>NC_085049.1:37324963-37674617 GCF_963662255.1 Cinclus cinclus | reverse complement strand
ATCCTGAAACTACTGTTTCATAATATCTGTATAAATCAAAGTATGTTGCCAAGACTCAAGAGAAAATTTGCTATTGCTTCTGCTACAGCCATTGCCCAGAAGTTGTAACACAGTGGTTGTGGAGATGTTTCACACTGTGACAGACCTCCAGAGTCTCTTCCAGAGATGTGCAAAGGAAAAATGACATCTGCTCCTATCATTTTTAGCAAGTCGTGGAAATGTGTCAGGTTTTCAGTTCCTCATACTGTCATCGTTGTTGAGCTTTTCCATTTTCACAAGGACAAAATGACAAGCACTGTTCCTGGGAGCAGAGATGAATCTGTGATTGCAATGGGACTCAGAAAACAACCACACAGTTTTTGCACTTAAGTCTGTAGTGACTGGATGTAGTAAAGAAGGAATTAATTATTTCTTCCCTGAAATGAGGAGAAACTATCTCTTGCAAAACTAGACAGCTTATTTGCTTTCATAACTTTGTAGGTCAGAGTACTTGTTATAACCAATTCTGATCAGGTGATCAGAAATCCTCTGAAGGCTTTTAAATAAATAAATAAATAAATACATAGTCTACATTATGTTTTCATTAAAAATCACTGTAACTGTTAACTACTAAACAAGCTTGGAGAAAATTAAAAAACACAAGGTTATTAATTTCCTATCACCCAGTGATGTCAGGAATTAAATACTGCAACTTAAGAAATTATTTTCCTGCTATATACATTTGGCTTTCTTTAATTTTTGTTGAAGTCTTGCCTTCATCCTTTTGACAGTCTGTATGTCTGTGCTGCAGCACAGCCAGTTTCATGATAAAGCAGTTCGTAACTGGATTTTGTGTGTCTGAAATCATCTGGTTTTATATTAAACCGGGGACTTGATCTGATGCAGCAAATAATGTGAAACTAATGGGGTTTCAATATTATGCTGATGTGAGGCTTGGAGACTTACATAGTCAAAATCTACAGAAACTTTAAAAACAACATTAAAAGTACCTGATGGTGATTTGGTAAGAAATCAAGACTCATTTTATTTTCAATATCCCAAGACAGGTATAATCAGAACATGGCTGAGGTGGAGTGGTGACACGTCTGTCTGATACTGGAACTCCATTCTTTTTTAAACAAGATTTCTTTTGTGAAGCTCTAATTTGAATCATAGGTTTTATTTTGGAATTTGAGATTCCCCCTGTAATGCATCTTCCAGTGGGGACTACAAACCCCATTCAGTTCTAAGATCTTTAGCCCTAACTTAATTACAGTATCTGAAAAGCTGACAGGGAATAAACATGACTAATGGTTCTGATTTTCTCTCAACTGCTCACCTATCCAGCAATCTCTCTGCACAGAACCTTGCAGGGTGATCACAATTGATGATGTTTACATGCCTGACATTAGAAATAACTGTTGTAGCAAATCACACTTGCATGTCTGCAGTACTTTAAAAGTAAAGTAAAAGTTAAAAAATAATAACTCTGCTCAATTTAATCTGAATTTAAGGGGCAATTTTTGGTAAATTTCTCATTTTCAGGATAAGTGAAACATTTCATTCTCTCTGCAGATCTACAGGGATGCAAATCCTGTTCTCAGAGATGTCCTGTTCTAGGCATACTTTAGCAAGCCAAGCCCAACAAGAGGGGAAGAAATTTCATTTGTTTTCAAATTTATGTTTATTGCCAGACACTGTCACTGTCAGAGCATTTCAGGTACTTGAGAACACCAGGTTAGCAATCTTTCCTTGATGTAAGAGATATGAGGCTTATTCCTCCAATCTGCTTCTATTTATTCAAAGCAGAATTTGTCTTCAGTGAGTAAGGATATTTTGAATTTCTTGTAATTAAAGACAGGATGTTTAAGCATATATTATACATTTAAGTTCTATTTAGACTGAAAGTTTCGGTTGATGGGAAGTGACAACACAGAAACAAGGTTTGAAAAGCTGAATCATGATTAATTTCAATCTGTTTTTCAGTTCAGCAGACCTATCATGTACCTTTTAATTCCTAAGAAATTTGGCAGGCCTTTTTCTCATTCATGTATACATTGCATATACATATTCATAAAATATATTTATATGAGTAGACATATGTATATATGTCTGCTCTATAGTCAGGTTGAAATTCCAAGTACATTATATGAAATATTTAGAAGGGCTTGTTTATAAATTTGGGATTATAAATTACTGTATTATAAATATAAATTACAGTAGGCTGTCACAGTAATGCAATATGGTTGAAATTTCTTCTCCAGCACAAAGCAGTTGTCCCAGTAATTACACGCTCAATAATGACTACAAGACAATCACACTAGAAGCTTGTCACACACCTTAACATCAGGGATACTCTTCTATTATTGATCATCCTTCAAATATCAACCAGTGTGTATACTTGGGAGACAAAGAATGGGTGAAAATCGAATAGTTTTCATTCATTGCTGTAAAAGGTGCCTACATACACCACAAAGGGGCCCACCATCCCTAAAAGCTAACTTTATGTACATGTAAGAAAATTCAAAGAAGAATTTTCATATAGCAAATGAGTCAAAGATTTAAGCCCAAAAGGTTGCTGAGTGTTCGCCAAAACTTCAACATGATATTTTTAATTGCTTTTCATGAACCATCTAATTTGTTATGAAGAGTGACTTGTACGCCTACACATAAATGACTGGTGCTATTTTAGGTAGTTTGCTGAGACATCCTCATGACAAGGGCAGCTATAACACAATGTTCAAGAGATTTGTGCCTTTCTGAAACTGTAGTTTGTAAAAACAGACAGGATAACTAGGACATCTCAAATTGCACAGGACCGGTATGTTTAAAGCAACTGAATCCCACCCATTAAGCCTGTGAAACTCAGTTTTACTTTGGAAATTAATGGTTGTACCAAAAGGCTTCTTAAACTCATTACTCAATTTTCAATATTTAATTATAGAAGACCTTTGATGCAACAATTTCAGATATGAATTGCATGATCTTCCAACGCTGAATACACAGCACAGAAAGTTCTCATAGCAGAAAAGACACGTAAAGAGGTAATCACTAAGAGACTAAGGAAAAAACACACTTCATCAACATATGCTAATCTCTTGCTCTTCTTCTGGCAGCAAGTCCACATCTAACAGTTAAGTACAGTAGAACCAAACTGAGCAGTTAAAAGGTGAAACTTGCCATAAAATTCTTAGGCTCTCCTAAAAGACAGCTCTGGGTCAAAAGTAGATGTCCAACATACCTTAGCATGTTTAAAATTATTTTTACACACCTGTGTATCAAGTGATAGTGTAAAGAGATCTGTAAATATTTCTAACGCTTCTAAACTCTATTATGTACATCAAAGAATACAAAGGAACAGAACTCAATTACCTCGGCAGAGGGTTTTACAGACTGACTTTAGCATTGATACAGAGATACATGAGGGATACATGAGCATGAAGTTGAGGACAGGGCAGGCAGAACAGGAACATAATTTCCTACACATTCCCTAAACATAAAAGGAAAAGGAGAGGGGTTATAGGATAAGTTACACTACACTGCACTGCATTAGCTGATTAACTGTTGATGCAGATATTTCTACAGCAAATCATTAGTTGTGTCCAGGCAGAATTTTTAAGTCTATATTAAAATAACGAGTCTCAAATTATCTACAAAATGGTCTGACTTTTCTTGTTTTTCAAAATCATAAAAAAAAATCACATTATCCACAGAGAAATGAAATGTGGGGATGCTGCCAAGTGCTTTAAGGTTTGTAACACTAGGGGCTTTTCCTTTAGAGACCTGTAACATCTCATTTGCAGGACTGAAGTTTTGCTTTTGGCTTCGTTGTCTTGCACTGATGTATCCCAAGGCTGCTGTGGCAATATTTTTACCTCTTACTCCCAAATGCTTTTGTCCTCATGGCATCATGTCATTGAACTGCAAGACTTTGATAGGCCTCTGCTGTGGTGTTTCACACAGGAATAGATAATGGCTGATTTTTAACTCATCCTTTTCTCTTCCCACCTTTCCTTCACCTTTTACTTTCTACCTTGATTTTTATAAGTTTCCAGTCAGCTGTGGGTATAGCTGTCCCCTTTTCTTTCTGTTACATGCTCTTTTAAAAATATTTTTAGATTTTATTTTCAATAATTGTTTGTGTTTTCTTCATTAAGACTGTACATACCACACATCACCATACATATCACTTAGGGAGCTCCCAGGAAAGCCTGTCTGCTCAGCAGACAGAGAATACTCAGAAATACAGAGAATACTCCAGATTTTAAGAAACTTTCTACAAAACTCAGAAGACATATGTAGCATTCCTGGTAAGTCTGCTATCTTTGCCCATGTTTGGGTATTCTCAAGCTTGAATAGTGGTAAAAGGGATAAGGATGCTACTAATTAAAACAGTGAAACAGTTTAAGTCTATGTGGCCCAGAAAGAAGGAAAGTAATTATGAAAAATTCGATATTAACTATACCCCTAATATTCTCCAGAAAAAATAAAAAAGAGCATTTAGAGTATTTGAATTGACAGAGGGAAACAATTTGGTTTAAAAGTCCTCAGGCATTTGTTACTGTTTCAAAAACTAACCCAAATTTTCATATTCTCTGCAGTAGAGATCTCAAAAGAACATATCCAAAGCTGATCTAACTGCACCTGTTCAAACATCACTATTTCCCAGCAGAAGAAGACAAAATTTAGGACCTCTCTGCAATCTACTAGGAAACTAGAGCTTCCTTTAAAGAAATACAGAAACTCAATCAAAGAATTAACATCAACCAACAAAGAACTAACATGTTGAGGAAACAGAAACACGAGCAAACACTGCAGCCAAAGATCGGCAAGTGCTTTTGACTTAACTATCTGACAACGTAAAGACACAGATTTTAATAGTTTTTTCCTATGGAAGGAAATGTAGCAGTTCACTAACTCCATTATTTTCCTGCCATACATATAACAAACGGAGGCCTCTTTTATCCCATGTGACAGAGCTCTTGATGGAGAACAGCAAGAGCTCCATATTCACCTCTATCTCCTCACAAAAGAAACCAGAAATAACATCAGTTGAATAAAAATTATAAGGATTAAAGATATTCTGGTGCTTAAACATTCCTAATGCCATTTTTTATCTTCCCATAAATTCAGCTTAAAGAGTTAATTGTGCTGAAATAAACATTAGCATAATGCCTAAGGATACAATTTTTTACCTGGCCATGGAGTATTGGCAGCACAGACAATGAATCTAAACTCTAGAATAATTCATTTGGAAATATGCAGTAGCTGCAGCAAGATTTACTACAAATATACTCAAAGTGTTTTTAAAAATTAATATTATGCTGCTATGCTTGGCTTAATTAGCTCTCTTCTTCATTTACAAAGCATATCTGTCTGGTTTATGAACTCAGTCTCTATTCCCCATTCTTGAAAACTTGTTTAATTAAAGTTTTAACTACTGCATAAGTTTTAGAAACAGTACAATGACTTTTATTACTATAAGCCTAAACCCTTCTTTTTAATACGATCATATCTACATATATTATACCAGAAATATGACAAGACATGCTCATAATACTCCTGAGTACACACACAGTACTGGTCCTTTTCATTATATGTGCCCTCATTTCCATGATGCTGCAACTAGGCAATTTTGGGGACTTTGCACAAGCAGATTGATTGTGATTAATTTAGCCAATCAACAAGTCAGTTCTCCTAACTCCATTAAAACTGACCTTTCTTCTTTTTTGCCATATACCTATTTCTAGCCTGTTCAGTGATTTACTCATTCATTATTCTATTTTATCTCTTTAATAGGTCCATCACTTATTAGACTCCCACTTCTACTAGCAGGTGACTCTACTTTGGTTTTCAACTACAGCAAATCCTATCACAGTCTTTTTCAGCATTCATCACTTCTTCCCATTGATGCTATTATAAATTATTAAATATTAAGTTAATTTTGCTACACATACAAAATCGAAACACACTCATTAGACATGCTAGCTGGAGTCTATCTGAAGTTCTAGAAATACATAACATACAGTTGATCATAACCTTTTTTTGGCTGCATATTAAAAACCTCATGGCATAATGGTCAGCGAACAGAAATTATTTGTGTAATCACTGCCTACAGACTACAGTAAAGCAAGAAATATTTCCCGTCTGCCTGTGCACAGATGCTGAAGACTCTACTTAATGACTTGTCACCCATTACACACAATATATACTACAGTTTCATCACACAATTTACTCCACAGAAACAGAATGTAAACAATAGTTGATTTTACAAAAATTTAAAAAGATAATAGTCGTTTTCCATCCTGTTCTCATTTGAATCTCATAACCAGTGGGGTGATCAATTTCAAAACCTTATTAGTTCTGCTGTTGTGAACTATTCAGGACATCAGATCGGTCTGAACTACAAAACTTCAGAGGCAATCTTCTTAAATTAACAATTTACAATTAATATTTCTGACAGCATATATTTGTAAATTTTCCATAATAAAAAACACTACGTAAAAATTTTCAAATTAAAACATGCAAATTATTTCATATGGCTGACAAACAGTGCAGTAAAGTAGGCAGGAGCACTAAAAAACTGTCAGGCTATAAATCTCATGAAGAAATGAAGCAAACAAATGGAAAAGTCGACACAAATTTTCTAAGCTAAAAAAAAATAATAGACAGCTAAAACATCATCAGTTGATTATGTGTAGAATTGTGCATTCATTACTCCACTCAATGGAAAAATACGAAATGCATAAAATCAGCTTTGAAGAGATGAAATTTTTGTATTCTTTACATATAGTCTAATGTTTTCTTTACATATGCTCTTGTCCTTAAAAAAAAGTTTTAATCAGATTTTCATTTAGACTAAATTGGCCTATTTCTCTTAACATTAATAGAGCTGAAAGCCGTCATACCAGCTAAGGCTCTGATCCTATGAGAGTCTGTTCAGATGATCCCAAGTGGCAGTGCCGGTGCATTTTAAGAAGTTACTGTGCTTCAGCTGGGGTTGGTAAGCAGACATGTGGTCCCTGTCAGCTCATTGCAGTGACAAGTACATGGTGTTCACTTAAGCTGCTTTCAGCAGTTCCAAAAGGTAGCCCAGGTGAAAGCAGTGGAATTATGAGCATTTAGGAAGAACACCGGAGGCAAGCTTTGCCTTTTTTTTATCAGCATCAAAAATGATGCAGCTGCTGTTGTTTTCCTGCACATGTGTGGAGAAATTAATTTTATCATTAGACTGGAGTAGTATCATGCATATGATCAACTTAAATCCCTCACATGAGAGAGTAGTATCTCCAGCTCTTGGGGAGGGATGTCAGGAGGGAAGAGTGGGCTTGTGTGTGCTTGTAGAAATGAAAGGGGAACAAGAAAAGCAATACCTTTTAAAAACCACCACCTCAGTCATTTGCAGTTACCTCACCATTACTCAATTTGAAATGAAGAGAAAATCTGCTTTAATCTTTCTTCAAAGGAGACAAAGAAATTCAAACAGAAACCAACCCCCCCAAAACACAAACAAACAAACAAACAACAAAAGTCATCATTTGGGACTCTAAAGACAGAATAATGATACAGAAAATAAAACAACCTCATACTGAGACCTTGTAAGACAGTTTTCTACTTATTATACTTACATGGATACAACACCTTCACAGTGTCACTGACTGAGTTCAGCACATAAAATATATTCAAGTACCACAGAAAGAGGACTTTTACACTGCTTTAAAATAAAATAACCAGTAAGATTTATTTACATTTTTCAGAGTAGAGTATTTTGTTTCAGCATGTTTTTCCTCAAATTGAAAACATAAGAATATGTCTGGTCCTAATACTGCTTGAGTTAATAAAAATTGCAGTTTACAGGAGGAAAGCACATGAATTTCCAGGTTTTGAACCTGTTTGCCTTCCAGTACACCTAGAAAAATCTGTGCTGACAAATACATGAACTTATTGTTCATTTTCTGAGATGAGGAGCCTAGGGAACTCAGTTAATATCTGGTTCCACAAGCTTCTTATATAAACATAAGCCTACAACAACATCTTTCATCCTGATTTTCTCATCTATAAAATGGGTTTAATACTCTTTCCTTCCTCCTACCCTCATCTTTGTTCTTGTCACAGTGAGCTTTTAATGCAATACACGTAGATGAGTACCAGAGTTGAAATGAAGCTGAGCTTATATCCACAAACTGCTTAACCAGATATCTAAACACTGAGAAGATGCAAACCTAAACTGTTCAGAACAAAGGGCATTTTTACTAAACACAGCCTTTATTCAAATGTCAAAGTATGGATTTCAGGGCCAAATCTCATTTGACCAATGACATTTGTATCCATAGGTTGCGGGGGAAAAGGTAATTTTTGAAAACTGAAATACATGAAGGCATTTTACTATTAAAGTGTTTATGCATTTTAGTCTCTTGCTGCTCACTTTTAAAAAAATCTTCATGAAGACAACCTATTGAGCTTACCATTGATTATACTTGTATGCATGTCTTTTCTACCATCTGATGTCTTGGCAGCAAATCAACTTTCAGTGAAACAGAAATCAAATGTGTTTCTTTTAAGAAAAATATCTATGAAAGACATGTTGTCTTAAAGGAGATGACTACACTGCATTTGTTTAAATATCTAGCAGAGAAAACATTCATCTAAATGTGAAGTAACACGTTTGAAAATTAGTATTTGCTATTGTAGAATCATAGGATAGTTGCAGGGCTCATCAGGAGGTGGTCAGTCCAAACTCCTGCCAGAAACCACGGTGATCTACAAGGTCCATTATTGTGGGCTTTATTCAGTTGGGCTTTGCAGACCTCCAAGGATGGAGGCCACAGCTCCTGTGGCAATAGCCCTATTGCCTGACCATCCTTAAAGAGAAAGGTTTTTTTAATCTGGTCTGAACCTCTAAGGCCAGTGCACCACTAGGCCTAGCTCCACCTTCTTGCCAACCTCCCCATGGGTACTGGGGGCTTTCTGTTAGGTCAACCCAAAGCTTTCTCTTCTCCGGGCTGAACAAGCCCCATTGGGGCAACATCTCTGCAACTGCTGCAGCCCATGATGAGCTTGAGGGCACAGGGTCCTCTATTGTACTTTTTATGTATTACTTTTGTCTTTCTACCCCAAAACGCATACTGAAATCTATGTGTGATCTATGACACAATGGTATTTTTCTTTTCCTAAAACACTTGTCTCTATCATAGCCCTAGTCATTAAGTCAAATTTCAGAAATCTATCTTTTTGTACCTTAACTGCTGGACCTAAAGATTGACAGACTCTTAGGAATTCATTATGGACACAGAAAATCTTTATCATGCATTTCTCAATTTGTTTTTCTGGGTTAAAGATACTGCACCAATACATATTCCCACCATTTGCATTTAGAGAAATGGATTCCAGTCATGCAAGGACTCTGCATATAGAAATGGAATAAAAATCAATGGAAACTCTAGGAGACTTGCAAGAATACAATCAGTGATAAAGAGTCATAACAGAGCAGTACAGCTGAGCCTAAAAGGAAACTTTCATTGGTAAAAAAAAAATCCCATCAGCAAGTAAAAGTCAGTACTGCCAAATAAACTTTAGAGATGTATAAACTGATGAGATATATGTTCTGTGCACATGGACAGAAAATAAGAATATTTTAGAGGATAAAGAGACTTCATCTAAGGTATTTTGACTGCTACCATGTCCTTTAGATACATAAAGAACTAAGAATAGTATGAAGAAGATGGTCAAAATAAAAGATACTGCAAAATTTGTAATCTTTGAGGATGGTGCTGTGTCTCTGTAGAGTACAATCTGTTCTCATTTCTGCAGATCTACCACTCCTGTCAATGGGGCTCTGACCACTCAGAGATTTATATCATAACCCAAAGACAGACACAGAGGACTTTGACAAAGAAGAGAATAAAACACTGCCATAAACATACCCTGTGTGTCATCATCTACGGAGATTCCTAGATTTTAATGTGTTTTACTGATAATACATTTTCCTATTCTAACTATCAGCCATTGCAAGCAGTACCTTACCACACAAGCAGTACCTCAGAATAGTTACCAGGGGCCCATGTGCTGGGGGCAGAGAGGAAAGAGGGAACAACTGGAGTATTACTACAGCACTAGTGAACATAAATTGCTTCTATATGATTAAATTGCAAAGGTTTGTACATAATTCCTGACTGGTGATTGCCCTGAAGGTGTTATGTGCAGAGACATTCTTGCGCTCCAACACTGGCAGTCTGAGTTTTTCTGAAGGCTGCTCTGCTTTCTAGAGGCAGGCATGGACTTTTTGATATAATCTAACACAAGTTGTTATCAAGTTGTATGGTCTCTGTGTGAAGACAGCTGTTTTGTTGGAAAATCATTCCTGGACCTCAGTGGAAAAAAAATGGCAGCCATAATATCTGACAAAATTGAGTTGAAAACAAAACAAAAAAGGCCCAAAGCAATAAAAGCCTGTTAATGATTGTCTTTTTCTAAAGGCATACTGGATGCCACCAAAACCAACTCTCTGAGAATAAAAAAAGCAACCCAACACCTGCATGGAGTAATGACAGTTTGAGGTTGAAAGGGTTCTCCTGTAAGTAGACAGAATGACCAGATTTTGCTTATAATTTAAGGAAGTATGGGATCTTTGACTGGAAGAAATAAAACAGCCTCCATGAACTTGACAACAAGAATACATAAAGTTAATAACAGTGATTGCTGCATTTAATAGCTACTGTTGGATGGCCTTTATTTCTATTAATTCTCTACCCTTTTTCAAATCCCATTATATTATATCTCCCTAACTTTCTGTGGCAATAGTTTCTGCAACTTAATGATAAAACTCGTAATAAAAGTTGAAAAGTTATTGTAGAAAAGTCGGTTTAGACCTACAGCTTAATAAGGTAATGATCTATGTCTACCTTGCCATGCTTTGAGAAACAAGGAGTATTTCCTTTTTCACGTCTTCAGAGTAATTTTGCAAGATGCAACATGTAAACACACATTTTCCTGAAGCATTCAGTTTGGAACACTAACTCCTGAAGAGCCTAACAATATTCACAGACATAATCTTTTTTTAAAAGTTACTCTTCCTAGAGGCTCACTAATCATTCTTAACTCAGGTACAATATTAACAAGCAAAGATGAAAAAAATGTAACAGCACAACAGGCTCCTGCAGACCTGTGGAGCTATGACAGACAGGAGGAAAACAAATTAGTTCAGCAAAGTACTTAATAGAGTTAATTTGAAATCATACTAGCTTAATACCAATCTTGGTTTCCTTCGCATAAACCGTCATTTATTTTTGTTACTGAAGACATAACATAACTCATCTGTGAAAGATTACTATAGATTTTTGAATTACCAGTAATGCATTTAAGATAAATGAGTTTTAATAAGTTTAATTACAAGTTTTTCCGAGTGTTTTATAATAGCAACATTAATTTTTAACAAATTAGATTTTGTTGACTTTTAAAATAAGGCTTCCTTTGGAAGACTTTACATTTAAACAGTCTTCAGAAACCGATTTTCTACTCAAAGTTAATTCTCCTGTGAACCCATGGAAAACAAAACAAATCCTGATCTATGGGAGCTACACTTTGCAATATTGTCTGTATACAAGCTGAACTATAGACTCATTTGCAAGGACTAATTGGCAAATTTTTTGTCCATTCTTTGAATTCTTTTGAAGAGGAAGTTGTACCAGCTTATCTAAATTAAATTATCTGTTACAAGTTTGTGGCATGTATTATAATTTACAAGATACTACCAAACTCACTTCACCTGCACGAGCAACTAGACTGGAAATAGGAATAGAAATCTGTAAAGACAGCATTTTTATTTCAGTGAGTTTGTAGCATTTTGCAATGCCTCAAATAACAATTCAAAAGGTAAATTATTATGTAGTATATAATGTCTGACTACCTGAAAAATAGAAAATTAAAGGTGAAAATGGACGTATTATAGATTTTTCACATACACACCTTTTCCTCTAAGTCGTTCATTGCTACTTTTAAAATGTCGCAATTTTCATTTCATTAAATCCTTTTAGAATTAAAATTTGAAAAACAGGATTTTTCTGCATTGGCATCAACTCCTGAACTCAATTTAAAATATAAGGGACTTTTCCAATGGCACTAATGGATCTGCTTATTTGATCTTTCATGCCTTTCAGTAATTGACAAACAGTAAAATACTAACTAACTTACCTTACTTGATAACATGAGAAAACACAGCTTTCTAGTATTATCCCTAATCATGCTCCAGATTGATCAAATAAAGATAATTTGTTCAGCTAAGAAAGCACAACTACAGAATCACAGATCATATTGCCTATCATTCTTCTCATCTCAACCCACGGCAGTACTGTTTGTCTGATTTAATTGCAGCTGGAAACAAAATGCCACACAGCCTGTTGCTCATTCCAACCCTCCCTGCCAGGGGCAGGAAGGAAAATTGGAAAGAAAAGGTAAACTTCACGGGTTGAGAAAGAACAGCTTAATAATGGAAAGGAAAAAAATATAGTACTAATAACAACAACAACAACAACAGAAATTAATACAATAGTATTCCCTACTACTATATTTGCTATTGTTTTGTTATTATTATTGAAATAATGAAAGGAGAAAGGAGAAAGAAAGGAATAAAATTAAAGAATGGCAAGTGATGCACTGCAAAATTGCTCACCCAGGCAGTGATCAGTGTCCCCCCAGACAGTGTCCCTCCATTTTAGACATTGAGTATGACATTCTGTGGTATGGAATATCCCTTTGACCAGTTTGGGTCAGCTGTCCTGGCCACGCTCCTCATCCTGTGCACCTTCTTCTTGTGCACCTTCTCACTAGCAAAGCATGGGAAACTGGAAAGTCCTTGACTTAAGGTAAGCACTATTCAGCAAAGACAGAACCATCATTGTTATCAACATCATTCTCATTCTAAAGCCAAAAAACACAGCAGTGTACCAGCTACAGGAAGCAAATTAACTCTATCCCAGCCAAAACCAAGACATACAGCAAAAAGCTCTGAGACAACTGTCACTTCTTCAAATAATAATAAAAAAAAGTGCATGTCTGAATTACTGAGATTTCTATCAATATTTCTGTCAGTATTTCTATCAATAATCTAACCAGATTTACCATAGAAAAATGAAGATCATTGTACAGCCTTCTGTGTCCATGAGTGATTCACTAACCTGCAGGCTCATCAGTATTCTGAACACACTGGTGCCATACACCTTTGTCCATTTAGCCAGGAACACCCACAAGTGTTAATAAAAAGTTCCAAGTCTTAAATAGTTTGAATGTACAGCTTCATTAAATTCCTAAAGCTAGAATTTATGTTATTAAATGTCCTTTTTAAATCAAAATCTACATTCGGTTTCAAAAATAAAGGCAAATATGCTACTAATACAGAACAACGTAAAGTAACCCTTGAAGTTAGCTTATATTGCAATCTCTTTCTGATATTGTCACAGAAATGAATGAGGAATACAGAGACATTAATAACATTCTTATCACTTATACAAATTACAGTACTAATATCAATAGCAGCAAGAAATAAGCACCTTAAGAACACAGGTCAATAAAAGAGAGTACACCCACTTCTCTGCCTTTAGCTCTTGAAAGTGATAGCTAGTTGTAGCTGTAGATGATGTCTGCAGTTTTTGGACATCAAATTATCTTCTTTGTGCCTGTTATTTCAGACATTTTGCTTCAACAGAGAGGTATCAATTTCTTTTGGTTTCTCAAACTGAGATAATTCAGAATTTTTCAATAAAGCAGAAATTGTATTGACCGCAAGAGAAAAAAAAAAAGAACAAACCAAACCATAGACATATTCCACAGTGCCCATGCTATTAAGTAGGGCCCACTGATATCAAATTCAAATCCTTGATTTAAATTGCAGCTTTCAAGTATTTCTTAAGCAGTCACCATACCAGAGCAGGAGTCATTATCTAAATGAATTGAGTCACAGTCTGCCATATTGTCTGAGATCTCCCAGGGTCATTCACATCTTAGCATGGGAAACTAGGGATTTACCCTTCCACTTCTATGCCTATTCGATTGTGTACCTGGGAAAAAGAAACCTTTTCAAGCAAGCATTTTCTTCAAAATAATACTGTTCCCACAAAAATTTTATTTACACCTAGTGGTAATTTATTTCCACCCGGCCTCAGTAGGAAGCTATATCTGACAGAGTAAACCAAGTCTTGAAGTACTCTAGAGTATACTCTTGCTACAATGGGATTTTTTTTCTGATAGAATAATTTACTCAAAATCAGTTGCACCATATTCCCTACAGATGCCTACACACTGCAGTGTAGATAGCAATCTATAAGGGTTCCTTGTCTCAAAAATAAAATAAAATAAAATAAAACAAAATAAAGTAAAATAAAATAAAATATAATAAAATATCGAACATGAGATCCTGAAACTAACAAACAAATAAACAAAAGCTTAAAAAACATCTTACTTTCATTTGCCCACCCCAGTGCAAAACAGCAGCTGGAGTTTCTAATGAAAAAAACACAGCCCTATAATCTCATTGAAAACTGCTGTACAATTACCTGCCTTGATCTGTGGCAGAGATATTCTCAGAAACAAGCATTATTTGTACCCATGTACATTTCATGAGAGAATGAGTAGTTTTGTGTAGTATTCCTCCTGTCATTAAAAAACAGGCAGGTACAATGCTGACATCCTTGTTAATAATAGACAGAAAATGCTAGAACGCACTTGTTGTCTAGGATACTGATTTAAAATACTAAAAAGCAGCACTACTCCTATACAGACTCAGAGACTAAGGCTTAAAATACTTACTTGATAATGTCTCCTTCAAGAGCAATCACTCGTTTAATGATCTTCTGTTCAGGATTTCTAGGAGACCTGAGACAGGGGATAAGATTACACAATCAGTAACATTCCCATTGTTTTAAGAAAAGGAAAGAAATAGACACTATGAAAGTCATTAGAAGGTTCCATGTTCTCCTTGAGTTAGCATCAGTCTCTGTGTGCAATGGTGAAGTGAAGCTACTGCAATCCCTGTCATTGCAGAGCATCACTGAAAAGCAGTTGATGACCTGCTTACAAACAGCACAATAATCAACACACCTTTTATCATGAAAAATACATTCCACTACATTAAAAGTAAAGCATCCCACTACCAATGAGGAGGGTACCTTTAACAAATAGATTAATGTATCATAACCTGAATTCCCCATAATTTGTGGGGAAAATGTGTTAAACATTTATGTCATTCAATCAATTTGGGAGAAAAAAAATCTTCCTATGTAATTTTAATATCTATCACTAATTTAGGTTAGCTTTGCCTAGGGAATTGTGGAAGTTGAAAAATAAAAGTTGCGAAATTTCCTGAAAGTTGCAGCTTCTGAATCCAGTTTTCACTTAAAAGTTCTTTCTTTCCCATTGCATCTTTCATTGAGTAGATTCTGATCATACATTACATAACATGAGAAAGCAAAGATGAACTTGCATGTTCAGCCTGAATAGTTCAACTTCCTGGATGCATATGATCAGATAGACTATTAATAGAATTATTCCACTGTAGTTTTGACAGGTTAATGTAATATCATGCATATATATGCACCACAAATTTTCTTTTTCTTTATACTTTACCTCTTTTCTTTTACTCTTCACTTTTAATTATCTAACTATGCAAACTTAGAATAATATCTTCATGTTACCAAAACCAATTATTTTTATTTGCTGCTTGTACATAGAAAAGTCAGGGAAGGAACAAACTGTTTTTATTTTCTGTTGATGCTTGGGTTCTCCCTATTAAGGCTTCAAGTACAGTCTGCTAGACACACCACTGACAGAGGTGTATATTACATTTTCATGGTTAAAACTGTCTTTGAGCTCATCTCTGGTCAAATGGTAGCACACTAGGATTACACTTCTTTAAAAAGCAAAGCTGAGCTAAGTCTGGATGAAAAGCTAGCCCACACTGCTGCATGACTAAAGGCATTTGAGGTTCACTTCCAGTTCCAGTAGCTAAAAAGAAAAATGGATTCAGACTTATTTGTTGGTTTGTTTTGTTGGGGTTTTTTTTAATGTAATGCCAAAAAAATACAAATATTTTAAAATTAATTTGAGGGTTTAATATTTTTTCGTGTGTGTGCATGCCAATACGTTTGAAATAAATTTCTCTTTCAAAGTAATGAAATAAAATTCAAGAAGCCAAATTTTGAATTTCAAAATATCAAACAGCTTCCCTTTACAGTTTAGCAAGCCTTATTTTCAACAAGCAATGAGGAACAGTGAACACGAATAAAGAGCATATTTTTATTCCCTAGTCATCCCTTGAATTTTCAAATCATCATGTAATTTACAGTGGTATTTCA
Source organism: Cinclus cinclus (assembly GCF_963662255.1). Lineage (NCBI taxonomy): Eukaryota > Metazoa > Chordata > Aves > Passeriformes > Cinclidae > Cinclus > Cinclus cinclus. The sequence continues at coordinate 37,658,295 of NC_085049.1, read as the reverse complement.
TTTAGCATTAATTTTACCTGAATAGCTGTATATTCCAGTTCAGCCTTGCATTTCATGTTCCTTTTTAAGGTAGGAACACACAATTTCATCATATTTTATGTGTCAATCTTGGGAGGAATTAATCAAGTTTTAGATGCTTGTATGATTTAAACAAATGGAATATCCACAACACTTTCTGATGCTGCTTCTTGCAAGCAACACTTACTTTGTTGAGCACTCATTTGAGCATTGGCCATGTCTTAATCTCAACCAAAGCACGGTCTAAAGACAACACACCTTTATTACAAGCCGCTATAAATTTAAAATATTTTCAAAGTTACTTTACTGGTAATTAATTTAATTTTGAATCCATTTAATCTCAGGCTGTAATATTTTCATGTAAAATTTAAACAATGGAAATAATAATAATAATAATGCATAATGTATGCGATGAAATGTGCATTTTTTACAGATTGAATGAAAACAAATTTTATGTTTGCTCTTTCAAAATTCTGCTCTGCTTTAACACCTAACTTTCAAAGTAAGGTTCTCAGCAAATTCCAAGCAGGCATTTCCACTTGATTAGGACAATATTACATCACTGTATATATATATTGTAATGCAATTACTGACATCTCCCTTAATTTTCTTCCCTTGTGCAAAAATATTTACTAAACTTGGAAAAGCATCTCTCTAAATTTGAGGTACGAGTAGCTGTTCTAAGAGTAATGACTTTTGCTAGCAATGGTATATTTAAACCAAACACATAACTTATCAGAAAAACTTCAAGGAATTTCTTGCAGATATTATTATGAAAGAGTAATATTTTTAATACTGGAATCCAGAATAGTTTTTAAATAAAATTCATACTAACATTATGATTCATTAACATGGCAAAAGACTGGTAAAAGACAGATTAGCAGGCTCAAAGTGACCAATAATACAGGCACTTTTAGACCAAGGATTTTCAAGAGCTGAGCAGAATGGGTTTTTTTTTTTTCAAGAGCCAGTGTGCAACCAGGAGGTAAGAGAAACTCCTTCTGAAGTGATGGATATCGATGCCTTCCTGAATGGCGTATAGCACAACACTGGGGTGTCACTGATTATTGAAATGACAAAAACATGCAGCCCATTTCTGCCTTCTATGTTCAATCCTACAGAGAACAGTGTGGGGTCACACTACTACAAAGCACATTTCCCAGGAAAAACAGAAAAAATTATATAGCCAGCAGAAAAATCCACTTTTTTAGCAAACAATTGTCAGATAGAAATAGTGACAATTTCCTGCAAGTTTTCTCTTCACATATTTAGCAACTGAGTATTTCAATCAATATTACTCCTAAACATCTCCCTTTCAACCACTTGGATTATTTATTTATTTATTTTAGTGGATACTGCCCAATTTTAAATAATTGCTCCACAAGCTAAATAAAATTTGATCAAACAAAAAAATTTCCTAACATTTCTTGGTTTTGTATGTGTCATTTGATCCTTCTTTCTTGTACATTCTTCTCAAGAGCGTCTGCAGCAAATCATGCTTAACTTCAGTTTCTTTAGGCTTTTCTAGAGAGAAAGCTTTTAGAAAATGTCGTAACAACCCAGCAAAATAAGTGAAGCACAGTCCAACTAAATAAATACTACAACACACAATAATACTTTTTTCCTTGAATAAACACTCAGGCTTTTTTGTACCTACATTAGAAGGAGACCTGATACTGTGAACTCAATGAAAAAGCAGACAAAATATTTTAAAGGGATAGCTTCAACTAGATAACTTTGATGACCTACATGTGTTCAATGTTACCTATCCATTATCATAGACAACCTGGAAAGATTTTGTGCTCAGTCTTTGAAAATTATTGGAATTTTTATACCAACTTAGCATCCTCTAGAACAGAACAAATAACAGGCATTTATTAAAATGTTGCAGAAAAAAATGCCTAAAGTTTTCAAATTTTATATATATGCATCTAACTATATGCATAAGTATGTATATTACTGTTAGGAAATTACTTCACTGTTTATGAGATAGAAGCTAGATGATTGGGCAGCAGCCTGGAGTTTGTCTTCTTCAGATTATTCTCAGTTTACCTCAGATTTAGCGTTATCTGATTTGATCATCATTTATATGGAGGCAACTGAAGAAATTAGGACTGTGTTGTTGTAGCATAAACAGACTGAAATAATGAAGACTATCTTCTTCAAAATTAAAATTTCTGCTTCTATTTATGCTGCTAATGACAGATACTAAAAAAGACTTAGCTCCGCAAAATAGGATAAGAGGGAATTTTTGAGATCTCAGCCTAACATTGTGACCCAAGACATTCACTCAGTGAGCTCTTCATTTCCCAAAACAAATTCTGCTCTCATCAAAAATTCCAGCATAGCTGGAGTCTACGCTTCTGAGAATTTCCAGGATTTATGCAGGAAGGATAACATACTGTTTGTCTCTTTCTCAAGCCATTTGTGGAGCCAATAAATAGCTAGAGAAGTAACTAAAATATAGATTGAGGCCAGAATTAGTGGCATTAATATACCTAAAGAATTGGGGAACTCACAGCATAGTTTGGGTGGCTTTACCTAAAAAAATGCTTCGAGGAAGAGGAAACAGAAACAGGGAGCTACCTCATTCTTTTCTCCTGTTGCTCATCCTTACTTCCTGTTGTCAGCATAGTAGATAATGCTCAAAGTAGTAAATATGAAGCAATATCCATTATTTCATTCCTCCTAGTACCATAGCTATGATAGAACAGATCCAGCATAGACAATTCTAAATATTGCATAAGAATGGCAATTTACTTAATATATGCACGTATTTTCTAAACCAACATATCTTAAATCTGCTTGTTTAGTATTTTTCCCAGTCCATAACTTTCATCTAAATTCCATGCTTCTTTATGCAGACAGAGAATCTCATAACAAATGTAATATCTAATTACATTATAGGTTATGACACAATTTCTATATTGTGGTAAATAACGTGCAATATAACAGTGAAGGAAAAAAATGTTCACACATTTTATTCTTGCATTTGTTGCTATTCTTGTTATCAATTTCTATCGTACAGAATTACTGCATTAAATGTATCCAGTACTGGGTTTAGTATCTGTGGACCCACCAGTACAAGAAAGGTATTCACAACTGGAAAAAGTGACATTGAAATAATAGTAACAGAAGAGCAATGTAAGAGCAGTGGCTAAGGAAATCAGGTTTGTGCAGATCAGAAATTAGGCAAAGGGTTCAATTGCTATTGTCATCTATCTAATCGCTAATTAGGAATTTAGAATTTTTGGAAAGGTACACAATGAAAGAGATTAGCTAACAACATGAGATGCAACAAAGGAAATTCCATTGGTGCAGGCTGCCCTGAGAGGCTGAGACACACTCAGAGCTCAATGGGACACAGGTCTGGGTAGTCTGACCCAAATTCAGAGTCTAACTTGCCTTGAGCAGTTGGTAAGATTAGACAGTTACTGGAGGTGCCTTAAGACAAATTCTTTTTCACTTCTACAGCCTTTAGTCTTATTCAAGTGCATGAAGAATCTGGATGTTAATATCTTAAAATGCAAAATATTTTGTCATGGATGCAAGCTCTGATCACTGCTCACTTTATTTATTTGCTGTAGCCCATAGATTATTTTTTTCTGTGTTTCTCTTGCGGTATCTAATTCTATTATAAAGCATTTTTAAAGAATGTTATGATATCATGTCTCAACAGTCTGAGTTGCAAGGAGACTAACATCCAGAGAAATTACTCCACAGTTTAATTATCCTTGCTATTAGGAAATTGCGTCTGCATTCAAAATTGAATTTATCCTAGTTCAATTTCAATTTCATGCTTTCCCCTCCAAGGCAGAAAAGCCCTCAACATCTTATTTCTTCTTCATGAAGAAAGATTCGGGTACATCAAGTGTTAAATTTCTCTTGGATTCATCAGCTTATATTGCCTAAACTTCTTAGCACACAGTTTTCCAATTTTGGGATGCCTTTTTGTTACTATTTTTCAAACTCATCCACCATTTCCATTTTCTTCTTAGCTCACATGGGAATCTAGCATTATTCAGCTTGGATTATTACTATGCTTAGTAATCAATTAAGACTACACGGCCTTGTTTGCTGGCTCAGTCAAATTATTTTTTCCTGTTTCTTAACATTCCACTTATTTTTGTATAGTCAGGCAAAAAGCCCATCCTTTTCTTCCTAAGAGATGGTGTCAAAAAGATACCAAAAGTGACAATTAAACCTTCTCTGAGTTAACTCCTTGCTAAAGCAATTGATCGATGAAGTTTAGATCACTACTTGCACTTTGCATTCTATAGAGCATGTTTGTGAACACCAACCATGTGATTGACATCGCGCTACTCTGCCTTTCCCTGCACTGCTTGCACACTCAGCCAATGATTACAAAGACAATTGACAAAACCAGCACCGAGCTTTGGAACGCACAGCCATCTGCTGGAAAGATCACTGTTCACAAATGTGCCTCCAGCCATATCTACACCTTCAGAGCTGAACAGATCCTATTTGTAATCTGTCTAATGCTCCCTATTAACTCCATAAAAGGCAAATTTCTTGATCAAAATATAATGTGGCAGTAAAAAGAATGCTTGAAGAAGCCAAATATCTATATTATAGCATGTACCAAAATTATATTTATTTATCTGTTTTATAATCTTCCTGATTAATCATACCAGGTTTTCTTGATAAAAATCTATTCCTGAATTACCACCTTTAAGTATACTTTGGTTTCTACTAATAGAATGAGAAATAAATAATGTGATTATTTTGCTCAGATAACACATTTCTAAGGCTTTTCTCTTTGAATGCTGGGAATTTATTGCTGGTCATGAAGTGATTTGCATTTTCTCCTTTGTCTTTCAGCCTCTTCAAAAGAGGCATTTTCCAAGTGGTATTCCACACCACAGAAACTGTTTGAACCATGCTTGCCTGTCAGTATCAATATTTGAACCCCTCTTGGGCCTAAAACTGTGTTATACCTTTAGAGGAAGTGAAATAGATTAGATTATCAATTTTTTCAGAAAGAAATATTATGCTGAAATTATATTCAATTTTGAGAATGTTAACAGATAATGAGAGCATCAAAAACAGTCCCTCAAATGCTCCTGGATTTCCTTTGGACTAAATTTGAGGAAGCAGGCTCCAGACTTAATAAATACTAGTTTAGTAAAACGTTTTGAATGTTCACCATTTTTTACTCATAATTTACAAAATCAGTAAGTACTTAAAGACAGCAGTTGCACCAACTGCCTAGGCATAAGCTCTGGTGATGCTTGATTTGCTCAGCATCTCCAGTGCAAAACATGTACAAAGATATAATTAAAAATATGAGGAAAACTGCTTCTAGGAACATCCTGTAATTCCTAACTCCATATTACATTAACACTTCTTAGTTAAACCTCTGTTAAAAAGCAAAATCATTCACTGCCAAAAAACCATTTTGTTTTTACTGAAAGCAGTATTTTATAATAATTATAGATTCCAAGCATGCACTGGTGGAAAGGTAGTGTTTTATTTTTCTTACATTTCAAACTGTTTGTGTATAACCTAGAGCAATGCTCACTTGAAATTTCTTGGTGAATTCTGAGCAACCTCTAAACAAAAATAACAATCTGTATAGAACACCTGCATGAAGCCTCAGAAAAGAAGTCATAGACTTTGTTGTACAGCCACAGTTAGAGCAAATAATTGTCTCAAGCTCTGCACTTTGAAGTGTTCAAGTGGATGTGGCACTTAGTGCTATGGCTTAATCAGTAAAGTGGTGCTCAGTCAAGGGTAGGACTCAATGTTCTTGGAGGTCTTTTCCAATCTTAACAATTCTATGATTCCTGCATGCATGTTGCTCCTTTCCCTTTCTAACAGGCTTCCATTCCTTTCCTTCTCTCTACATTCCGATGTAGTCTTGAGCTTTCAAGCAGAGCAGGAAGTAACTCTCTAAAGTGAAAAATTAGCTTCCATGTAAATAAACATCCATAATGTTATCTCCTGGCACCAGACATTATTTAGCAGAGACCTCCTACACTAAGGATGGAGTTGTAGGGAAATTAATAAAGGTCTGCATAATTTCAAAATAACTAAGTTTTCTCTGGTATATCTACAGCATACTATAGAATTGCAACCTCGATATATGATGAGACATCAGCAGCATCAGATTTCCAGTGTTTTTCATAGGTGTTGGAAGGATATTGCAAATAATTTAATCTTCATCAGCAGATAACTACAGATTCTCCCCATTATTAACTAGAGGTATGATACCTAGATGACAAAATTAAGCAATCTTTTCTACATTTTGGATCAGGCAATTAAAATTGTGTATCTCAAAAACTTTCAGAAATATATATGAGACAAAATTTAAAAAAATAATACAAAAATACATCTCCATTAGAAATTACCATTTTTAAATTACATCTAGTTAGCAACACTAAGACAAGGGGGGGAAAGGAGGACAAATGAAAACTCTAAATAAAATGTTTCATAGCAATAAAACTAATTGGTACTGCAAAACAATTCTTAAAAAAACCTCAAAATACTATAGTAACTTGGAAGTATAGCTACTAATTTGACATAAAATCACATTAAACTATTTCTCAGCCTTCCAATCTAAGCACTTTGAGGTTAAATGACTCAGCTGCTTGTAATGCAGGCTGTGTAATCACAATAGTTATGTGCACTTGACCTTCTTCCTGTTAACAGAGAGACTCAATTAATGACTTGCTGTTTTAACTGGCCATTTCACCTTATCTTCACCTTTTTCAAAAGGGCTGAGAAACTCTAACTTAATCTTTGACTTTGGAAGTATACATAGAAATATTTATCTACCAAATAGGAAGTTAGCCTGATCTAGGAATGAGAATACCTGGGTTTCTATGCTTAAGTCAAAAACAGTAATACATGCACTGTTTCAATAACCACTGTGCTGTAGTGTAGGAGCCACATTTCATGTTTTCCATAGCTGCCCAAACATTCTACTCTATAATGGAAATAAAAGCTTACTTAATTCCATCGCAACAGTCAACAGAGGGAAATGCACAGAGAACTGCAAAATCTAATCAAATGCCTGAAAACAATTCTTACATTTTCATACGGGATATTAGATAGAAATAACCTAAATAATCTATACATTACCTACTAAAATGATCCAAAAAATTATTGTACATGTTGTAATATGCACTTTTATACCTTCTTCCATTCTGGGATTAGACCTGTGTTCAGTGGCATCTCTTCCAAGCATACAAAATTAAGTAATCAGTTGCTCACCCGAAAATTGCAATTATATCTACATGCCACACATTGTGCTGCAATTTTCAATCATTATTCCTTTCTTGATAGGGTTCCAGAAAACTTCTCTAGTTATAGAATATTACTGCAACTATTAAAAAAAGTACTGGATGCATTTTTAGGCGGTAAAAACATCACTGATCAAGGAACCAACACATTATTTCTTTTGAGGTAATAAACATTAAGAAGTCTGGTTCTCATATTGTGTCTCCTGGAGACTAATTTTAGCATGTCAGATAGGATTAACATTATATTTAGTGTAAAAAATGATGACTCTAAAGAAGCCAGTTTTTTATCTATTTTGAAATCACCTTAATTCCATCAGCACATAGCTTTTTAAATTTTTTCTAATGCTGTTTCAAGCACCTCTTGTGAAAATCTCTTTCTTGATAATTCTAAGTAGCTAGATATATTTTCTCCAATGTAATCTCAGCTACAGTGAAGAAACTAAGCCTTTCAGATGAGTCAAGTCTGTTGTAGTCAGTGCACAGAATGTAACAATTAAAGTGGGATAAATCAATCTTTGGAGGAGTATTTCTCGAACCAATGACAACAAAAGAAGACAGACATCAGCTCAGTCCAGCCACCTTAATATTTAAATTATTAAAGATAAACTGCTTAAAAATATTATTTCATCTACCTTATAAGTATCTGTAGCAGATTTTGTATTTTCAAATAACATCAGAAAGCAAGTATTAACAGTGAGGTAAGGAAAATACCAATAACAATATAATGTATACTTTTTATGTAGCTGTAATATACCTTCTTAGTGAAAAATAGTTCAGGAGTACAGACATGTCAACATCAGTTCACAGAAAACCAAATAAACCACCAACTTAAAGTTCCCTACAGGGGTCAGTAGAAGTCCTGACTTCAGAATTATTTATCTTTTTTTTCTTTTTCTAAATAGTGCTGCATGCAATACAAGTACTTGTTTCCATATTTATGACAAAGAAAGTGAAAATGTATTATCTTTCAATGCATAGAACGTAAATACAGAGGTTTAACTAAGAAAAAAAATTTGTACCTCTATTTATGGTCATTAAAAAACCTGTCAATACAATAAAATACTAAATATCTCTATGTTCCCCCTAAGCACACAAATATATAATTTATTTTCAGACTGTACAACATTAACTTCATTGGAACTTGTATACAGTTATATCATAAAATAACATTTCAGATATAAAGAGTGCTGCTATGGATAACTGATTTATATAGCTGGAAATATAGTATTTTTTTGTAATAGAATACAGGAAAAAAAAAAGTGAGAATAAACAGTAGCAAAACACAACCACAGCTAAAAAAATGTCATTTGCCAAAGTTGCAAGACATGCTTTAAAAACAGAACAGTAACAAGATCACTGGACAAGGTAAAACTTCTCACAATAAAAAGAAACCAACCTGAAGTTGGATATTTTCACTTCACAGCTTCCACTTTTATCTTAGATACAGAATTAACTGCAGGTGTCCATCCTGCAGATGACGTCAAGCTGAATCAACTATAGATTGGCTGCTGTGACAGAAATCCTTGTAGTAATAGAATTTATGACCTTTTTATGGGGTTTTAGCAAAGAGAGGCAAAGGCAAATTGAATAGGGAGTATTTTTCCACATGATAATTCCATTCCAAAATGTGATCTTGTGTGTCAGCAGGTCAGCAAGCATTTTGCTCCATTTGGTACTAATTTCATTATCCTCTATTTATGTGCTTCCACAGAAAGAAGAGACCCTGCACATTAACTAAGGATATTGTTTTAAGAGACTTTGATCACTTGAGCAGGCATAAAGAACTTTAAGAATTTGTCAAGAATAAAACAGTATGCCATGTTGGTTTCTGCCATGATCAAAAATTATAATTTCTGAGCTGTAAGACATTTCTCCTCTTCTACGATGACAAATATATCTATTTAAAATATTAAGAAAGGAAGATTAAATAAATAAGAAGTATCATCAACAGTGAACAGCATAAATGAGTAAAATATTTCTATCTACAGATGCTTTTCTCCCTCCATACCTAGCAGTTTACAAGCTTTTTAGCTCCCCTTTGCCATGAAGGCCAATCTGCTCTCTCTCTGCCCCAGCTGCACACACAGCCCCAGGGTTTGGTCTGCACACTTGCTTCCCAGCTCTTCCCACACTTCAGTCCGCTCCGGTTATTCCACCCAAAATGAATTCTTCAGTCTCAGGCAGCAGCAAACCCCATCCTAGCCCCATCCAGCCTGTGAAACTCAAACCTATGTGACAGTTTTCCACAAAAGGTCCCTATCACCATTTTCTCTAAGGAAGTGACGTGCTGCTCAGAATATTGCTAGGTAAGGGAGACACTGGCAGAAGAGACAGGAAGGGAGGGGGAAAGAACAGACTAAATCTTGAAGACACTTTTTCCATATTCTCAAGACTAATTCCCCTTCATCCTCCCCCCTCACCATGAGACCAAAGTAATTATTCATAATTTTTTTTGTCTTTATATTTTTAAACTGAATCCATGAAGAACAAGGTGAATTCCAGTTTTACTAAAATTTGAAATGTGTGTGCCAATCTTAAAATTATTTTAACCCATTGATCCATTGGTTTGGGGGGGTTTTTTAACATAATTTCTTATTTCTGAAACTTTTATAGAACAAAAAAAATCCTCTCACAGAAAGCAGTCAGAAAGATAGCAAAATAAAATGCAAGCCAGAAGGACTCATTACACAACCTTGTATGAAAAATTAGTATGGAAGAATAATTCTTTTAAATTTTTTAGTGACTGGAAGTATTGGCAGTATTAGCAGCATGAAAACTTGGGAGGAAAAAATGCAATATATGGTGTGGGATTAACAAAACATTTTAGAAATTCTTCTGCTGAATATTTTAAATATGTAGTTTGCATATTATTCTGTATATTTCAGACAATCTTGACAAATTCTTAAATGTATTAACTGTCTCTGTTGACAGAGAATATCAATTAGAAGCACAAAAATGTTAATTCAGCTAATTCAAACTTGGCATTGTTGCTTTTGCAATTCCAATTTTAAGCCTTCCCATTTTCATTAATAGTGTATATCCAAAACAAGTTTGAAACATAGACTTTCATACATGTGGGGTTGAGAGAAACACTTTCACATACTTATTGTAAGAAAGCAAGAACAACAATACAAATTATTTGGTTATGAACAGCTGAAAAGTAAGAGTAAAAATTGGGAAATCATAGTTCTTTTCAACAATGGTGACTACTGCATCCCAAATTAATTATTTAGAACAGCCTAACTTTATAATTGTGATTCTCCAAATGTTATTCTACTACACATTCCTGATTAGTATTTGTTGCAGTCAAAAAGCATAAAATATATACTGGAATGTATTTAAGCTGTATGATGTAGTGTTTTGAGACACTAGCTGGATACTACTAAAGATAGCTTTTGCATATGTGCTTCAAATGACGCATCACTACAGAAATGGTTACTAACACAGCTCCTTAAAATTCAAGCTGGCAATATGTTTAGAAAGTAGGATAATGGTAAGGCTGTCAGAGCCATAATGTTAGAAGTATAACTTTACTTCCCTGAAAGAAGCTGTGCAAAAGCATAAAAAGGCATCTACAAGATTTGTTTAAAGGATTTATTTATATAATTCAGAAACAGTAAGATTAGGCTAAGTTTCTTTTTAACTGAAGAGCAATACTAAGACTTACTACTTATGTAACTCTCTGTACATTCAAAGCACTAAGTGACTGACATTCGTGATTTATGGTGTTTGATAAAAAGCTACTAGTGTACTCATCTATGCTATTTAAGTTTTCTGTGCAGACAATATGCAATGGAACTAAGCTTTATAAATGATTAATTGGAACATAATCAAAATGTTATTGAAAAAATAGTTGTCACATTTGAAGCACTAGATATTTCTCTGCTTTGTGATCAGTTCAAGTTGTCAAGATGAGTTGCCAGCAGCAAAACAACTAGTGACAGGCAAGGAGTGTTCAGGAGGCAAGGATGCTTGTGGTACAAATCTGTCATACAAAGCATAATGGGAGTCCCTCAAATTCCTGCCTGTTTATCAGCTTGGAGGAGGAAAAAAATGAAAGCTGTTCTTCCATTAGATGTTCACACGTGTGTCTGTGCTAGGAGTAGGCAGTACTAACTCCTTGAATGTAGTGAGGAGCAAGTGCCCCAACAAAGGCAAGCCAACTCATTCACAGGGGTGGGGGTCCTATACTCTTACACAAAGGGCAACACTCACAGATGGGTCACTTCAGTCAATGCAACCACTGAAATAATAGATTTTTTTTTTAACTTTCTTTATGATACTTCTGTTTTATAAAGAAAGTATGGGGAATTATGCATAAAATAAATAGTTGAAATGTCTCCCCATTATCATTACATGCTGTCTTTAACTGAGAAAGAAATGTACAGTACACACATTCTATACAGACATTAGATAATTAGATAAAAAAATAGCTGTGACTGCAGCAAAGCCACAGTCATGAAAAAATATGAAGAATGATGTGGCTAATTTGTGCTATTTTTCAGTTCCTATCCTTTATAAATAAAACTGCATAATATCAGGATTTTCATGTGGTATCTACAATGAAAAAAGAAAAAAAAACAAACCATGAATATCTGTTCTGAATCTGAAGGCAAGATCTAAAGTAGATTTAAGGATAGGCATCTCAAAGAAACTTGACATAGTCTGGGCTGACCTTGTCAATGCAAGCAAGTTGTTAGTGGCTAAACTTCAACATTACGATAAAACATTTGGCATCATCTTGGCTCAAATGGGTGACTTCACAGGTTATTCACCAGACTTCATTCTTTCTTTGTTCAATATACTTTAGGGTAATAAGGAAGGGAAAAAACCTCGAGCCTGACTTCTTACATGTGCATGGTTAGTGTGTACATGCTAACAATGTACATGACATGAAGCTGCTTCTAACTTGCCTACAAAAATGGGATATGTACAAAAGTCTTCTAGCTGGTTGATGGCAATTATCCTTATCACGTCTACTAGTCAGCATCAACTATAAGACAAAGTCACTCTAACTTCCACTAAAAGAAGGATCAAATTATTTTTTCTTTGTCAGGAGCTAAAGAGGAAAACATGGGCAGCTGCCATGAAACAACTATGTTGATAATGTACACATAGGCCTGAGATTTCAGGTCATGAGATTTTACCATATAACTTGTGATTGATTAAAACACAGCTTGGCATCCTACTTTAATTTGAAGATTCTAATAAACAGTCACTTTCAATTGCATTTTTGTTCCTCTGGTTAATCACAATTATCCTCTGAGTGTTAATAACACTTTCACATTTGAAGTTGTCCAACATCTTTTAAAATTTTTCTCAAAATGAAGTTTGATGTACAGAATAGGGTCAAATAGAAAAACTTCCAATGCCCATCTTTATGCATGACGAACTCTGTATAATTTTAAAAGAGCTTCTCTCTCTCAAGACACAGATGAGAAACATTTAAAACTATTTTACATCCTGAGATTCCTTATCAAATTGAAAGACAGATGCAAGATCTTTTTTCTAAGTTTATAAAACTTTCTCTGCTTTCACCATTACTACTTTATGAATAATTTAATGCTGCCTGTTTGAAAACAATTAAACAGGGTAAAATAAAACTTGCAATCTCCTCACATTATTTCCCATAGTAATTCATCTTAATTTCTTTAAACTTTGTCCCCACTTCTGTTTCACTAGCTTACATTAGCTGGTGCAAACTTTGGGTGAACTAGAAGAAATGGAGCCAACAGAAAACCCCATTAAAAGAAAAAAAAAATGAAAAGTGCACTAAACAAATCACACTGTAACCTTAAAAAATGGTGTCGCTTCTGTTTGTGTTAAGTGAGTGGGAAATTGAGGAATCAGTAACAGATTTCTCTCTTCTTGGCTCTCATGTTCTGATGCATTGAAGTGGTTAACTTGGTTGAATTAAGAACATAGACATCTAAGGAGAAAAATTTCAAAAGGTCAGATAGACGAATAGGAACCTGACTAACAGCATATGACCCAAGTAAACAATAAAGTAAACAAGCATCAAGTTAAAACTGTTATTTGACTCATTTGAACAGTCATATGAAAGGAGATTCATAAAAATAGTTTTTAGACCCGTAACAGCTGAGTTCTGGTCCATCCAGTGGACAGTTGGTTGAGTAAATAAATTTCTGCAACATACTTGTTTGCCAGATCTCAGATCGCATTGAGTCTTTTAAACACATTCTCAGCTTTGGCTAGATGTAGTCCAGTGTTTGCAAAAGTTAACAGCGTTGTAACTATATTCAAAAAGGTGAAAAAGTATTTCAGATCTTATGGAAAATAACAACCTACCTTCAAAAAACTCTAAATATAAAGAAGTACAAAGTTTATGGATTACATTTAGAACAGTGCTGCCTCAAGAAAAATTTTGTAAGCTCCAGTAACAGCTCCTGATCATATTCTGAACAGAAATGTATTATTTCTTTTCTTAAAAAATTAATGGCATCAAGATGTTGGGTTTAGAGATAAGGTGAAAAAGGAATAAAAACTTGTGTAAACTAGAATTTTTTACACTGAGTTCATTTGTGAATGAATTGTATATTGCCTGCAGCAGTTCAATGAGACTGCATATATTCCAGAAAAATTTTAGACTTTGAGTATCTTAATGAGACAGATGCAGTCTTCTCCTCAACTGTTGAATAACAATTTCATCACTCATGTAGTGAAGCAGAAAATGTACGAATGAAATTAGACAAACCTTCTCCATTTTAATATAACAAGCTCTTAAATGCACAATAAATTTTGGAAAGAAAATTAGCTATATAAACACTAATGTGCACTGTGTATTTAATGGTCTTTATCATGTGTGGAAATGCAGTGCTCTACTCAATTGATCAGTTTATAATCATATAAAAATTAGAAAGTACTAGCATAGTTCAAGTGAAATGTTATAAAACGAGCAGTGGTACTAGATGCCGAACTTAAGATGCCTGAGGGTCTTGTTATTTTCTCGGTTAAGAGCTCCTTTTCTACTTTTTAGTGGATCAAAAAGTCATAAGAATAAAAAAAGAAAAATACTTTTTTTTCTCTATATAAAGAGAGAAAATTGATTTTGTCAACTGTTATCTATCTGAAGGACCACTAATGGTGAGTTATACATAACTTGTAGGAGCTTATATCACTCAATCTTGCATTGGTGAATTGGCATGATCTGTGAATTTGTGCATAAAACATCAAAACAAGAATGAGATAATTATTAAACCTCCAATTAGCTAGCGATATTTTTGCCCTCAGGAGAAAGTAGAACCTTCTTCTAACACTTAACGGACAAATACATTATTTTCTTATAGGATGTTACTAGTCCTGATCCACAAATTTGACTCCCTGGCTTGACCTTACAGGACGTTGAGGCTTCATGCTTGGAGACTTGTCTGCCCCAGTCATATCTCTGGCCTCGTCCCACACCACTTTTCATAGAATCTCAAGCTGGAAGGGACCCATAAGGATCATCTAGTCCAAATCCCTGCTCCTTACAGGAGTACTTAAAACTAAGTTGTACGACTAAGAGTCCTGCCCTGATGCTCCTTGAACTCTCTCAGGTTTGGTGCTACGACCATTTCCTTAGGGACAGAGTCTGTTCCAGTGCCCAACCACCCTCTGGGTGAAGAACCTTTTCCTAACATTCAATCTGAACTTCCCCTGATATAGCTTCATTCCATTTCCTTGTGTCCTATCACAGGTGACAGGAGAGGATCAGCGCCAGCCCTTCTGCTGCCCACCTTGAGGAAGTTGTAGACTGCAATGAGATCTCACCTCAGCCTTCCCTGTTCCCTTCTCCAGGCTGAACAGACCAAGTGACTTCAGCCACTCCTCATATGGCTTCACCTCAAGGCCCTTCACTATCTCTGTAGCCCTCCTTTGGATACTAGCAGCTTTATATCTTATACTGTGGCACCCAAAACTGCCCCCAGCACTGGAGGTGAGGTCACCCCATTGCAGAGCAGAGCAGGACAATCCCCTCCCTTGCCTGGCTGGTGATGCTGTGTCTGATGCCCTCCTGGCTGCCAGGGCACTGCTCACTCATATCCAACTTTCCACCCACCAGGACCCACTGATCTTCTTCTGGGTGCTTCTCACCAGCTTCTTGTTCGTACAAATACCAGGATCACCCTGTCCCAGGTGGCAAATCTGGCAGTAGGTTACTGCTTTGCTCCCTGGCTATCCAGATGTCTCTGTAAGGCCTCTCTACCCCAGAGAGAATCCACAGCTCCTCCAGGTTGCAGCACTAGCTATTCCCATACAATAAATTTACACGTTCTTTTGAGGGGACAGAATAGGGCCTTACATACCCTTTTAAAAGGAGCAGTTTTAACATAAAATATTTTTTGCAAGGGCTGCAGACCTGTCCCCAAGGTCTAAAGGACTGCCCTGCACCCAACTGTACACTGTTCCCTGTGCCCCTTCTGTTCCTGCCTGTTCCTGTTGCTCCCTGAGGGTTTGCAGTTTGGGCTCTATGCTGTCAGGCCACCCACTAAGCCAGAATGCCTTTGTCTTAATTCATATAGCTCTAAAGTGCTACAGGGACCTGATTAGCAATGACAAAGTGCATTCAACATAACTGAAATAAATTTTTAATTACTTTAATTAAACAAATGCAAATTCCCCAGTGCGGATGTGTTTAAACCAGTTTAACAAAGATCTAGTTCATTTCCATGCCTGTTCTCGATTCTTCTTTGCAATCCCTTGAGGATGGCAAAAAACCGAAAGCTTCCATGTGTTGAGTAAAAAGATTGCTTCCGTAACATCATTCCAAAAGCTAGATGAGCAGCTCAGGGCAAGAAAGAAAATTGCTATTTGAGCAGAAAACAGGAAGTTTCACAGTTTGACATTTCTCTGGGGCAATGAGCAACCACATGCTGAAATCTAGATCATCAGCGAGCAGGAGACTAAGCTTTACTAAACTGTGGGATGCAATGGATGGATGATGAACAGGACTGAAGGACAGAAATAGTTTTATCATGCAGAAACTGGCAATGGTATGGTTAGACAATTACAACAGGGGTGGTTTATGAAGTCACCAAACTTCTGGGAGAATTTACAAGCTTAGACTCGAAATCAGTAGCTAAGAGCATTCACAAAACTAGTAACAAAGATTTTGGGGGGTGGGGGCTTGTTTTGAGCATTAATGTTTTGTTTTATCTTTAATTAATGCTGAGAGTAGCAACTCCTGTAGAGTGATATTAATTTTTTTTTAATTGCTAGGGCTCATATCCTCTTAACTTTCTGATTACACTGAGACAAACACAGTTTTTGGTTAAATCAGTTAAAGCAATTCTGAGGTTTGGTTTACTCTAGTTCATGAGCAAAGTTAAAAGTGAACAACTTTACTAGAACCAAGAGCCTGTTTTCTACCAAGTGTAGATATGGCCATCACAGGGCATGATAATTATGGTAACAGAAGGGGGAGGAATGGGCCCTGATAGCCTCCTGCACCAATGCCTCTGAGTTCATCATCATATGGGTAGAGCAGAACAACACTCTGTCTCAGATCACCAACCCACTCCCTCCCTCAGCTACGTTCCTGCTATTTTCAAGTACTCTGCTTCATTAAACCTTAAAAGGACTCTGATTGCAGGCCACAGTTGGGAAGTGGTTATGCTCTTTTTTTCTCCTCTGTAATTAATACAAGTCTGTAGAATCTTACTCTCACATTTCCAAAGTAACTCCATTTCTGTTTACTTTTTTTGTAAGAGGAAGAGCAATTCATGCCTTCTCTAACTTGAGCAGACATTCAGATTGGGTTCCATCTGTGGGAGTGGGGTATTTTTACAGTATTTACTGTAGCACTGAATGGCCAGTGTGGTTATAGGTGATTTAGCAGATTACAGAAGGTAATGAGACACTTCTAAAAATTTTCTCACTTTGAATTGTACCTGCTGAAATAAAATCCTGCAGGAACAAACAGTTTTGACAGATAACATATATACAATATGCTACTGCACAAACCTATTTTTTACACAATAGTTTACAAGTAACTTCACAATAGATTTTTTTAAAAGTTGGAAAATCACACAAAGATACTCTTTTCAAGTTTTTGTAAAATACAGGCTATTGAGCTACATTTAAATACTTAGAGAAAGTAACCACATAATTTAAAAAATTATGTATCATTGAAAATGAAATTTCAGAGATGTCTGCAATTAATCACTGCTTACATAGGAGCTCACCTGTCAAAGTGACTTGCCAGGTATTATAGACCAAGTACTTTGCACAATGTGTTCAACTGTGCAGGTGCTAATAATTCCGTCTCTCTTCCAGAAAAGATACCATCATGTAAATAAGGCCCACTGACATCTAAGGCTGAGGAATGAGCTCCATATTCAAGAACAGATTATATCCTGTCCTGCCAATTGTCTTTCTAGGAATTACCTATGTGATCCCCAAAGCAAACATGAAGATAGAGTAGTAGCACACCAAGCCATTCCTACTTTGGAGTGAGGAAAAGATTGAATTCTAACCAAGTAACTCTTTAAAGTGAAAGGGTGAAGAGATATCTCAAAAGAAGTCATATTACCTCTCCTTTGTCACTGAGGCTTATTGGAAGGCTTCTGACAATTTTTTTTTTCTTTTTCAATGGAATTTTTTTTTCCATAGTTTCACTGTAATAAGTCTATTTCTTTTTTTATCCACAACTGCCTGTATTTTTCCTCTTTGCAAAGATGCAATTTACTGAGAACCTACATTCAATTTAGCTCTTTTTCTAATTTTGAGGTATGGTGAGATATTGCTAGATAGAATGGGAAACAAAAGGACACACTAGAAATCAACAGACTCCAAAAAGGATTTTGCAATACTGAAAATATTCAAAACTGAATTTTTAACTTGAAAATATTTTCAACAGCATATAAAATCACCTGAATGCACAAACATAATTAGTAATAATACAAAGAAAAATTAATGGTTTCTCTTTTGTTAATTATAAAGGGATCAAGAAGAACGCAAATGGAAATTTTGCCCCTATTCCTGAGAAATTAGCTACTCTGAAAAGAAAGTAAAAGTCAAACAGTATGAAATGAAAGAGACTCTTTGCCCATTGTGAACTTCGGCTATTCAATTCCAAATAAGCAGCTTTTTACTGTTAAGGACAATTTACTTGCTTTTACAAAAAAAAAAAAAAAAAAAAAAAAGAAAAAAAATAAACAAACTAAGATGGTATTCTTTTCCAGGACAGAGCAAGTCAATACAAAATAAATTACTGTATTTGGTTTAGCTCCCATGGAAATAGATGTTGGAAAAACTTCCACTCATTAAGCCAAGCCAAAACCAAACCTGTAGTTCTCATTTGCAGTCCTAATGACTATAACAAGAAAAACTGTAAATAACTATTGAACTATTACCTACAGTCTTGTCTTCAAAGGTGGCTCAAGATTTAAGTTTAAGCAACCAACTTAGGAACTTTAAAGATTATGGTACAGGGATTATTTTTTTTCCTAGGATGTTTACCTTTGTATTCAGAAACTGAAAGGCAGCTTTCAAGACAAATTTTGAGAAAAATAAATCATATCAGTCCTGATGCAGACATCTTTCAAAGGACATAATTTTAAATGCTGTCTTTTCCAAAGAGGAGAGTTTTAGTCCTCCTGGGGATCTACCTGAAAAATCCACAGACAAGCAAATGACACTTGAATAATTTTCAAAACATAACTGAAATAGAGCAATATGTTAAAGCATTTGAAACCACAGACTTGTCTGTTAGTAATAAGTAAAGGAATTATTCATTCACTATTACTGTGTGGTGTGATGCTTCATTATCATCCAACATGTCAAGTAAAACATCTTTAAGACAACATGTTTTCACCAATGCCTTTAAGAATAAATTTGAATAAAATAAATGTGTTCTTTTCCTGCAGAATAAGTTCTGTCATTACACCTTTCTATTGGTTAATTGCATTTCTAAATGTCTTGGCAAGAATTTCACAGTATACAGCAGATTCATTAGGTAGCCAATAAGATCAGTCATTTGTTTATATGAAACCTTCATCCAAAAGCATCAAAATTCTAAGAAAATATCAAGAGACTTATGACTAAGGGATACATTCAGGCTTACAACTACTTTTTATATTTACTCAGATTATCAATTTCACAGTGAATATAGTGGTGTTGTCCTTGTATGTCACTTTTATACAATACCCAGAGTTAAACTAATTTGGCTAACATCCAGCTACATATCACATAGTTAAAATTATCACTCTCTTGGTGAATATTCAATGGATCAGAAAGGAAATAAAAAATGAAAGATGATTATAAGAAACTTATTTCTACTTGAGCTTTAACCTGACCTTGGTGTTATCTAAAAATTACTGGTTTTTTTTCTATTCACAGATAATAGTCTCTGCACTAATAGCAATTAATACATAAATAAATGATTTACATAAAACAAATGACTAATGAATGATAGATTGCAGGCCATGCCCACTAAAAGCTGTATGTGAATTTTTAATATTAAATCAATAAAAATAATTGAATTAATTTTTAAAACAATCAAAAAACAAGGTGAAAACATTGTGACTAGCAAGAAGAAAGTGAGAACAAAAAACAACAGTCTCTCATAAACTCTGAGGAAAACAAAAAAGGTTTTCACTAATACTTTGCCAGTTAAATGCATACTACATGTAATAGCACCCAAGGAAAAAAACAATAAGCTTTGTTAGCCTATTCAGTACTTTATTCAAATTGTTGAAATGTGTTTACGTGTGAATTTACTAAAAAGAACAAATATTAGCGACATTCAAACAGAGAAGTAAAAGAAAGGTAACTTCTTATTTGTTCTTTGGATACTGCTGAGGCTACATTTGGGTACATTTCAGAGGCTAAAATTTTGAATACAAGAATGTCAAATACAGTGTCTGTTTCAGATAAAACCATATGAAAGGGTCTGATGGAATACCATCACCACTACTGGGAAGACATTTGATTCCTGCTACATCTTAAATGTGATCTGCTTCAGATTCAGGCCTAAGGCCATCTCCTACAAAACAGAACCCAAAGAAGGAGAATGCTATCAATTTTTATGTATTTTTTCCTATATTTAAGCTTCTAAAACAAAGGACTCAGAAACAATTGTTATCTGAAAGATGTCTGGCTACATTTATATGCAGTACTATTCTGGTGAAAGAAATCTAAGGACTGCTACAGCTGAGAAACATCACTAGTGTTTTCACCATTTCACCACCTTTTACATATCATCTTTAGCAGACTAAAACTCTACTTATATTTCTTTACTGTTAATAGCTAGTATTTGTGGGTTGTTCATTGTGTTGGTTTTATTTTTTAGTATTTTAGTAACCGTGTATATTTCTGAAGGATTCAGGAAAACATATATCTTCTTCAGTTTACTCATCTAATTTCTGATAATGAATTTAATGTAAGTCTCTACTAATCATACTGGTGATTAGGGAATAAACATTAAAGGAATGTTTAAATTACCTGTTAAAGGTAATAAATAATGAAAAATAATTCTATATTTTTACCACGGTGTATTTCTGTATGTTTGGAAAGGCTTGTATTTAATATAGTAAAAATAAGTGAAAAAGCTAAAACTGGTATCTATGCACAGAACCAACATCTTTATCAAAACAAGCCAGTGATGACTCAAGGATTAACTCCTACACACTTTAAATTAATTTTATTTAGTAATGACAGCTAAGTATTATTCTTCCCTTTCTCAGTATCTTGATCTCTTTGCCTTGTAAGAGAAGAAAAAAAGATTAAGTCCTAAAGATCAAAACACTAACATTTTAATCAGAAAACCCACACTTGTGATAGTGTCATGTTCAAGGGAATAAATGAGTTGGCCTTTGATGATCCTTGTGGGACCCTTCTGCCTCAGGATATTCAAAGATGCCATAAGAAATTAGTCTGTCATAAACATTTCTAACAAAAATCTGCTTGGCTTGAGACTCAGCATTTATCGCTATTATAGGTTTGTAAAGGGAGTATTATTGTCTTTCCATCTACCTTGCCTCATTTATTACTTTTTATTTAATTTGTGATTCTTTAGGAATATTCACCATTACAATGTCATTCATTACCTGAACTGCTCATCACATTTAGTAAGTACATCAATTCACAAGCAGCATTTACCTATTCTAATTCTGATACATATAATCTAATACTACATATTTCATATAATAGAACTGTCAGATTACTGGGTGCTCAAAAGTGGAGATCATACAGTTTACAAAGTGATTCTACCAGTGCTATTTCAGATGTAGCCTTCATAAGAGGAGTTCAAATGTAGTAAACATATAAATTTATAACAATTTTCTGGTTTAAACATTTTCTAAGTATAGCTCACTGTCATTTAGAGATGATTACAGGTTCCACCATTTTTCCACCATCACATTGTGATCTATTCTCTTAATCTTCCTTCAGAACATATCTAGATCTCTCCTTCCAGCTCCAGTAATACCTCCCCTAAACAGGCTTTTCTGCACCCAACTTATTCTTGATACCACAATAACTCTGAATAACACCTCTGCTGCAACTGGGCCACTGGCAACTATCCCAGAGAATTTACATATTTTATTTTTTCCAAATTCTTTTCTATTCTAAAGACACAGACCTTACAGTGAGAGGTAACTTCTTTACTTGCCTTACCACTCTCAGAACAGATGGTGAAGAAGGTATGTTGATCTTCTCCTTCTCTAAATCACTTCTTGTACAAATTATCTCTTATTCTGGAATGGTGGAGCAGTAACTTCCTTTCTTTTCCTCTGCCTCTTCCATGTACTAATGCCCATGTACTTATACCCATGTACTTAAACTCAACTGCTCATTATCAGTTCTCCCTTTTCAGTTCTTGTTTCTATATACTCTTCTTCTCTAGTCTTAGCTTTAATTTCTATGTTAATTGAATCATCTTCCTAACCTCCTCACATATTTGTCATTTCCTTGCTGACCCACTGCAGCTCGTCTCCAAATTCACCACTTTCCCAAAAACATTCAACAGACTTGATCTTCTCCACATACCCTGGCTTCTCCAGTTATGCTGCTGTACCCTGTTTGCTTGTTTCAACACAAGACCATACAGCCCTTGTCCATTATCTCCTTCACCCTCAAGTGGGATAAAGTTTGGGTATTTTCTTCAAAACAACTTCTCCTTTTGAGATACTTTGTTTTCTACTTCTGTCTATGGAAATTCATACATTTAAAACTCCCAACTGCACATTCAGCATTGCATGTCTCATTTCCTGCAGGAATTTCTCTGCCCTTAGCAAATGCAATCTTCTTCCACTCATACCCACTCAGAATGTTGCTCCAAAAATGACTGTCCTACTTTGTCACTTAGATCATGTCAGTGCTGTCCCTGTTATACTGCAGCATGCAGACTACTGCTCTACATTTTATTGGTCCTCAGAATAGATACAAGAACTGTCAGGTTAGCATGTATGGAGTATTAAAGGAGTATGGCTGGGCAGCAGGGGAAAACCTTCTGAGTTTTGTGACCTGGGTGGCTGCATGCTGCACTCAGTTTGAATTCTTTTGAAAGTCAAAGATTTTTCCCTCCCTAAAAACAACTGACATGCCAGGAAGAAGAACTTCCGGAATCCTAAATGGGGTCCTTCCTACAGCCACTCTCTCTAACACATAAACCTCAAGTATGAACAATAAGAGATGAAAACTTTTAAAGATACAGAGGGCACAAGCAAATCACTTATGAAACTTTGGGGCTCAGCTAGGGCAGCAACAGAGGAACTGCAGGAACTGAGAGGCACAGAGAGGACTTAGGCTGCAAGTTACTTTAAGGAGCCTGCACAAGGCGATGGTGAAATGCAAGATTATTTTCAATAGACTGGGAGCACTATTCCAGCATTTGCATGTCATCAGAAAATTGTAAAAGGCTTTCACAGTTTTAAAAAGCAGGAGCTTTTTAAGCTTAAGGAGCTTTAAGCAAGTCACTGAGCTAACCAATTCTAAAATGAGTCATGGGTTTCAGTCCATGTGCAACAGCTAAGTGTTCTGGTTGCAGTGACACTGACAGGGTCCAAGTGAACATTTGAAGTAAAATAGCATTGATCAGTGAAAGTCAGGCAAACTTCAAGAATAACCTAAGGAAAATCTGTTCTACATACATATAGCACTCTTAGTGCAAACTGAAAATTATGTAGTTTTTGTGCAATGCTACAGGCACTGAAGAGATATTAAAAATAAGTTCTGGACTACATTTGTGTACTGTGTCACTGCTTTAAGGCAATACTTATTTTTTTTAAAATATTCTTTTACTTGTGTAAAAAAATTAAGAAATAAAAGCTCTGTATCATCATGTCCTTTATTTAGCCAACCTAGCCATAGGCTGACTGGCAATTTAGCTCTAATTGGTCAGTTATAGATCTAACCATAGTGCCATAGCTCTAGCTTCTGTAGATGATTATTCAAGACGTTTTCCACAGATGCAAGCGGCAACGAGAAGAACTATATGTACTTTTTGAGGAAGGCTAGATCCAGTACAACATAAAATAATTCATATAAAAACAATAGCCTATCACAACAGTTTCTTTCAATAGAGAAAAAAAGGTGCATGTGTGCTCTTAAGAATATTTCAATAGAAAAAATACTACTGTTAAAGGTCCACATAAAATAGATGTGATGTTCTTAAAAATATTATGCAATTTATTAAAAGAGTTGGGTTTAAAACCTTATCACTAATCACCAGCATGTTTTCACTTAAAGATGTACCAGGTTTTTTATTATAGTTTATGAACTACATGTTTGCCGTCTTGCTCTAAAAAATAGAGCAAAATAATTAAATTCTTCCTTTCACACCTACGCAAGATGAACATACATCCCAAAAGAACAAAAAAGCAGCAGAATAAAATATGGCATAATTGACTGTCAAGGTGACTACAAGTCATCACCATGATGCACCTGTGAAATACACCTGTGTAATTTATTTGCAGCAAAGAACAGGAAGTACCACTTTGATACCACATACACATCCAGCTGTCCATTCTGAGGCAATTCAGAACACATGACAAAGAGAGGTAATAGTTACACTAATTCAAAAATTACACTAATTTCACAAAAAAAAAAAACAACAACAACAACAACAAAAAAAAAAAAAAAATGAAAGGGATTTGATTTGTCCAGCGAAGCAAAAACAGAAGACCATGATATTATATACACTAGTGGGCAGAAATCAAAGCAAAAAGTAGAAGAAGTGCTTATTGATTTAAGTACTGTGAGGATAGAAAATGTTAGAAATTACAGAAAAGATACTTAGCCTGGGATTAGACAAATGTTGCATTCATTTTCAAAGAATAATCCTCACACACAACAAGACAAAATGCCCCCCAAAACCTAACCTATTACAAGATAAAACTTGAGAATTTTTGGAAGTACATCATGTTGATCCTGGACATAGCCAGAGACAGATTTTTGTGAAGCAAGAGGTCTATTTAGCCTCCTTTTCCTGCATGTGCGGGGAGCAAACTTCATACTGCTGCCCTAGAAATGCCAGAACATTACTGATCTACATACTTTGTGATAGTACCAAATTGTATTCATTCTCATCACTTCCTCGGAAATGAAGATAGTGTTATTTGATGAGCACAGTTTCAGCTGCTCTAAATGCTCTATTCAGACAGGAACTTAAGGAAGAATATCTGGTTATTTCATCAAATAGTAGTTCATCTGCTGCATTCTCAGATAAGAGAAAATCAGCTGAAATATTCTCCATTTTGAGAAGTGGAAGCGAGTTTTATACAGCTGGCATCTCATGTAGCAAACACAGAAATAATGAACTAGATACAACTGTCACTCCTGAGTCACCAGTGCACACTTCCCGTGTATTTTTAGACACCGCTGTTTTGCAATAGGGTAACTTACATACTGCAAGTCACAGAGGTAGCTCTAGTATCTGCCTGTAATCTAATCACATTGGCAAACTGCAAAACCTTTATCAACATTGATGAGCAGTTGTACTTGTGTGCTCAGTGAAATCAATCTCTGCTGAGAATGAGCACTCACTAGTAGTATGAACACTGTACATCTGAACATGGTTCTGCAACTTTAGTACTAATCTATCCTGTGCTTTCAAGCAAACAAATAAACAGCAATGTAATAATAATTTTCACCAAACTTCTAATGCCTTTGCCTTTTTTTTTAATTATCATCAATTGAAGAAAAAATAATATGGTGTGTGACAACAGGGGTACTCTTCTGGTCCTGACTTTGAACTTAGCTTTTAGGAACAAAAATATTATATAGTCATACATATACTATGAAAACAGATTGTTAGCCCACTACTTTCATTAGCAAACATTTCCTCTCCCAATCAGTCATTTTTAAATCAGTGAGGACATCCCTTTGGAGTTTGTCAAGGCAAATCACAATTCCTGCTTATTTCTTGACAAGTAAGCATTTATGATTTTGACTCTTCTAAAAGAAACCAGAAACATTGCTAAAAATAATGTTTTTAGGAACACAGCAGAGGTAATTTCTAAAATGACATTGATTTAAACAGTTTTCTTTTTGATACTATCTTCAGTGTGATTTGACTGGATAGTGAAATGTTCACTATCCCAAATGCTAATGTTCAATATTAACGTGGCAATGTCCATATTTCATCATGTGCCATTTCAGTTTTCAATCTGAAGGAAATGGACATGAATTATACAAATTTAATATATGCAGACATCAATCTCACAGTGCACATTGTTTATTCTAATCAGCATCACCTATTGATATGTCCACTCTTGTCAGGGTGGATATTTTTTACTGTCTTCAAACCTACTCCATCTACCTCTTAATTACATCCCTGTTCTTTTTTCTACAATGTATACCCTGATTAACATAATTTTATTTCCAGGATTAGGAAAATGTATCATATATTATATGCAGTCACATGTGCTACCATGGATCAGTTATTTTAATTCAGTCCATCACAAATTAATGTGACATGCAAGATTGACAATAATTTTATTCCTTGGCCAGCGCCACACTAGGGTTACAAAAGCTTAAATCTCACAATAACAGTGGGATGACACATGGACACATGAACACAACCTCTGCCATTATGTTCTTTTTGGCAAGTTGTTACCAACTGAATGATGCCCACAGATTGCATAAGTGAATAAAATTGGTACTAATGTATAATGGTTCCTCTTCAAGATCATGTACCAAAGTAGTATTTGGGCTCTTTGCTCTATCAGAGAAACTACTAGTAAAGCACTTGCAAAAATTAAACCACCCTCAAGGATGCAATTCACATTTTGCCCATTATCTATACTTTTTTTTTTCATTATTTCTGTGTGTATGTAAATGTAATATTTGTAAAGGAATACTGATGTCACTGGAGGCTGTATTTATTTATTCACAGCATCACCAATGTTAGATCGTGTGCATGTTTGCCTTTGGGTGCATCTTTGAGGGTGGTGAGTTGGGTGCATTCTTCAATTAGATTAATACAACAAATTAAAAGCATAGCCAACCTCAACATATGAAAGTGTTTTTCATTGTCCCACTGCACTCTGCTCTGGTGTGGCCCCCACTTTGAATGCTGTTTGCAGTTTTGGGAGCCACATCACTTTATATTAAGCTATTGGAGAGTGTCCAAAGGAGAACTGCAAGGAAGGTGAAGGGCCCTGAGGAGAAGCTGTAGGAGGAGCAGCTGAGGTCACTTGGTCTGGTCAGTCTGGAGGAGACTGAGGGGAAACCTCACTGCAATTACAGCTCGTTGTGAGGTGAAGAGGAGGGGCAGACACTGATTTCTACTCTGAGGTGACAGTGACAGAACACAAGGGAATGACCTGAAGTTGTGCCAGGGGAAGCTTAAGATGGATATTAGGAAAATTATTTTCACCCAGAGGGTGGTAGGGGACTGGAACAGGCTCCCCAGGGAAGCACCAACAGAGCTTAAGAAGCATTTGGGCAATGGTCTCAGGCACAGGGTGTCACTCTTGAGGTGTCCTGTGCAGAACGAGTTGGATTTGATGATATTTGTTGATCCTTCCAGCTCAGGATGTTCTATGCTTCTACAATTCTAAGTGACTGCAATTATTACAAGACTACTTCACATCAAATATAAAATAATAAGCATTCCCACTTATAGACTTAATTTATTTTTATGCTTGTCAGATCCAAGTTTGATGGAAATAGCTGCAAATAAAAGTCTAGTAAATCCAAAGTGTATTGGACAGTTATTGAAATGTCAATTTTTTTCACTTGCTTAGTTCTATTAATTATAGTCACATACCAATGACAAATACTAAGTGCTTTTCTTGGGATAACTTGTTACATGTTTCTACCTGAATGTCTGTGTAAGATAAAAAAATAATAACCTCATTGAGGTTTACTTAATTTTACTAGATTTTATAGAAAGGGCAATAAAGAACTTGACACATCTGCATGTTAGCTACTCTTCCCAAAGCTTTGGGAAGTAAGGATATAGCATATTTCTCCACTGCAACATTATAGCTCCACGCCAATTTTAGTAGCTTGAAGTATTGAGGTAAATATAACATATTCCAGTGATGACAGCATTTGAGTGGTTTCCAGAATAATTCCTCTATTTATAAGCAGATCTTGTAGATGACATGCAGGAAATTTTATTTAACACAATAGACTCAATGCCTAACTATACCTAAATCAATGGCTCTCGGTCACATTCTCCTTTTCTCAAAACATTCAGGAAGTCATGGATACAATTACCTCTCCAAGAGGTCAACCTATCTGCTTTTATAACCTGCAGAGATTTTTAAGTGGGCTTTTAGATTAGCAAAAAAAGCAGCATGTTGGCACTCTCTAGTCAACTTTTAACAGACACCCTTTGCTAAGGAAAAGGGAATAATGATACTGGTCTCATCTCTCTGGAAAAGATCCTAACCCGGGCAAAATCTGAGCTGTTCTGTTTGGGCAGCTTTAGGCTGTACTGAGCAAAACCACAGGGTGACCTGAGAGCTGTACCCCACTATTCCTAAAAAAGTTCAGCAAATGTGTGCATGCCATATTACATTACATATACACACATATGTACCCATTACATTAATTTAATAAATATATTAATACAAAGACAATTGCATTTCTGTTTCTGTTTGAATTCCTTCTGAGATAGCAAACTTAGAAAAGTAGAACCTTCTCAGAATCATATAAGGGTCTTATTAAATTTACAGTTAAACTTAATACTTTACATGTAAAACAAAATAAGCTTAAAGATGCTTTGTGAGTCTCATGAGACGAGCAAAGGGCAAGGGCACGGGCAAAGGCAAGGGAAAGGGAGAAGGAAAGGGAGAGGGAAAGGGAAAGAAAACAAGGGGGAAACAAGTAAAAAGAAAAATTAGGAATTTGCTGCAGTCATGCGAACAGACTAAAAAGATGACGATTCACGAAGGCCAACTCATGGAAGTGTTCAGCCAAACAAGCAATTGCAACTCCTTTCCAATTTCACAAGAGCAGAGAACTGGGACACATTTTTTCCTCTCATCATCACTATGAATAAGAGTTAAGTTTTAAACTCCTAATAACAATACATAATAAGAGTCAGTTAGTGACTGAATGTTTTGTTCAACTGTAATTGCTGGGTTCCCAAGACATATTAGAGACTTCATAGGACTAAAATAGGCAAAATATTATTAACCAAAGAACTTCAAAATAAATTATTAAAATTTAGTTTCTATCACTTCTGTGTTTCATCACTTCATTATCTTTAAACTATATATATTTTTTTCACTTCTTTAGTATTATTCTAAAGAGAAAATAACTTCATTGTTTTTATTCTGACACACCTTTTATTTATTTTCTGTATTGGAATGACTTACATCCAGTTAGCTACTTGTGTATAGCCCATGTAAAATTAAATTACCCCAAAAATCCATTTGCTTTGTCTAATGTAAAGTTAGTCCTTATTTGTAATATTTGCCAACACTGTATAAACCATTCAACACAGAAAGCAAAGTCTTTTAGCTGCTTGAAGGGCTTATAGCCTCCAACTAGAGTGACTTGACTGTGCAGGACACAAAAGGAAAACCGAACAATGATTAACACCGCCACCACACCAATTCAGACACACACATTTCTTGTGGATACTGCAAAACCAATTTTTTTGTGCCAGAAAAGCAGAAGGACAGGATGCTTTTTATTTAAAGAAATCACTGGGAAAATGCTTTCTGCCTCAAGCAGAGTAACTATGCCTACTACAGTACAGGATTCCAGACAACGCTGGAAGAAAGAATTGAGGTCATCTTTGAGTATTATAATCTGCTTTCTTTTTTCCTAAGATCAGGCCAGGAAACAATCTTCTCAGACTACACTACAGATGTAGATCCATATGTATCCTATTTCTAGCCAGTATTTGGAGAGTCTATTATCAGAGACATATTTGGTGTGCTCATTATGCCTTCTCATATTCTGATTAAGACAGACACAACCTGCCCAGCACATCTAGAACAGAAGAGGTGGCCTCTGCAAAGGTTCTGAAGTTCTGCTCTTCTGACCATCTACAGCTGGTAGATGCACAGTACAGGCGACATGCAGGTGTCTTCTCTGGCACAGGCACCCAGCTTTCCTTTCTGGGGCAGTTAGGACTAAAATAGAATGGGGATGTGGCTGGACTATGTCTATGTTCCACAGTGGGAGACAGTCCCCATAACTCTAGTCAAAGAACAAGACTGGACTAGGAGCACAGCACATGGAAAGTAGGACAGATTGTGACTACACAAGTAGTGAGCTGTTGAGTCTAAAGCAAGAAATTGATTTTGAAATATGATTTTGGCCCTGAGAAAAATTGTGCTTATTGGCATTAAGAGCAGCATAGGACAGAAACTGTGGCAAATAAAAGGGTAAAAATATTTCACTAGGAAGAAGAAAATATTTACATGCAGTGAAGACTTCTAAAGATAGTTTTATGGGTTTGCTTACCTTCAAGGCACCAAATGCATTTATTTTAAGGAAGTAATGAAAACATTTATTTCAGAGCACTGAAACAGCAATCTCATACTATTACTATATTGTAGTGAAGTTTAATCCATACTGACCTCAGCTGTGGCAGTTCTGATAATACATGGAAGTATATTATCAATGCCCGGAAAGCAAGCAGGGAAGCAGCTAGTCAAAATAAACCATGTCAGTTCTGCAGTTTACATTCAATCATATGATTGAATTTCTTTTCCTGTGTTAATATAAGTGCTCTGCTACAGCAATTGCTTGGGTCTGACAACGACAACATGGGCAAGAAAAATGAAAGGAAATTAAATAAAAGTAAGATGACCTAGTAACAAGAAACATAAACCTCCTTCTCCCCATAATGAAAAGATTATATTTAATCAGCAACTGTGTGCTCTGAATTTGATTCAAACTACCTCAAAAGACCTTTGACCAAAGACAATTACAGTCAGTGAATGGTAGCTATTTTATGCAATTTAGTATTTTTGAATTTGAATCACTTTTTTATTCACCCAGAGTCCAATAATTCTCCATTAAAATAAAGTGTTAATAACATCATGTTAAGAAAAGGCTTAAGGACAGAGAAGTTCAAGAGTAAGAAATGTTCCTGTTTTCCTATTTATCTGTCAGTTAAGTTTAAAGCTCTGCACTGTGCATGCTATTCAGCTCAGAAAACACATTACAACTGCACACGAAACTAACAGTTCTGTTCTGAGTTTCCATTAAAATTCTCTACTATGAAGAGGTGCAAAATTCACCCATGAAAATGTATTCCTGGGAGGCATTTGATCTCATGTCAAGAATGGATATTTTGATTTTTTTTTTCACAGCAAGTATCTGAGGACAAATTTTTAAAAATCATTTTCTGAAAACACAGAGAGAGCTAAACATCAATTTGAAGAAGGTCGGTCTGACAAAGGAGCCCTCAAGGGGGTGCAGAAGCCTCACTCACTCCAAGCCCCCACTGGGAGGAGGCTGAAGCCCCTGACAGCAGCAGCAGCAGCAGCAGCCTTGGCTCCTGCCCAGTGCAGTCACAGAGCCCTGATAACACGTCTGCACAGAGTACAGATGGATCCCCTTCAAGCATATGTCCCTGATGTGAAAGGCTCAGCCCTCTTACACTCTTCCATAAGCTTTCCACATCCTTTTCCATTCTACAAAGAGGAACCAGATTTATTTTGCTTCCTTCTCCCATATGTGCATCTACAGCGAAAAGAGGATTTGTCCTAGTAAATGAGCACGTCATAAAAAATGAAAAATATTAGTCCCATTTCTCTGTTTCTGTCATGCACAGACTTGACAGAGAAAACCAAAATCATTTAATATCAAGTGTTTCATGTGGAATCCTGCTGCTGACATTTTAAATGCTTAAACTTTGCAAACATTTAACACAGTCAATAGAATTCTGTAAGGTTTTTTTGTCTACTTTCTAGCCATCTTAAGCAACATGGTGAAGGAAAACAAAAGCTTTCTGATCCACGTTCCTAAGATATGTTCTAGTAGCTTTTTCTTCAAGGTACCATTTGAAAACATGTTGTCATTTCTCTTCAAGGTTTATCAAGCATTGCAAGTCTCCCTTTGGAACCCAAGCATCATTGGAGGAGAAGTAATTACAGAAAATGCCTCCAATTGCTGCTATAGAGGACAGAATTTTCCTAGTCAGAATAATGCTTTTGAGTTTGTTTTGGCAAATAGTTGCATGCGAACTGCTGCTATAATGACACATCTTTGAGACAAGTGATTTTGATAGATCCTTATAACAATAATACCACAATAACCTGTATATAAACTCAGTTTTTCTTTAATTTCTTCTGGAAAGGGCAATCATTCCTCAAAAACTTCCCCATTCTCTCCCATGCTTTTTTATCTAAGAATAGTGTTAATATTCTGTGAAAAATTCAACTGTCCCACATTTCAGAATAAAACTAAGGCTCCACTACTAGGAATTACATGCTAGTTCCACTCTGTTATAGCATATACATAGAATCACAGAATAGTTAAGGTTGGAAAAGACCTCTAAAATCATCAAGTCCAACCATCAAGTCCAACCATCAAGTCCAATCATCACAGTAGTATCACCACTATGTTCACCATTAAACCATGTCCTGCAGTGCCATATCCACATGGGTTTTGAACATTTCCAGGGATGGCGGCTCCACCATTTCTCTAAGCAGCCTGTTCCAGCACTTGAAAATATTTTCTATTAAGATTTTTTTTTCCTAATATGCTGTCTAAACCTCCCTGATGCAACTTGAGGCCATTTCCCCTTGTCCTATCATTTGCTACCTGGGGCAAGAGACTGACCTCCACCTCACTACAGCCTCCTTTCAGCTAGTCATAGAGAGCAATCAGGTTTCCTCCTTTACCCCAGGCTAAACATTCCCAGTTCCCTCAGTCCTCATAAGACTTGTGCTCCCTGTACTTCAACTTCTTCCTTGCTGCAGATTGCTCTCGGGGTTCCTCCCACAGTCCAGCACTCCCTCATCTTAGGACACTGAAAAGAATCAAATCCAGTGAGATTCTTCTCACTTCTAAGTGAGAGTTGTTAGACATGACCAATAAGGCAACTTGAATCTACCCTCTGAATATTATTTTTCATGCCCCCTACACCCACTTCCTAGAGGAATATAATAGACTTGTCAATCACTTCCTCACCGTACATAAAAAATCACATTGTGGTGTCTATACATAAATGACATGAAATAGGCAACTCCACATTGTAAACTTATTTCCTCTACATGAGTTGCAATAGATTCAAATGCATACATGGAGAAACTTGCACCAATCTAACTAAATTGATTTAAATATTAATGTAATGTAGATCAGTGTCACTTCTTTTCCAGGAAGAGCCTTGTATAGGCATTTCTTTCCATTCAATATACTCATTCTCTGGATGGAACATATGACTTTCCTGTTTGTAGCAGTACAGATACACTAAAGTTTTGTTTAACTCATTCAAAGTGGTTGAAACTATCCACTGACTGAACAGTTCTGAATCAGTTCTGGGGTGGAAGATATGCTTTTAAGAATTAAATACAAAAAATATTACATTCCGAAGTTATTTATCTGTCTGATGTACACTACCCTGTTCTTGGTCTCTCATCTCAAATAAATCCTACTTAACTTTCTTTCCTCTTCCTATGCCTATTTGAAGAAAACTATTTAAATCCTCTTTTTCATCTTGCACTAATGTTGATAGATGTATCAACTATTTGTCCCAAAATGCCATTATGAATGGATCATGTAAAAATAAAAAGTTGCAACCTAGACTAGATTACAGGGCTGAAAGCAGGTTATTCTAGTGGCAATTATAGAAAAGTTACTTACTTGAATAAAAATAGCCAAGAAATTTCAAAATATGATCTACCTTAAGACATAAAATTGGAAGTTCAGTAAAACAAGGCTTAGGTGAAGCTCAGTGCTTAGTAAAGTGATTACCACAGCCATATATCTAAGAAACAAAAGAGATATAAAGTCATTATGAAATCCTTATTGGAAGAGAAAGAGACATGGATTTTTACAAAATAACTTCTACAACAATCAGAGCTCCACTACCATGAACACCTGACTTTCAATTCAACTGTTTTTTTGAAAAGTTCAGTTCTAATGTCAGACAATCATTCTTATATACAGAACAATAATGAGACCATAATTTAAACACACTGCATCTCTCCTTCTGCCTAGAAGTACTTTAATAATAGCCCAGGGATTAGTCAGTTGGATATCTACGAGTTAAGTCAGTAGTCCCTTACTATTTGTATATTCTCTTGAGAAAGATGGCAATAATCTGAACCTTACCAGGATCAGCTTATTTCCTTTTCTTGACAGTTCCTGCTGTTGCCTTGGTTCCTGTTGATACCAGCACAAGGAGTACAGTGCACAGAGTAGGCCCAGCAGTATTTATATATATGGAATCCACACTGTTCTATGGATTAATTCCATGCCATTAAGATGAACCCACCAACTACGAACTACTGAGCTCACATGTACTGTATGTAAATGCTAAATATATTTAACAGTGCTTTGTGATAAAGGGCTAAGATATAATATCTTGCTTTACATATGAAAAATTACTCAAAGATACTCTTCTCAATCAGATATAAAACACTAATTCTGCCATTATAGTATTGCTGCTTGCCTATTTTCTTTTAATTTTATTAAAACTGGACTAAGATTTCAAGATAAAAATTATGGTTTTTGTTTTGTCTACTAAGTTCTGAGATTTGTGGTTTAAGAAATAATACTTCTGTCCTACGAAAAAAATAGCCCTAAGACAAAGAAAAAGCATGTGGGGCATGTATATGTCCTATGAACAATCAGATTGAACATTTCCCCACAAAGCCAGGAAGAAAATTATTTTCAAGCGAGTGAATTTGGATTAAAAAAAAATTAAATCCATATTGTGTTCTCCAGTTTCACACAGATGGCAACTGTACCACAGCTTTTAGTGAAACAGCATCACTCCATAGTCTTCCTGAACCACTGTGGTTGAAACAGGAAAAGAAAAAACAGAAAGGGTCTTGTAACACCCTGCCACATCCGGATTCTTTTAACCCACTTTCGGAATGCATACAATAGCAATAATTCTTACGGACATGTTTTTTCAGCAACATCCTGCTGACAAAGAAAAGTAGTCCTATTGGCAATAGTGAATAATGGGATCAAAAATGCTGTCATTTAGCAACAAGGGTTTGATCCACAGCTGTCTCTGCTACATTCTCTCACTCACTGATCAAGACCACTCAGTTGTCAGAGACAACACCGAATGCAGACATGACCAGATGCCAGCTCATAGCTGTTGTTCAATTACTTTGAATGAGAGTTTCTGAAGCATGGTGAATTCTGTCATTAGGAAGAGGGTGACCTCTCTTTAGAAGGCATAAATACATTAATAGTGACTTGATACAACAATTTGAAAATTAATAACAACAGAAAAGGTCGTAAATGAAAATGAGCAGGATATAAGGCTGAAAAAGAAAGGCTGAGTCCCTTGAAAGATTTCTGCAACTAAGCTGCCAAAAAAAAAAAAAAACCTCCAAAAAGGAAAAGAAAAAAAAAGTTCTTCTATAAATGTAAAATATTTTTATTCCTTGTAACTAAACCCTAGGGAGACCTATCTAGATGAGCTTTGGAGAGTGTCAGGCTAGATATGCTCTGCAAAACATTTCTTTTCTTCTAATCTTGAGCAGCTTCTGTGCTGTTAATAAATCCTGGTTTTAATTAGACCACTTGAGTCTCAGAATTCTTAAGGAAAGTTTCATACAGGTTGTCCCACAGAGACAAAACTTTCAATCACAAAAAAGTAGTGTAAGAAAAGTGTCCAACAGGGATTCCCAGACAAAGAGGGCAATTTTGCACTTCTTTTACACAGCTACATTACTACAGCAAGAGTAAGGTCATAGGCATTCTTTTTCTACTGACCAAGTACAAGAAGCAAATTCAAAAGAAACAGCAAAAACAGAATATCTATGCTCTTTTTCCTTCTCCTAACTTCAAATACCTAGTCAGATAAAAGGATTGGTAAGTACTTGCACTGCTACCAAATGACAAAAGCCCAAATACAAGATAGTAATTTCAGAGACTAAAATTGCAAAATATTTTCAAATGCAGCTTCTGATTTTATCAGCATGTTTTTTGTCCCAATATTAAATGGATTAAATGGATCATCTTTTTTGAAAGCACTGAACATGCTTACTTAGATTACATTAAGTGTCAGTTCAAGTAGCAGACCTGTAACAAATAGGAAAATACAGAGAACTCTTCAGTCAATAGAATGCTTAAAGACATCTTCTTTAATAGCTAATGAAATTTAAATTGAGAAAAATTTGAAAGCTCAGAAATTTAAAAACTTTGACAAATAACAAATAGCTACTAGTGTGAAACAGCAAATATCTGACAGTATTCTGTTCAGCCACTCTCTCATCTCCGATAATCTTTCATTCATGATTGGGCAAATACTCACAAAGGAAAAAAAAATAATGTTGAATATTGTTTGATAATAAATTTCTGAACATGACTCTTGAAGTACATCTTATAAAAAAATGCTTTGCCAGCTATAATACATGTGGTATTTCTGCTATTATAATAGTTGCTTTCTAGTCACTCCCTACTTTGCATACAGCTCCAAATAACAAATACTAGCAGCAAGTTATATTTTATATTGCAGCAAGCAAACTGTCACAATATTTTCAGGACATATTTGGTCTGCAAATTTCACAAACTAGCTGTTGCAATCAGCAGATGCAATGCAGCTGTCACCACCTTTGAATCTGCTTATAGTTATCCTCTAAAGAACACACAAACCAACACAAGAAATTAACCATAAAATCCACATGGAAAGGGAGCATTACAAAATGTATCTGTAGTATTCTGCAAGCATGGCTGCAACTGCTGACTGAAAAAAGGTTCTTCCAAAAGGAAAAACAGCATTAAATAATTATCTAAACTTTCTCACATGCATCTCATTCTCTTAGAAAATTTTCCTCAGGATTTTTCCCTTTTAAGGGAAAGTTTGTAAAGTTATATGTATCAGTAAGATAATTATTTCCTTTTCTCAATTTAGAAATATTTCTCTTTCTTTAGTTTTGAACTGCATCTGTTATATGACACACTGCTGTGGGAAAAGCTGTGCATACAAAGGCTGTAAAAGGAATGTCCAACATGAAAGACAAAGAATGGTCTAAAATGTGACAATAGTCTGACTCAGTGAAAACTAATTTTGGATTGAGGTGAGAAAGAAGGGAGAAAAATCAAAGCCTTTCATGTACTTTTCTCTTGACCTGAGAAAGAACATGTGGGACACTTAAAAAAAGTCTTATGATAGGTAATGAAGACCTTCATGAAGACGCTCAGGTTTAACTGAAATAGCAATCTGCTGAAAAGGAAGAAACATTTGTCTCCCTTTTCCCCCCCATTCTATATATACTCAGGGATCTAAAGACTGTTCCTGCTGTAAATGTTTAACCAGGAAAGAATTATAAGTTAAATATATTCAACAAGTGATAAAAAAACAGCTAAAAATAGAAAGTAGGGTATGATCTTATGGAGATAGGATATCACAACTGCAAATTCCATAGTCTAGCCCAACTTTTTTTTTTTTTAATTCAGTAAGATATATGAGACAGAGTCCATGTGCAATGAATATATGGTTTAAAAAAACACTGATACAGTAAATGTCTATATACAAACTATAATGCCTCCAGCTACTTGGGCACTTTAATTCTAAAACAGAAGTGTTAGTCATACTGTGAAAATAACTTAATTCACAAGTAAGACTACTATTTTGAAGTTAAGATTTTGCACCCACATAAACATTATTTATCAAGGAAATAAACCAAATTGCAGTGTCTTTATTTTTAACACTTGAACACCTACAATACTTGTGGGGTTTATATATTTATAATGGTTTTTATTGTTTTCTTTGATACTACAAGGCTTTCCATACCATATAATCCCACTGAAGACTTGCACTGTATTAAATCAGCTACTTCATTAGTTTTAGAGACCAAAGCCATTTTATTTTTCTATTTGTACTGCAACATCAATCATTTAAAGTATATTTTCAATTGTGTTAATATTATGAGATATATAAAGCACATGAGGAAATATATTGTAAATAAATTTTTGCTATATTACTAGATAGCAATAAAGGTTGAAAGCAAGGAAAAAAATAACAAAAAAAAAAACACCCAGAAAACCCAAAGCACATTACTCTCTGATAGTGAGACTGCAGCAAACAGCAAACTGCTTAATCTATAGAGACAGGACAAATGTCAGAGTAAATTCTTGAGCAGGACTGTATAGCTCTAGGGAAAGATAATGGCATACTGTGCTCTTCAGCTTCAGGTCAGAGCTTGGCACCAGGCTCAGATCATTCCTCTTTTATGCAAAGATCCACTGCTTGCATACTCAGATGTCAGAGTTGTTGGTTAAAGGCTCATGAGGCATGTTGGCAATAAAACTCACCACTTCCATTTCTCACAGCATTGCCAGGAAATCACAGCACAAGCCAAATGTTTTCTATCATGTTCGAAAACCAGCCACTACTAATGGTACAGGGACCATCTATAAATGTTAGAGCAGGTATGAAACAGCTGCTGAAATGAGCAGTGGAGATTCTCCCAGGCCATCTGATGGCTGTCTAGTGCCCCATGTGAAATGAGCGCTCGACTCGCTTTTCCCTGGCTCCCAGTGGACCGATAAGAAGCAATACCCAAGGAAATCAGTGGCCTTGGCAGTAGAGCCACTAAGAATGAAAAATTCTGTCTTTCTTACAGCACCTAAGAGTTGAGAGATGTTACTGGAATACAGAATGGAAACATGAACCATCACCAAAGACAACACCGTTGTTATCTCTGTGTCAATGTCAGTCACTGGATGCAATTACAGACACAAATTACCTTTACATTCAAATTACAGGAGAAAGCAGCTCATTTTCTTATATGAGAATTTTCACAAAATTGTCTATTGATCTTGACACTAAAATATGTCCCTGAGAGGTACTAGAAACACCTCTATAAAATATGTGATATATACCACAGGAAATAAATTTTCCACTGCTATCAAAATTCTTGAAAGAGCATTTCTCGCAGTTTCTAAACAAGTTACACTGGCCAGAGATTCATAAAACAGGATTCATGATCCAGCACCACCCGACAGCTGCTGCTACCACCACTGCTACTAAGACTGTTAACTTAACTGTAATGTTATGTAATGTTAAGGCTATATAACCTTATAACCCTCATTCAGAGAATCCTTGATGGGCAAATGTATGGCCCTGCTCTCAGTATGCAACAGAGAAATTTTAGCAGGTCATGATAATAAACATTTAAAAAATAAATTAATCTTAGCAATGGTAGGATGAGGTTTATGAATATTTTTGCCAGACAGCAACTAGCCAAACCAAGCAAAGCACAAGCTTTGCTGGAAAGATGTTGTGAAAAAATACAGGAAAAGGTATATTGGCCAGAAAAGTCTTCAAAAATACTGATGAATTTTTAAAAATACTGTATTTTTCTTTAAAGTTATACAGTTTCACAAACATTTTGTATTTACAGTTTAACAAGAGTTAGAAAGAAAAAATGGAGGAATGGCTGCTCTAGAGGTGGATATTAACCCCAAGGAACTAGCTGGTCAAGAATGTCATGGTGGGTGGAAGGCAACTTGGGAGACACTGATGAATAATTAACAGAGTTCATATTCCTTTAAAGGGGAAGAAATAAACAGCAAAATAAAACAACTAACTTCAAGAAGGCAAAAAAATTTGGATGAATCAGTGGAAAGACAGCAAAAATAAGTTAAAAGAGTAATTTTTTTCCTATGGAGACATAGGCAGGAATCGCAAAAAATCAGATATTTCACAGATCTTTAACAAGCATAAAGTATTACAAGCACAAAAGCACACAGTGAAAAATAAGAAATGCCAACACACATTATGGAACACAAATAAGAAAGGAACAAGATTAATATGAACACAGACCCCCATAAATACACTGGCAGTGAGAGAACAACAAATAAAACATTTATCTGTCATTCAAAGGAGAGGAAAGGATATTGACAGAGTGCAAAGAAGGGGGTCCAAAGGATTTAATCATCTTTGCCACCAATTGTCACTAAAATATGTCTTTGCAAGCAAATGGCCAACCTGCTTTCTACCACAGAGGGCTCAATTCTTAACTCTGGTTAAGTTGAACTGAAGATGTGGTCTAGAATTATGACTGTTGTGCCAAGCTTTGCAATTAATCACCTGCCTAGAAAAAGAAGGTTAGGGACATAAAAGACATTAGCAAATTTGAAAGGAGGCATTGAATGGGCAGTGGAGTTGGGATTCAATGAGGAGTACTTGGGGAAAAGTATTTTTTGGTTTGTGTAGCAATTAATAACAGACCAGTTTTCAAATCAAAAATAAGGCAATGAAGCAGAGTGGAACCATTCTAAACTTCCAGTGATGAGCATCAGTTCACAAGAAACATTTTTGCTATTACAGGAGCTCTCAATTGAGCTAAATCAGATTCATCTAACTCATATTTTAAATAAAATTATTATATTTCTTCTCACTAAAAACCAGCAGATGCTATAATGAAAGAAAAAAATACTCTTTATCTACTTCAAATCAAATAGTGTAAGCAGAAAAATTCTGTATGAAACAATCATTTAGCTTCACAATTCAATTTTTATGATGATTTCTCTTCCTTATTTCTTCCTGTTCCCTTATCACAGGATGTCCATTCATACAATATAACACAACTGACATAGTCAAGACAAAATGAAATCAATCTGAAGATAACTGAGATTATGGGATCCACTGAATGAACAGTACTTCTAGCATTGGTCTAAATCACCATTCTTTCTATTCTTCACTGCAAGAAGACATGAGGGAAAATACTTTAGAGGTAAATGCATCCAACTAAACACAAGAGTTTAGACCTGACTCTGAAATCTGACAGAGAAATCAAGTCTAAATACTCTAACTTCAAGACAAGAGCTCAGTCTCCTCAGGAAGGAGCTGCAAATATGAACACTGCACACACAATATTTGAGAGAATTCTTAAATATAAAAGGACTTTTTGCTACGAGATCATAATCAGAAAATCTATCACGTTGGCAACTGCAGACTTCGTGTTTGCTCAGTGAATGAAATTACACAATAAATATTCCCCTCATTTTTAAAAAATTATTAAAACCAGCAAATTTTACATTAGGAGTAGAACATATTTTCATAATTTTTATAAAGAATAAAAGTAAAAAATAAAATAATCATTAATTTACAATATGTATAAACAAACAGTCTGCATTACACATTAGTTACATTTTACTAAGAGCTACAAGTGTGGGTTTTGCAGCTACAAAGTAATATATATTTTTAAATTTTATTTGTATGACACTGTTTTGAAGAGGAAAAAGTACACATGTAGACTGAGTAAGAGGGACCATTAACGACTTCTTACAGGTAGGAAGAAGATATTTAGCTTCCATCTATGAACACTGTTGTCAGAAAATGCAGGGGGTTAACACTGGAGAAATAAATTAATATTTTACAATCATTATACTGCTCTGCTGATGATTCTCTTGATCAAGCTGTTAGATGCTTTAAAAGACTAAGATCCTCAATTACTACACATAGCACAGAACATTAATCATATTCCTGACATTTTCAAATCTGGGTAGGTCATTTTTGTTTTGTAAATATGCTCTGTATCTGAAGCATGTGATTCAGACTGACTTAGAATATCACAAGAACATACTGAAAGGGAGAGGAGAGGAGAGGAGAGGAGAGGAGAGGAGAGGAGAGGAGAGGAGAGGAGAGGAGAGGAGAGGAGAGGAGAGGAGAGGAGAGGAGAGGAGAGGAGAGGAGAGGAGAGGAGAGGAGAGGAGAGGAGAGGAGAGGAGAGGAGAGGAGAGGAGAGGAGAGGAGAGGAGAGGAGAGGAGAGGAGAGGAGAGGAGAGGAGAGGAGAGGAGAGGAGAGGAGAGGAGAGGAGAGGAGAAGAGAGGAGTCATAAGATGAAATCAAGGCGAGAAGCAGAAGCCATTAATTTCACAAGAGAGCTTTGGATGGTATAACAACCCACTTCAGATGCATTACTTGGATATCATTTTCTGTTTCAATAAGATCAAATCAAGGCAGCCTTATAGCAAAATCCTACAGTTAAACTCTGAAAAGAGGGGTCATTTTAATTTCAGGGTCTTTTATTACACAGCAAAATAACTGATTGAACTGTGAAATAGCATTAACAGCATAAATATATTCTGATGTCCTCTCTTCAATGTATTTAGAAATTACAGAGATCTTTTGAGGTTTTTATTTGCAGAAATTATGATGACTCTTCCTTTCCCTTAGCTACAAAATATTTATATGAAGACTGTCCCATTTCTAAATCTTCTGCCACTGCTAAATTTGGCCCTAATTATGAAATTAATTTTTTAAGGGCTGTGATGAATAGTTTCAGGGGTTCAAAGCTCTTGACCAAAAGTTAACTTCTTTGCTATAAACCCAATATATTTTTCTTATTTTTGGAAGCCTTTTTCTAGAGCAAAATATTGTTGTAATTTGAAGCAAGAAAGTGGAAAATGATGGGTGCTTCTATTACAGCGCAAATGACTTGAAAAGGAAACTACACTTCCTACTGCCTTCAGAGGATCTACTGTCAACAGAAAAACAGCCTGGTACCTGCAGAATAGTGTTTTCAAAAACTAGGCAAGTAGCTTCAACTTAACATGTAACTCGTACTAAGTAATTCACAAAGAGAGTTTTGGTAAGCATGGATGTTTCAGTGTTTAAAACATGCAAAGATCCTGAAGAACTCAAAGACAGTTCAACTAAACCAGCATTCATTCAGAAAGAAATCTGAAGTGTGTGTTGATGTTACTCTCATTCTGAATTACATTCTGAACTTTTTATGAAAATGAGTATATTATATGATATTTACTCATACTCAAGGTAAGTGAAATGGAGTCACTTTTATCCTAAGACTCTGAAGTTCCTGCCTGTAAATTTAAAATTCACCTGAAGACAATACAAAGGATTTTGGAGAATCTCCCAAGTTTGTCCTATTGTGATAATCACAGAAATCAGTGTGTATTGTAATGGCTTAGGATCAGTGAAGCTCCATCCCCCCCTGGCTACAACCCTATTAGTCTGAACTAGGATACTGATCCCAGATATTTCAGGCAGGTTTTACACTTTGTGGAAACTTTGATGAAAAGCTCAGTGCATAAAACATACTCTATCATTTTTATTTTTAAGGTCTTAGCCAAGTATATGCAACACCTCTCTCAAAAGATTATCTATTAATGCATGAACATGCGCTAGGACACAACGCTGTACACCAGCAGCTTCACAGTTCTGAATGTGCTTAGCAACAAACAACCTAACACTTTTATTTACATGCTACCAAAAATACCTTCAGGAAAATACATTAAATGGAATGTAAAGTTGCAGCTGTCAACTGAAACTTACCCATTGCAACTCTGAGTCACGTGAGTTGCCTGAACTGAATATTCTGAATCCAAGTTACCTCCTCTTTACACATAGATTCATTCACACCTCACCCTCAGTGCCAAACCACCACTGACTAAGGAACAGATTTGTCTACCGGAAGAATAGCAGATTGTAGGAATGAGGTTAAATACATTCTACTGTTACCATAAGTACTTACAACTAACAGAACAAGGAGTACGTTTATTTTACAGCTGAGAGCCGGTTATTATCGAGTGAGAAAAGTAAAAATAAAATACTGAGAACACAAGACTTACTTAATATATTACTTTTAGTATGACAAAGAAGAACAAAGAGGTAGTTCAAAACTTTGAGTGTAGGCATAACACTGCAGTATGTAGATCAGCTATTGTGTTTCAATCACAAGACTAGCAACAATGGTAAATATGTCTAGATTTTAATTAAATTTCCAACAGACTTGAGTATCTGTGACTAGCTATTTAAATTTCTTCACTCACATAATATTTATACGACATCACAATTGTTCTTTAAGATACAAAGGAATATACATAATCAGTTTTTCACCCCAGGAAAGAACTATCTCTAAATAAACAACTCTCATTATATTCCATATATAATCATCACCTACACTTCAAGAGTACTGTGGCTAACTTGGATCATATTATTAGCATACTCTTTGTCTGAAATCTTTATTATCTTCAAACATAATACCAAACCTTGTAATAATAATTCCTGTTTCCTGCTTTTCTGCACGTGTCCATAGAAATGCTTATGTCTTCATTTAAAATAGTCCATGTATATTTTAATGCCACCCTAAAGACTTTTCAGTATTTTAGTTCTCTATGTGGTGATTTACCGTATCACTGTCTTACAATATTTTCCCAATGTTTTCGCTGTAGATTTTTAAATGAAATTTCTACTCTCGTCCAAATTTAATTTGTATGTAGAAATAGCTACTCCTTCATAAATATCTAAATAGCAGAAAGAACTTTCCACA
This sequence comes from Cinclus cinclus, assembly GCF_963662255.1. NCBI lineage: Eukaryota > Metazoa > Chordata > Aves > Passeriformes > Cinclidae > Cinclus > Cinclus cinclus. The sequence continues at coordinate 37,614,163 of NC_085049.1, read as the reverse complement.
GTTTTAAATTATATTTTTAATAGAATTCATCCATTATCTTCAAAAAAATCCCTCTTATCAGGAGTACTACATTCTTATTTTTTAATGTTTTGATCTCAAGATCACCTTGCTATGCATGTCCAGAAATTAATCTTGATTTATGCTCTGAAGTTCTTCAAGTCATTTCACTTTGCTATAGAAAAGCACATGCAATTTCCAGTAAAATTTTCCCAACAAGTTTTCCCTGTAAGCCTAGGGAGCAATCCAAAGGCAGAATTGGCGTGAATAGTCATGTGTGCTAATGTGGAACTGATGCTAATCAAAATAATTTTTTTAATTAGGATAGCTGCATTTACAGTTCTTAACATTCAAGGGCTCAGATGTGTTATTCACTTGTTCAACCACTTATGCTTAAGAATAACATAAGCCCAATGTAAAAAGAAAAGTAACTCATCAGTGACAGAACAGACATTAAACAGAAAAGAATATTAAAATCTCCTCTGTCCTTCTATTTACGCAGAAGAAAGGTGGTAACCTCTATTTTGAGTTCCTAGTCTATGGTTGATTGCTAATTATGTTAATTCAGCTGTAGTTATTGGGTAATACAAAATAATTTTAAAGAACAGATAAATTCTTGAACTTAGAGATCCACTTTTAACAGTGCCTTTGTGATTTCTCAAGGAAGATTTGATTAAATATTATTGCTGAATTAAGGTGGACCACCTGCCAAACAAACCCAATTTTAATAAGTGTTACCCTACTTGAAACTCTACAGTAGACACAGAATCAACTCTGTTGACTGGCTTAAAGAAACATCCTCTGAGGTTCAGAAGCTGAACCTGATAGAGTTACTCATATGGAATTCTATTAGGAGTAACATACAGCTAAAATTTCCCAGTGTGACTCTCATTCCATTTTCTAAGGCAGTTCTCACTGACCAAGCGTTCTAAAATACATCATGAAATCATTCTCTACAGAGATTGAATTATTTGATCAAATGGCTCAATCAAATGATGTGGCAAGTGGAAGTGGACTCCATGTTTTTTTCAAACTGCCTGTACTCTGACTTCAAGCTTTATTTTTTTCCTCTCATTCATAATGTTCCAGATAGTACAGATGGGTACTTAAGATCTAAAAAGAAAACTGAAAGGCAAAGATTGAATTGATTTGTCAGGGTAACTGCAACAAAGAGCAATATTATTCCTATTACAAAGAACTATGAAGACAGTCTTCTAACAAGGAAGAAGAGATGATTGCTGCAAACATATTTTTGCATCTTTCCCAAATATAAAGAGGGTACCAGTACTGTGTTACACTGTTAGGCAGATATCTTACTTGATTTCAACAGTAGCTGGTGGGCCACAACATACCCAATTACTTGCCCTATATCAACAATTTGTTGACCTACGGAAGTCAATTAAAATGGTCATGTGCTTGAGGTTAGATAAATTGGTTAAATCTCTTATCAAATAAATATTTCAAACAAGACATTCTTTACACAATCCCTTTAGTCTCTTTTATTTAATGTGCAGTCCTGGTGGCTTCCATTAGCTCATATTAAAATAACTGTATAAAACCTACATGAAAAGCCTTCCTAAGGATCTAACTCCATTTAAAGCAAAGCAATGTATTCTGTACATAAATCATTTTTTTCCTATTCCCAATTTTATAACCTCTGCCTTTGTGTAGGGAGGCAACAGTGTTCTTCATTGTTGGGAAAGTACTACCATACTGGGTACATATCTGATTAATGCACATGAAATGAATGCTGTCCTTTTTCTACAGCTCTTGCTTTCCCCAGCATACCCTTTCAGAATAGTACCTACAAAACAGGCATTTTTGAAAAGAGGTGCTTAAAATGTGAACAGAAAAAATAGAATCATATGTATTACAGATAAAATTGCCTAGCAGGCCACCTAGGCCACCTATGCTCTCTATGCACTAGAGCAAGATTGTTCTCCATGGTACATTTTCTAGTATTCCACCAGTGAAATTTTTAATGTGCTAAACAGTACCTTTATCATTCCTCTTGGAGATAATTTCCGCTTAGCATATATTTCTGAAGATGCTTTCTTCAAGATTCTATCCATATTTTATCTTTTAATTTTACCATACACCATCCTGTGTGGGGATACCCTACATATTCCTTCCTGTCTTTGGTCTTAATAGCTACAAAATACTTCACAGTAATTTCTTTAATCCTCTCCTAATCTGTTACCTTATATATAAGCATTTATTTTTAAAAAACACAAGGAACTATAACATGACTGCATGTATAATTTGAACCCATAATTTGAACTATATATATGTATATATACACAATACATAAATACAGACAAGCATATATATGCATGATATTAATGTATATTTAATATTTCCCTCTTAAAGCAAAACTTCCATTGTCCTCACTTTTGCTTACCATAAAATCATCTTCAACAGCATTTTGGGATATTGATTAATGTGTGTTTGGATGGCATTGCATCTACAGTCTGGTAAGGAATGTCGTTGTTTCTATCACACAACAGTGAAAACTTATATCTAATAGATCTATATAACAATGTAGCATCTACAAAATATTAAGTTATAAACTATCTCACTTATATAGTAGTCTGTATTCATAATAGATTTTGTAAAACAAGGTTTCTTTTTTTCTTTAAGTCTAATGGAAAAAGTGAAATCTCACTCCTAAATGTCAGGAGCATAGTTTGAAAAGAGATAGCATGTCTAAAAAAAATTTAAAATATTCTACAACCTAATGACATTAGACTTTTGCTACTGACTCCTGTGCTATCACAGAAGTTAATTCAGGAAATATGTTCTAGCTTAAACCGCTCAGTAACTGAAAGTTATTAAGTCTGCGTTTAGGCAGAAAACTGTCAGATATAATTTAGATAAAGCTGATTCTTCATTGATGAGAGGTAGCTATATTAGAAGCAGCTCGGGTGTCAGGCAGTTCTGCTTTCTATGGTTCATTTAATGAAATTATAACAACTGTAGCAATTAATCCTATATCATTAAAAAGTTGATGACTTAGTTTTGTTATGCATCAGTAAGTATATGCTACTTTAAAGAATAAATATAGAATTATTAGACATAAAAATGCAGAAAACAAGATCCACATTTCTCATATATACATACAAATGGACATTGATACTACACAGGAATATTTGCTTTGGAAAAACACAGGGACAAACCTTTTATGCAATTGCTATATACTTTTACTACTTATCTAAGTGAAACTCAAATTAATTAATACAAAATAAGGAGGTGAGAATTCTTAGACACAATTAATAATTTAAGTATTATTTTTTCCTCTTAAAGAAGAATATACTATTGGACACATAAGGCCAAATTAGCATATTTTTTCTTTTAAATATTTTATCAATCTTGTTTGTCAACTAAAGTCTTAAAATTGCCATTTCCCTGCTCTGTTTAATATCTCAAGCTGCTAAAAGTATCAGAAACATTTTTATTCTTGTGTGGAATTCTAGAGGTCTCTCATAGCACATAGGATTGAAAAATTCACAACAGCAATTGCCTGTGGAACAGGCCCTGTACAATAGATAAATTGCAAATTACCTATTACAAAGCCATTTCCAAGTAACACAGTCTAGCAGATGGAAAACACATGGTTTACTCAAATATAATAATTACCATACTTTGATTCATTATATGACTGATCTTATACCTATTTAGAGAATTTTGGATTTCAAGCAATAAGGAAAGTGAATAATTGCATTATTAAAATCTAAAGATGTTTAAAACCCTTAAATTCTACTTTATAATGTCACATTTAGTACCCAAAACTTATCTTTACAGTTTCTGATGTAAAGTGATCTAAAGGCATTTCAATTTTAGAGTGAAATGAGATGTCATCTATAGATCTTTAGTATCAGCAAGAATCAATGAAGTGGTAATTTGCAGTAATAGGCAAAACCTAAATATGGCACACCTGGGAAAGAAGCAGCTCTGAGGACTAGAGCAGACTCATCCCAACTGTCTTGATTCCAACAAAGGCTGCATTAAGCCAGGCTCTCTCACTCCGTTAAAGTTTTAGCATGCAATAAAATTAATGTTCCTCTACATATTGATTTTTCACTTCATAAAAATGTAACACTCTGCAAAAGAAAATTTCATCTCATTGCAAGTTTTCATATTTGTTTCTTTCTTTGGCTTAATTTCAACTGGCAACCAAAGTGCTTCATGCCCAAGGCTGTTCCCAATGTCACTGATCCCTCTGTCCAGATAAAGTAATGCATTGCAGCTGCCATGTCACTGCCACAAGAAAAACCCAACAGCAAAACTCCTACTTGCAGCAACACAAAGTCAGTCTAAATGGACACTTAACTGCATACAGTGGATAGCTTCACTGGCATCCAGTAAAATATCTTTAAGTCAGGGTTCCTCACGCCAGTTTAAGACCAATGTTTTTCAATTTTCCAGGAAAAAATATCATAACTCGTCCAGAAGGAAAAGCTGGTTCTTGTCTTAAACAATACTGAATTATTCTATCTGTTTTGAAGAATTTTGGAATGTAAACTAGAATAAAAAGGTAAAAATAGGATATTGAGTCTGGAGTATCAGCAAAGAAACCAAATAACTGCAATAAATTCAGACATGATGCCTTGAGATGAAAGACATCACACAACATAAGTAGCTGACATCATTCTTAGAAAGAGTTCTTAAGTGGAGGGTACCTCTAGGAAAAAAAATAAGAGCTAGTGATCTTTACCTCAACTGTAAGAGACTTGGAGAGTTACTGATCTCACTTTGGTATTTTCAAATACAAGTTGCTTTGCAATGAAGTTTAGCCATTAGAAAAACATAAAAAAATATTTCATTGTTATGAATTTGATCATACTTGCCCCAGACTATGTGTATTAAAAATTATTTCCTCTCTCTCTCTTAATTTTTATATAATTATTTTATGGTATTACTATCTTTGCAAAACTCCATTTTTTGAGCATTTGCTTGCCTTTACTGAGTTTCTGTGGCCTGTTTTTTCCCTTTGAATCCTAATGAAAGGTGAATCTTAGCACTACATAGATTTCATATTTTAGATTCCATATTAGATTTCACATTAGATTTCATATTTTTCTTCCTCTGTATAACTCTTTATGACAAAGCATTTAGCATTGATTTTTATAAAAGCTAGACCAGTAATAATATAATTAGGAATAGGAATGCTTAAAATTATAGGCATCTTAGAACCAATTTGCAGCACAAACTGGAAGTATTATTTCTATGCGACAGATTCAAAATTTAAAGGTACAAATTAATTAAGACATAAGCAATAGCTGGCACATCACACAGTGAGTATAATGGACTTTGACCAATGTCCTAAGTCTGCTGAGCATGGTAGCAATAATGCAGGTGGTCACAGAACTCTTATTTCTCCTGGCTCAGCTTCTGTTGCTACCATTGCTAGAAATATGAAATCAAAATAGTATGGTGAGACTTTTCAAAAAGCAGACAAAGCTTTTCACTGGTTCCATAAAGCAAAGTATGCTTCTCAGTGGCACATCTGTATTTATCAGTGTTATCAAACTTAAGAATTTTGTTCAGTTTCCATAGAACAAAATGTATTGGTTCATGGTCATAATAATGTGGCACTGTGTTTTGCGATTCAATTACTTCAGCACCACCTGAACAGAAATCTTTCTTTCTTTGTTTAGTAGAAAATTATTTTGCCAGAAGCTTCTTCTCATCAGTCTCTTGTTTAATTGCTTTTGTCTTTAGCTACCACAGCATCCAGTTTTTAATTATATGTTTGGGTAGGCCCTAAATCACTAAACAGACATGCACAGGACAACCATCATTTGCTTCCATGGTAAAGAACTGACTATGGCTAAACACTGTCATCTGTAGAATTTACATAAACACATTAATTAGCCTTCCTTTGTTTCTCTTCAAAACCATATTAAAATACCAGACACAGCTGTCTCTACAAAAGACTACATTCATGTCCATTCTAATTCATTATGTCACTCCAGTCACAAGCAATTTCCAGTAGTTTTACTTTCAAAGGAAAGACAACTAATGAAAACACCACTATAAAATTTTACATGTGGAAGTTGTGCAGACATTCTACAAAAAAATTTAGTATTCATTTGAGACCTCTTTCCCATAGCAATGGGCAAAGTTACATAGGCCAGCATACATAAAGCTAAAGCAAACTTCACTTCCAATAAAATAAGCAGTTATTATGACACGAACTGAGAGCTTGTCCTTCTATTAGAATATTGCTTTCTCACATAACGTGCTGATTCTGCCTGGGATAAAGTTAACTTTCTCCACAGTATCTGGTCTGGGGCTGTGTTTTGGATTAGTGCTGGAAACAGTGTTGATAACACAGGGATGTTTCAGCTGTTGCTGACCTGAGCTTGCCCAGAGTCAAGGCTACCTCTCACCCCAGCCCACCAGTGACAAACCTGGGGGTGCCCAAGGAGCTGTGAGGGGACACAGGCAGGACACCTGACACCAGCTGACCGCAGGGATATCCCAGACCATGTGGTGTCACACTCAGCATATACAGCTGGGGGAAGGAGAAGGAAGGAAGGGATGTTCAGGGTGATGATGTTTGTCTTCCCCAGTCACTGTTACCCATGATGGAGCTCTGCTTTCCTGGGAATGGCTGAACATCTGCCGGCCCATGAGTAGTGGTGATGTAATCCCTTGGTTTTTTTGCTTGCGTGCATGGTTTTCCCTTTACCTGTTAAACTGCCTTTATCTCACCTCATGAGTTTTCCCTCCTTTACCCATCTATTCTCTCCCTCATCCCACTGTGAGGCAAGTGAGCAAGCAGTTGTGTAGGGCTGAGCCGCCCCCTGGGGTTACAAACACATAACAAAATTAATTCACCATGTAACACTTAGGGAAGAGCCAAAGCATTGGGACTTTACCTTTTCTGATAGGGATGATCAGTACTAGGAAGACACTTTATGGAAATGTATCATATTCAAAGCATCAAATGAATTTATGATGTGATGGCCAAAAGGGCCTTTCAGAGCCTAAGAATTAAAAATTTTCAATCTGAAAAGCAATAAAAACACTAGAAGAGGAAAAACTAGTAAAATTATAAGATCTTGTATTAGAAAATAATGACAAAATTGCATTATTTCATTGCTACAGCCACAGTCAATACACCTATGTTACAGTGTTGCAATAGATGAGGACAAAAGCAAAAGAACACGGCAAGGAAGTCCATCATCACGAGACTGGACTCACTTGTTCTAATAAAACCCATACCTCTTACACTATATTGAAATCCATATAATTACCTATATTCCTTACTTAATGAAAATACTACAGGTACAATTAAATGTCTCTTACACATCATACAACAATTGTGACCACAGATAAAAAATTTAAAAGCTAAGAAAACCACTGCGAACACTTTCTCACCTACTTCAGCATAATACTCTTTTTAAGAGAAACAAGCAAGAGAACGTTCACAAGTGAAAAACAAGATTAAAACAAAACATTATTAAGTAACATTTAATAAGCATTTGTGGTGTAACATAGATTTAGCTTTTTAATGTAATGAACCAAAATTTTTTAACAATCGATAGTGAAAGGCGCAGTACTGACAACACCTACTAAACAAAGGCTCAACACTACACAATATTATTCAGGTTAAATTTTTTCCCAAGACCAGGCCTCAAGTCCCTGTCTACAGAGAGTTATATTATCATCTCTTTGCTTAGAAAAAACCCTAAAAATGCATAAAAAAGGTTTATTATATTATACACAAACATTATAATCAACATTATTTTTTATCTTCACTATGGAATCGAGAGTCAAGACCTCACTCTGGAATGAACCCACCTCCCTAATGTTCAAAGACCCAATATTGGTCAGCATTGATGTTTAATTAAACAATCAGCTCAAATGTTTTGAATATATGACATAAGCTAACTCTCATAATAAACTAACTTCATGGTGCTGCCAAGATATATTTTGAATACAGAAATACAGCTTTACTAAAACATTAGTTTTACAAATTTAAATGTATTAAATTAGCAAGAGGAAAAAGATTAAAACAGCTTTGGTCTCCCAGCCCAATTATACCTAGACATTCCCACTTTAAAGTACTACAAGGTAATAGATGGTTATTACTCTGTAACCGTCAAGGTCTAGAATGAAACCTGGGGCCCCTGAACCAAGTCAAAAAAGCATGGGAGGCTATAAGATAAAGGATGTGCTTTGCAAAGGACTCCTAAATGCATCTAGATTTGTAGCAGTAACTGCATTAAGCAAACCCATCAGCTGCAGAGAAATCAGATGAGTGTAAGAGTAGGCTATTGCCCATGACAGAAAATGTTAGCAAGCTGCTCTAACTGGCCATGCTTCAACAAAGCATTTAAGGACGGTGCTAAAGGGCCCTCTTGGCTAGAATACCTTCTTGAATTGAGCCTAGGGGCCTTGTGGAGTTAGGGCCAGAGAAAAACATCTATTATTGGTTTTTGTGTACACAAAACTATTCAATACAGAGTGCTCAGAGAACTGATGCATCCAACTTCCTTACTATTTAACAGAAGCAAGAACAGGATGTGATTAACAACTCCAGAAATATACAATTTTCATATGTATTGACACTCATATCTGAAGTTGACTATAAATATATTTGATACACTCTTCACTGCAAGGCTGGAGGGAAAAAGACGCAATGAAGCAATGAGGCTTATTGGAATGAGTGTATAGTCACTAAAATAAGTATGAGATGCATATTTTTATTATTAAGAAAACATTAGAATATTTATACGTTGGCCGAAATTTTGAAATTTATGTATTTCAGATATATAGATATATAGATAGATAGATAGATAGATAGATAGATAGATAGATAGATAGATAGATAGATATATTAAGCTGGCAATTTCTCTAAAAGCAAATCCACATACCTATGTGAGAAAGCCATTTAGTGAAGACTACTATGTCATCTTTCTAAAAGAAAAGAAAAATGCCAACATCTCTATCACCAATGGAAAAAAATATCAATAGAAAAATATTTGCAGAAAATAATTATTTTTATGCATAGATGTGTAACCAAATCAAAAAAGCAGAAGATATCCAAAGATATCATATACAAAGATCTTCCATCTATTTTTATTGTAATTTATTACTTAGTGTTATTAATTATTAAAGAAAACACATATATTGTTTGTGTTATAAGTCATATGAATGCTATAAACTACTAAACAAATTAAATATTTTTATTTGCTCACAGCCCTTAAACAGGACTACATTTCTCATTATAGATATCATTGTACAGACTGACTTTTGGGGCTTTGAAGGCTTCAGGGAGGAATTACTGCAAGAGACACAACTTTCACTCAGAAAAAGTGTCCTTTATGTGTTAGGAAATAAACCTCAGCCTCACTAAATATTTGTAATTATATCTAATTTCTTTCCCCAATGAAAGAGGTACGTTCCTAGTTTCTCCCAATTCACCTCTACCCTCTAACATTTCTAGTATATGGGGGGGGGGGGGGGGGGGGGGGAGGGAGATTAAAGTTTTTTAAGTCTGAAAGAAAGAGGTTTTATTTTCTAATTTCCATCTTTTCAAATTATGTATTTTATATATTTCATATGACAAAAATATCAAGCTGTTTCACAGTACTAGGAGAAAGAACCTACCTAGCACATTTACTGATTAATCTAGAATTTTACTCCCAGATGGTTATTGTCCCTCATTTCTATGAAACAAGACATCATTGCCAGCAAATACACATTTGTTCTTCTGCTAACATTGTTCTACATCTTAAACACATTCTCACTTTGCCAGTGCATTTCTCTTCGAGTGGAATAAAAAGAGAGTGCATTTCTTTATTCTATAAAGAGACATAGAGAGACAATAATTCCTAATAATACCTAAGACAGAATCTCTATTTCCTCAACTCTAGCTACCCATCTTGCACTTCTTCCTTTTAGAATTCATGTTTCGATCATATATGACCCAAACTACAAAGAGAATTTGAGATTAAATCCCACCAGTACCATGTACATTGCCTTTAATACTTTCTTTCCACTTCTAAAAATGCTGTAATACATTCTGATATGTCTTTACACTTGTCTATTTTTCATTGCCATGTCACACTTATGGCTTTAGTCACCCTGAGACTAATAAAGCCAGATCTCTCTCTTCATCTGACACTTTCAATTATAACTCCCAGCTTACAACAGGAAAATCATATTAGTTCCTAATCAGACTTAGTACTACATACTTTTTGTTTCACTCACCCTTCCTCCTCTGACTTTTTAATCTTTCATTTCTTTTTCTATCAGCCATTTTTCCAGCCTTTATTTTTTCACTCAGAGAAATATTTCTTATTGCCTCCAAATTAGGGCACAGATCAATATGAATTTCAGTATCACTGATCTGAATTAAACTAATCTAGGAGTGGAAAAAATTGTGGCTCCATATTGGATCACCTATCCAGTTTATCATACAAGTTCTGCCAACAGTCGACATGAGAGCAAAAACAAGCCCAGAAGGGAGAATGTGCTTCTTTCAACCAATGTAGCACAGACACATCAGCCTGCTGCAGAAGCACTACCCAGCAGTCCTTCGCTAGCCTCAGCCTGTCTAACAGCTGACTGCCATAACCTCCTCTTTGCCACTGGCCTTTATCTTTTCCTCGGTTTGATCCATCACTCATTGCACAGCTTCAGGATACTAAGAATGTAGATCATCATTCAGCTGTTGCCACAATCCGGACAGGGCTAAGCAAAGGGTCAGAGAGAAGAGCCTGAGGAGGGGGTAGAAATGCAGCTGCTGATGGCAGAAAGTTGGAAAAACTTCATCCAGTAAGTTAATCTGCAAAGGTTGTTTTACTACAGCCCAGTACCACACTGGTAAGAGCTTGCTGCTTTCAAAGGCCCAGATCATTTTCACCCTTTTCCTTTCTGTGTTATTACTGTTCCTCTTCCCTGCTTCTAGCCATGCACTTCCGCCCTGGGCTTTGCTCAGTCCCTTTGTCAACTGCCACCACCTCAGAGCCAAGGACTGCCTGAGACACTGGGAATGACTGCATGCATGTATGCTGTCCAACAGGAGCACTCAGCAGGGAGAGAGACATGGAGGCAGAACCATGCAGCTCTCTTCTTTTCCCTATGTTCTCCTTTCAGGTGTTTTATCAATGGGTTGTAATACAAATGAAGAATAAGTAGTATAAATAATGAGCAGCTAAGCAACAAATTTGAGTTGCTTTTCATATACCAAGTCACTGCTACTCAGTGTTAAAAACAATATACCAATTTAATTGTTCAAAAGGTATTTAGGAGTTGGGAAGATGCAAATTATTCACTCAGCCAGACTCCACAATATGAGCTTATGGTAATTGTGATTGCCTGGTAGGTCAATTAGGAAAGTTCAGGGAAAATATATAAGAAATATACTGGGATACTGCAACACTGAAATAGGCATTGACCATCTTGTCACTTCAGTGTGCAGGCATACTTACTGATACAGAATTATATCATTCAATAAAGTCTCTTGTCCAAATATTTATGATGTAATTACTTATATAAAGACGAACTTCTGCTTTAAAAAATCATGAAAGTTTAATGAGTATAGGAGGCAGTAGAGTGAAACTTATGAAACAAACTTTATCTCCAAGGTAGCAGCTGAGAAAACGTCCCACAGTTATTGCATGACTTGAGAATGGAAAACAGGTTCTGACACAATTAACCTTTTGGCAATACAAAAAAGTTATTAAAAAGACTAAGTGGTGTTTTCTTGAAGGCCAAAATCTGTACAACTCGCAAACCCACACAAACTCAGCGCTACTTCAAAACTGAAAAACATACAAGGAGCAGTTACAATTAACTTCTTTTTTCAGAAGTATAAGAGGTACCAGAACATATTCTTAGTCTGGATGTCAATTTTATTTGTTTGGAATAAATGAAAAAAACACACAGTGTGTGCCAAATACTAACATAGAAAACCAAAAACAAATGAAAGAGTAATAAGGGGGAAGGTAAAAGATACAACTGCTAAGCATAACAAGGCAACAGCTAGTACCTGGCAGATACCTTTATTGTGCTCTTAATCAAGTCTCCTGTTACATGCAAAGTACTGTTGTGAATCAGTGAAATGGATTCCAGGATTAAGACTTAACAGATTAATCTCCTCCTGAGCCACCCTACATCCTTATGAAAAGATAGATTTTTATTTCTATTTTAATGGCATGCACCCTACTATTGCTGTTGCAGGTAATTGTATAAATAGCAATAAAGGGCAGTTTTACTAATCAAACTTTTGCTGTTCTTCCATTGAAATTTAAAATGCTTTCTGAATTTTTTTTCCCTAATTTAACACTAGCTAAGTACTGGAATCCTCTCATCTGCAGAAACACGTTATCTAAAACAAAGTTCACTAGAATTTCCTATCACACACACATGGATGCACAGATACCAAAAACAGCAGCTGAGAAACGATTACAGCAAATTCCATCCAGGATGACATACAGAAAATTAAGTGTTAATGAGTTGTAGATCTCAAAAAAACTTATTTCTTCTACTCCTCCTTCTAAAATACCTTTGTATTAATATTTCTTAAACCTATAGGTGAATTTCTGATCACACTGAAATCAGTAATTCACAAATTCTCTTCAACAAAGCCAACAGTTTGCCTGGGTGTTTACTTATATATGTCCCCCAGTTTTATAGGTACCTCACAATTTTTATTTTTTTGTAGCTTATGGGTAATTCAGTTTCCAAGCATATAAATAGTTTACAATAGGCCTTGGGAAAGTGACCACAGCATATGCAGTAACTGCTTCCTCAAAATCCTCCATTTCAGATTTTTCATGCCTTCAAGAAAACCACTAGTGAATTCCTCTTTCTACAATTTTAGTTCTGAACCCAATCAGGTAAAACATTTTACTACAACATCTATCTCATTCCCTACAAGTATGTTTGGATATGATTTGTCAATGAAAGCAGGAATGATTCCTTGAGATGTTATCAATAAGTAACTGAAATGAACTTCCAATTAAGCTCCATGATGCTGATACTAAATGTTTCATTTCCACAAGCCCTTCAGAGAGCCAGTGCATTTTCCCATTCAACTTCTGAAATACAGAATTACATGGTATTAAAGGTGAGGTACGTGTTTATAGAGCCTATTGAATGTTTTCAAAAATAAAGACCTATAGTATTTCATTGTTTAAAACCAGTTTCTCTCTTTCTTTGAACCCTTTCAAAAGTCTATGAATATTTTAATATTCATAGGATTTACACATAGGTAAAATAATATAAGTATGGTTGTCAGAACAAAAAGATTGTCCATGTATTATAGAGCTCTGGAATACCAGAGCTCTTCTGAAAGGATTGATTAATCATACTATTTAAAGGTTGTGACACATATATGCCAAAACTAATGCAGGCAAAGCTAGTAATTCATAGTTACAAACCTGTGCCACAGAGAGCTTAGATGTTGGGACACTTGGTTTTAAATTCTGGACCTTTTTGGACCCTGCCAATTTCTGGTATTGCATTCACTTAATTGGCATATCTTCACTCTCCTGTGTTAACAGATATGAAGGGAAGGGGGTGGGGGAGAAGCCTAATTTGTTGTTATTTGATTTTCTTTAAAAATCCTTTGCCACTAAGGTTGACACAGAAGAACCATAAAAACTAAAGAATAGAGATAATAATTTGTATTCCTCATTAGTCAGGATCGTAAACTTTAGATTCACTTTTTTTTTAAAAAGGAAGATGCAGAATATTTATTTAAAACACAGAAATAGGTGTGGATCATAAATATACTGAAGATGTCAGAACAATTTTAAAAATATATTTAAATGGGTTTTGGTAAATTATGAATGTAGACCTTCAAGCTCTGTAGAGCCAAAATTTAATTAAGGCAGAGATCTAGTCAAGGCTTTTCTACAGCAACAATGGATATTTGGTGCAATCAGCACCCTAGAACCCTTGGAGCAGAATTGTGCTTATGATGGGCAAAGAAAAAGCCATGCTGGTATACGCCAAGTAAAAGTTCTTCTCAACAGTTCATCCAAGCCAGAACACTGACATTTCAATTTATTTGCCTTACAAGCTTTCAAAGCATTTACCCATGAAAAATGTGTATACCTTGCTTCATCTCCTTTCCACTAAAAAGAAGAAAAATGGACTGCATCTGTGATTTTACCTTTCTATGATTTTAACTGAGAAATGGGGTTGTAGCAGCTGACTCCAGGAGAGTGAGGGTCAGCTTCTGTTTAGGCAGCACTTATCCATAAGTGTTTCTCATGCTTGTCCCATGCACATACTTCATTGCAAAGAAGGGAAATCCACGTAAACAGATCCTATTAAGCAAGTAGGTCTTAGGCTGACAGTAATGTCCTAGGGTCAGACTGGGCAAGTGTAGAGCCCTACTAAGGCGGACCAGTGTATAAGCCAAGGTTACAGGAGTCCTTCTGCCACAGGCAAAAGAAGGAATAGATTACACACCAGACCTGCCTCTGACATCCTTGAAAGTGTGTGATGCATAAGACACCTTGAAAGAGGAAGCAGAGGACTGAAATCTGCAGTCCTCTGGACAGAAGCTAGCAAAGACAGAGACCAGAACAGTCAGTGGGGAAGACTACAGAGAAAGGAAGGTAAACTCCTTTTACTAAAAATTTTGGGCTGGGTGGGAGAAAGAAATTGCATATTCTTTGCACAATCACAAAGAGGAGGAAAAGACTGGGCATGGGAAAGATGAATCTGTAGAAAGTGAGATTCCAAGCCTAAGGTAGCTTATAATTAGCTCAGTTAGGAATAATCAATTAAAGGCTTTTAAATGCAGTGTAGGCAGCAATGAAGTTTGGCTTCTCTCCAAAAGTAGTTGCACTCATATCCAGAACATGGATGGTCTCAGGAGAGATTAGTGAAATTAATGAAATTACTAGAATTTCCTCTCCTGGTCAGAAGTTAGTGCTCCTGCCCAATGTACCAAATTATTCACCATTTAGGTTACTCCTGAGGTGCATTTTTAAATAGCAATATTGAGTCTCCTTTATGTTTAGTTCAATATTCTCCATGTGACATAACAGAAGCAAAGACAAAAAATATGTGTCCTGAGGGTACCGATAGGGAAATATTAGAATGTATCAGCAGTTTGATTTCTCCCTCTTCGACCCATGCATTTTAACTTCTTGGGTTTCCAGTTTGAATGTTATTACTATTTCATTAAAGCCATAACTATCTGTGTTCTGGTTCCTGAAAGCCTATTTGGCATAACATTTGAATTAGCAGTAATGAGAAGAATACGCTCTTCCATCATCAAGTTTGCTACCTTGATGAATATCTCTCTGTAGAAAAATATGAAAGGAGTTAATGTACCTGCCTATTAAAGGCACTTCAGGAGATGGCTGAACATATGAATGGCCTATTAGCTAAAGGAAAAATTAACCTAAAGCCCAAGGAAGAAATACAGATGTATCTAAAAAGGAGATTTATTGCAGCTATTTCTTCTCGTACTCAAAGAAAAAGTAGATGTCAGCAAAATCAGGAGTACTGAAAGACCACACTAAAAAAAGTTAGACAATTTTGGGGCTTTGAGATTTTGCATACAAAATAGTTAGGCTTACATGATTTTTTTTTTTTTTTGTGAATTTAAGGCTTTTTTGCTCCTTCCTTGTAGCTGAACTTGGATTATCTGTCACAATAAAAAAAAACCCAAATGAAGAAACAAACAAAAACCCCAACCAACAAAAAAAATATACAGAGGAAGAAACTGATGACAGTACTTGACCAGCTGAGTGAGGCTGTGAGGCTTCTATTTAGTGATCAAAACAGCAGAATGGAACAAAATTTTGGGTAAAATCTAAGGCCTGACAATTTGTGTTAGAGAGTATTACCAAAAAGATTATTGTTTACAGAACAATCTAGAAAAGTGGAAATGAAAGACTTAAATACAGATATTAGTTTCCTATTTTTCCTCTGAACTTTCTGTAGTGCCACTGAACTGATTTTGACACAGAGATAGGTAAACACTACTTTGTAATTCCAAGTAAATGTAAAATACTAAACTCATATTTACTTTATTTATACTTACCTAGGTAAGTATTGAGAAAAGCTGTTTTAACATTGAAAAAATGAGTATTCCCACCAATTAGGAGTTAGAAATTCCCATTGTCACAAAAATTCAAAATTATCAAAAAGAGTTTAATAGATTTTAGAATGCACATATAAGGACTGGATTAATATAGAAATCTGATAAGTAGGCTTAATTTTTGATAAGCAAAAAAGAACTGGAAAGATCTTCTAAAAATGTGAAGTTTAGCTTCTTCTTCTGTAGGCATGAAGTCAGCTATTTGTAAACACACCTCTTTTATAAATATGCCAATCAGTATTTTTGAAGTAGGCTTTTTTGGTAGTGATTTATTTCACCTGAGTCGTGGTTGTTTTGGATTGCTCTTGTTTTGATTTTCTGTCCAAACTATTTCCACTGAAAATTTATCCCAGGATGTGATGACTCATGGGTGGGGGATGGGGGGTGGGAAACAAATTTAATCACAGTCACACACAGATTTTGTTCTTCTGCTACCTTTTCCTCATTATGTACTAGCAGGATGTATTTATCAGCAGGAATCTTATTTTCTCCCTGACTCTCCTACACTACATAACACAAGGTTTTATAAACCCCTAAGTAATGGGGGCTCTGCTGTCACCTGAATAGCATTTTGTTGCACGTGTTCCACTTTGAATTAGTAGATTTTCAAGCAGAATAAAATCATAACTGAATTAATTACTCTAAGTGAAGTGAGCAGTTCCTTACCGCTCCTGGAACAACTCTGAACAACAGTCCTGGTGCATCCTCAGACATACTTGCTTTTTTTCACAGCTGTGCCACCCTGTCTCTTACCTCTTGGTCAACCAATAATACAGAGGTATGTTCTCCCACTCAGTTATTTCTAATAAGCCCACAATTTAAAGCAGGATTACATTTTATTGGCTCCAAATGACCTTCCATCGTCAACTACTTAAAATGTAATCCCATTCCTATTACTGAAGTTCAAGCAGCCTTTCTGAATGATACTCCTATGTTCCTCTGAGCTACTTATTATGGGAAAACCACCCTCCACCCATTCAACCTATCCTTTGCCTTCTTGTCGCAGTGATGTCACTGAAAGATTTACTTGGCACTAAGCAATAATTTATATTTTCTAGTGCATTTTGTATGATACTTTTACACAATTACCAAATAGTTACATTTTAACAAAATGTTAGTCTCTCTTCTCTGGTAATTAGAATTCCCAATTAAATTATTAACTCTTAATTAACTCTTAATTATTTATCAATATCAAATGGTCCTGGTCCTCACCAGGTGATATTACTGTAACAAAAAAAACCAAACAAACAAACAAAAAAAAAAAGTTTTACCTGAAAGTACCTATCCCTGTTATTTTATTAAAAAATATTTATTTAATCTCTTTTATGATAATACTGATGGGAGCTAGAGGCTCAATGCACTCTCTTGAAAACACACCAGTTACACCATAAAGGAAATGGTTACTATTACCAAACACTGAAGATCTTATTTCTTGCTGCAGACATAAATAAAATGATAATGAATATCAATGCTTTTAGTGTTCCTTGAGACATCTTGTGAATTCTTACAATTCAACAGTAGAAAGAAAATATAGCCACTACAGTATTGAAATAACACAAATATTCTAAAATATTAAACACTGATATTTCTCAGCCAAGACAAATGTGTTCTTATATCTCTATGTAATCTAATTTATTTTGCTTCACCCAAAAGTATTCAAGTAAGTCATGAGAAGGACATGTCAGCTTTACCACAGATGTCATTTTCCCATGCATTTAACAGTCAAGGAGCTACAGCAAAAAATCTATAGGGAAAGAGAGCTTATTAACTGTGCACAGAAACACACACATAAACCTCTTTGAGGCAAAGTAGCTTTAAAAGTAAGCTTTTGTCACCCAAAATGGCTCATGAACTATGCAGCATATATTACAAATAACTATTCATTAGACATATCAGATAGCAATAACTGATGACTTGGGTTCTTTAATTTCAAAATAAATTTACATTAACACACAAAACATAGGGGAAATTTATTTTCTATGGTATGGGTTTTGTTGTCACATAACCCTACAGAGGGCTTAGTAGCTGTTAAAAATGGGAATTTCCATCTTTGTCTTCAGTTTTCTACCCTGTTTGGCAAAAAAAATTACCTGATAAACTAATTCATGTAGTAGAACACGCTGAATAAGAACATTTATTAGCCAAAGACTTCATTTCCCTACAGATCTCTGGTAATCTCCTGGACTTCTACATTTCTCTGACACTTTGAGCTTATTTGTGAACAACTCTCAACTTTGAGAATACTTTGAAATCAGTTCCAAGTTACTGAAATACTTACACTTTAAATCAGATTTATCCAGCTGTACTAAGGCCAAACATTTTGTTTCTGAGCATATCAGATGGCATACATAATTTGTAATAGAGGGATTATTAATTCAACTGTTCATTAATGCAACTGTCTGGTCAACATAGAATATATGTGCTATTCATGTGAGGAAAGCATGCTGACCCAACTATAACATATGTATAAGTATGGTTGGGTGTGTATTTGCAGTCAGGTCTTACCCTTCATCAAGAATTTTACCAAAACAGACTCACTTTCCAAGCAATGGTTTGATCAACTGTTGAATGCAGAGCCATCCTTGCAGCCTTGTTTTATCCATAACCATGGATAGGGATTTCTTTGTTTTTCAACCTCACACTATGTTTTGTTTCAGGAAATGAAAATCAGGATTCATATTTCCTGCTACCTAAATTGTACACCAGATTTTTCAAATATCTTTACAATAGAGACATGCAAAGTACAGGAAGTAACAAGATCTGCTTTCCCTGCCTAATTTATTAATATTTTCACATTGGTTTTTGTAGGAACAAAAGAATCAAAATGCATACATATATAGACAGATGTCTCAAACATATAGAGATATGTACACTTTCATAAACATGTAATACAATATGCTATATTCTTTAAAGATGGAGTGGTTTTACGCCTCTTTTGTTTCCCTTGCTTCTTTCTCAGTGCTATAATGCAATCCTGTGTCTGAGCACCAGACTTCAAATGAGAGATCTATTCAAAACATGCACAGACAAAATAAGTGGTTGCCTTAGTAATGGAAACTATGTGAAAGCCTCTGAAACAACTCCTCCTCCAGTAAGTCATGGTGTACACAATCCTTTCTACCCTCAGCTTATTGATTGAAAGATGGCTTCATATTTAAATATTTAATGTGCACAGTTTTTGGCAGTGAAACTAGAGATGAGAGGGAAAACATTTACTGCATTCCTAGTTACATTGTTTGGGTTTTAATCAGTATGGCTGTTGTACGTTCCAGTGACCTTTCAACTAATTTTCTAGATCTGCCAGGTGAAAAAAAAAGAAATTGTATAACTAAGCTACTAAGGACTTCACTTAGGTACCCATTACACTCTGACAGCTTAGTGTACTTCATTAAAACTAACATTAGTTAACCATATTCTGAACACACACCGCACTTATCCGTGTTGTTTCTTGTCATCACCAGGACAAATTTATGCTACTGATGGCATGGGAAAATAACTGATACTTCTCTCAGTCTCAAAGTAAAAGTAACTAAAAGCAAATGACATTCTAGTTCTAATATTTTAATTTTAGAAGTAATATTAATATTCTAATATTTTTCTAAGTTTTCTAAATCACCAATATAGCTTTTGTGCAAGTAGTTATGAAAAGCAGATAATTTAGAATTCCTATTACTATCCATTTTAATATTAAGCCACGATAAAACACAACAAGAATAGTTTGTTTCATTTCATTGAAAAGTTAAGAAATTCAAGTCAGAAGTTCTGCCCTTGAGAAACACACACTATATATATGGCATTTATTGCCACAAATGTGGCATTTTCAGGGAAGGTGGCTAAATTTAAAATAAAATTATTACTGGGAGAAGGAGCTTCCCTTTCACTGACCACATACGATTTTCCACACCACATAGTGTCAACAGGATAAGTACAAACCTGTTTCAGATAAAATATCAGTTAATGTTCCACAGAAAGGCAAATAGATATGAGCACAGAAATGCAAAATGGCTTCTCTATAAGAACAGAAACTTCAAGACCTATCACTACCCAATTACAACAAAGTGACACCAGGATGGAAATTCTAGGCCTTGCATTCAAATCATTACTGCCACGATTTTCTTCATCAGCCTTAAATACAGATTAGCTCCAAGAGCTATGACACTAATTGCTATATTCCATGCACATTCTGGGTCCTCCAAACAAGGACCACAAACAAGCAGATCCTTAAGAAATCAACAAGGGTATCTCAGTCTTAAAGATCCACCATAGAGAAGATCCCAATAAGTTATATCCAATTAACAAAGTCTAAAAACCTGAGATGTCACCATAAGTACGATATAAACTTACTGAGATGAAATCAATTTTTAAACATATACACTGAGCTTGGAAATTGCTTTACAAATATTTCACCTGCCTTATCCAGCTGCATATAAATATTCTCTAGCTGCTTTTCATTACTCTGTCTTCATTAAGAATCCCACGTGACATAGCAAGGCTGTGGTTGCTATGTGTGACTCACTTCCAGCCTTCTGCAGATAATGGTATGCCAGGGATTCTTGCCCATTAAAATAGGGTCAAGGATGAAAATTAGAAGAACTCAGATATCTCCCTGTGTTGGACCCAGTAGGGATAAAACTTAAGATTTTTCAGACCTCAAGCCAGTCCTGCAGAAGGCTGACTATGGCTCTGGGACCTAAAATGAAGAAAGAAACTATAGCTTTTACCTGGGATCTCATACCTTTTGTTTCACAGAAAACAGTTACTATATGAATAGGCAAGTTTTCTGGAGCAGGAAATACCTCCTTGATGATCAAGATGAGCTCCTCACCCCTGCTTTCATTCAACCCCATCACACATGACTGAGTTTGCCAGTACTATAAGGCTCTTTACTACGCAGCTCCAGATTTTGCCAAGTCATACAGCACCTACTACCTACATAGCATTTAATGAAGTAACTGGGGCTTTGAGTATATGTGAATTTCTTCTTATGTGAAATTCTTTACAGATTTGTTTCCATCTGTTTTTGCTCTATTGTATCAACACTAGCTCTCTGATCTGATAAAAGAAATTTCATAGCAGTTTAAGTAATCTGATACAGCATCTTCCATTAGGAAGTGCAACTCTAGAAATTTGAATTCATTGTTGGCAACAAGCCTTTCATCTTCCAAAAAAGAGAAAGAACAACAGCCAGAAACGTTGCTTTTGTTTATCACTGCAAAAATGATTCGATTTTGGAAAGATACATATTATTAAAAATTAGTCTGTGTGGGAGCTTAGCCCTTTTAGGAAAATGTCAATAGTCTTGCCAGAATACCTAAAAATGCACATGACAATGTCAGGTTGATGATATCGCACTGAAAATGCTGGCAGAACAGGGTTCCATGATGCGGTGGCTCTTTTTTCTCTCTTCCAAACCACACAATGACAACTGGCTATAATTAATAGGTCAATTAATAAATTAACTGATGACACCACAACACAGATTTCTTTGAAACTGACCTTCACTAGGTAAGGAATAAATTCCCACATGGAAGGTACAAAAAGGGTGTGCTTTGCAAAACTGGTGAGAATTAATCTGTCAAATAAACACCAGCTCTTTTTTTACTCTACGGGCTACAAGAAGAAAGTGAGAAAAGCCACCACTGAGCCTCCTTCTTGTAGTCATGCTGCCTCGGGAACCAGAATGGGAGCACACGTGGTCATGAGTGATAAAGCTGTTCCAAAAGTGTTGTTGTCTCTTTTACAAATGGACAGAATCTGTATGAATGCACACTTAAAATTTTTAATTACCAATTTCTGATATAAAGTACATCATCTTAGAATTTAAATCAAATAGTTATGGGATTTTTACTGTAACTGCATAGCATTTATTACAGTTTTTAACTACACTTGCTGTATTTTAACAGAACTGTGTTCTCACAGACTGAAAACACTAGAAGTGGTTCTGGTTAATCCTGAACCCCAGAAAAGGATATGGAGGCCCAAGGATGCTCTGCTTTTCTAGATAATGAAAAAGGGGGGAAAGGTTTGAAATCACCTTCCAGTTCTCAGAAAAATGCAGACACAGAATCATTGTATTTTAATAACTAAGGGGTTTATGGATTGTGTTCATTGTCCATTACAAACAAATAATTACTTAGTTTATTTAATGTGCACTCAGTAATCAGATAAAATGTATGCTAAATAAATTGCTGGAGTTAGTCTGCATTAATTTCATTGTCTCTCTATCAGTCTGAGAGAATTTTTTTCTATCCTGTAACCTATTAAGCTATATATATGATTTTTACAAAATAGATTACATTGCTATTTTAAAACCACCAAGCATCATAGTGAAATCAGCAGAAAAATACCTTAATGAACTTTATTAATCATAATTGTTTTGGTTATAAAAGATGCTTTTCTCCTGAATATAGTTTGAAAAAAATATATTCTTCTAGCATTAGCTAAACCATAAAATTCAATTACTTCACCTTTTTTTTTTTTACTAAACAGAATTTTAGTATGATTTAATAACATTTTAACAAATATGTAAATGTATGCCTATCAAGGAAGTACTTTAATTGCACGTATAGTCTATCATAAGAACTCACTTTATGCAAGTATACTTTAGTTGATTTAATTATCTAGACCTCTAATTACACAGTCCACACCAATCAACCAAAATGAAGCACTTCTCTAATCTTAATTTCACATGTCAAATAACTGAATATGTTTTTGCATGATTCTCATTTTAATTACAAAGTCAGATTTTGAATGAATGACAGTGAGCTCATGAGGAGGCTAGGGGTAAAACCCAAGAAAGATTTCACATAGGGCAATGCTAGTCCCTATCTATTTACCTTTCTCCAGATCATCTGTTTCTCCACTGGATGATCTGGAGAAATAGCCATTTTTATTTGTTTTTAAAACAACATTTTCAGCTTTGTCCAAACTTTTTGAAATTTTCTTGTCTCTTACTCTACCCAGAATACCACTCCTGTAGCACAGGTTAATATCTTTTGAGGGGGAGAGGTAGGAGAGGGCTGAGATCAGGAAGGATTTCCATCTTGTGGGAGCTACAATGCCAAGATGTCTTACTCTTTGTGCTTTGGGTTGTGGTTACTTAAAACACCCTGAGCATTATCCCATCCAGCATGGGACATTATGCTGTGCAGCAGGAAAGGCTTACAGGTTGACTAGGAAGTTCAAAATGGCTTGGATTTGCAGCTCATGGTGGTGGACATTACATACATCAGACACTCCAAGAGCCATCTCGTGGGGGCAAAGGAGAAACAAGGCTTCACCAATGAGCCCCGAGGCTACAGAAAGATGATGTGACATCTTTCTCATCTTAGTTTTCCCTGTCCCAGCCTCAGGCAAGACTGGAAAGACAGCTAAAGATGAGTTAGCCAAAACTTTTTGTTATAACTCTTTAACTCACATCAGAAAAAAGATTGAATATCCGTAACAAAGAATGAGAGAAAATGAAACGGCTGCTCGGCCTTTCCCTGGCCTAGAGTATCTCACTTATTTGCATTTAATCAGTCACTTAAATGCTATTATTTCAGCTATGAAACAGTCCTGCTCAGTTGGATGAGTGAAAAATGAACACCACAAATCTTTGAAAAATTTTAACATTTTTTTCATTGTAGTTATCTTAAATGCAGTGTTCTAAAATTTGAGGCAGAAGGAAGACTGCTTTAATAGAGCCACAGTATAAGTACCTGTGGGTCTAACAGGAGTAGTTTTGCAAAATTTGCCCTAACCAATTATAACCTCCTGAAATTTATTCAGAACGGTGGTATTAATTCACTTTTCAAAATAACTGAGTTTATGAGCAATGAAATTATTTTCTTACCAAATGGAAACAAAAATAATGCAGTCCAAGATCTGACTCAAAGTGAATTGAGATGAGACTCAGTATTCATTAAATAGCAACCATTTTATTGCAAAATTTTGGTGCTATTGCAAAAAGTACACTAATTCACACCATTTACTAATCTTTAGAAAGTTTTCATACTACTAGACAAGATCATGAGCCTTTCTTCAAAGCAGATGAGTGCGAAATGAGAACCTCATCTCACTTCAGTCCACTAGAGGGTGGCCTCACTTGCTCAGGGCTGTGGAACCTAATTCACACAAGAAATCCAATATTTTCTTCGTTTTGACCTGTTGATAACCAATTTTTTGCACTTCATTATTAATCATCTCCTATTATAAAGCAATTTATTTTATATAACTAATATATATGATTTAAAAACCCTTTTCTTAACAGCATCTATCTCATTTATTGTTTTGTATATCTACAAGAAGGGGCGATGAAAATCACAAATTATTCTACAGTTCTTGAAACCTTCATAGTTTTCATGCCCTTTGGTCATGGACACAGAAGAAATACAGAAAAACAAATCATTCACCAAAGAGCATGGCATAAAGGGAGAAGAATAAAGAAAGGAGGGGAAAATCTGGTCATCCTATTGTTTATATAATTGAATGGCCATAAAAGACACACTCAGGCAGAGAAAGATTGAGAGAAACTGATTATTTAACTAACTAACCCCTTTCACAGTTCATTCTGAAATTTTGTTTCTCGGGAAGATGTACTATTGCTCTTACTATCTACTGATAAACACAGGCAGTAAAATGTAATATTTGACAAAATTTGGAAGAGGAAGAATATGTAAGATCTTTTCCTGCCTTAAGCTTAAAAAAAAAAAAAAAGGCACCATAGCTGGGGGCAATGCACAACAGATTTTTCCTGAATGGTTCCATCGTACAGTATCCTCTGAACCACAGCAGCCTTCGCAGAACTTCAGTGCGGTCTAATAAGCTGTTCCGAGCACAGATAACAGCCCTTAAAAGAAAAAAAAAAAGCGAGGGGGAGAAAAAATAAATAAATAAAAAAGAGGGTGGGGGGAGAAAGTTGGGCCCTGCCAACGCGCTCTGTACAGACAGACAGCGTGCCCTGCAGCTGCCAGGAACGCGAGGAGGTGTCGGGGCCGTGCCCAGGCTGGCTCACACACAGAGCGCTCCGCACGGCGCGGCTCCCGGGGAGCCGGGGACAGCCGGCAGTACTGGGGACAGCCGGAGCACCGGGGACAGCCGGCAGTACCGGGGACAGCCGGAGCACCGGGGACAGCCGGCAGTACTGGGGACAGCCGGAGCACCGGGGACAGCCGGAGCACCGGGGACAGCCCGAGCACCGGGGACAGCCGGAGCACCGGGGACAGCCGGAGCACCGGGGACAGCCGGCAGCACCGGGGACAGCCCGAGCACCGGGGACAGCCCGAGCACCGGGGACAGCCGGCAGCACCGGGGACAGCCCGAGCACCGGGGACAGCCCGAGCACCGGGGACAGCCGGCAGCACCGGGGACAGCCCGAGCACCGGGGCCGTGTGACAGCCCAGAGCCCGAGCCGTGCGCCGCTAACCACCATGGAAACCAGCAGAAACGGGAGCGGCTAGCGAGCAGCTCTCTCCCCCCACCCTTTCTCTCTCCGCTGGATTGCGAGCCTCAGACAGGCAGGGAGCAACAGCGCCTGGCAAACGCAAGGGATCTCAGCTGGCAGCACGGATTTCTCCCGTGCTGGAGGATATCAATAGATACATCTTTGTGTTACAGGCGGTTAGACGCACGCGTGCACAGCGAGTCACAGCCACACGTACGTGTGTGCTCATCTGCACAGACTCTGGCTTTAATACAAGTATGTCGCTACCTGAACTAAGGATTCAAAATTACTGAGATGCGAGAACTCCTCCAGCTCTGAAACTACTCTTAATATAGGGTAAGTTCCTCTTTATTTTCAATTTTACCCCGACTTTTATCTTAACTTCTAGACTCTTCCCCTTTCTTCTTTTCGTAAAGTTATTTTATTAGTGTATTTTCACATTTTAACTTCCTGAACAGAAATGCAAATGCAATATGCTTTTTATGCCAGAGACTATCTAAATATGCTCGCAATAGTGCAGATTTGTGCATTTGTTAGCTTGAAAGAACATCGAAGGATAAAAAAACATAAAAGGAGAATGTTTCCACTGATGTTTCAGAGGCAATATCAAATTAAACACTCGCTCTGTGTTTTGAAACCAATAAAAACAAAAACAGGACAGCCTCCTTTCTTCTCTCCAGTGCAAGGATTAAGGGAAATGCTGTTTATTTCAAGACCTAAAACCCACTGAGCAATGAGGCTGAATGAGCATATCACAGACAGTTATTGAATTTCTGCCAGGCTACATCTTAAGGATTGTGGCAAATGATTTCACTTAAAAACATCCCTTTTCCAGTCAGAAGGGACAGCGTGAATGTCTGATTACTGATGCAGCTGGAACTGATGGTTAGGTGAAAAGGATCACATTAAGCAGAGGAGTTCTAATCTTTGGTAATTAACAGCATCTCAGCAGGGTGCCTCTATTTACTAGGAAGGAGAGTGTTTAAATCCATCACTATAAAAGCTTTGCCTGTTTTAGTATAGCAAAGCTCAGAACTGTTTGTCTTTGCTTTCCATGTCTTTGTTTTCACATGTCTAGCTGGAGTTTTTGCCCAGCACTGCTGATGAGAAAGAGAGCCCAGCACAGGGGGAAGCAGAAGGCAGCAAATGCAGGGGGCTAGAAAAATACAAGTGATTTTTTATTTAACCAATCCATTCAACTTAAAATTCCAGGCTAGCACTACAGTTGTCTAATGTGCTTTTGCTTATGCATGTGTATGTCATTTCTTCCATGCAGTATCAGAGTACCTCTGTATCCTTTCAGATGAAAACACATTTGGTAAAGTGCATCAGCATGGATCTGTGATTCATGCATCAGTGAAAGACAGAGATAAATTTTACTTTACACCATGAAAAAGACACGTTAGCCCTCTAATGCATGCCTCAAAGGGAAAAAAATACAATCTGCATCTTCCCGTATGCTTTTGTTTGCTTTTTAGAGTACTACATCTGTATTAAAAATACCTTAGTATTTTTGATTATTTCTCCTACCCATTTTTCTCCCTCCAGCCCCCTCACTCCTATAAACTCTGGAGAACATAATAAAGATTCTGTTCCTTTGCACCAATATAATTATTTGATTGTAATTTTAGAGCTGCTGTGTTCTGAGAAACAAACACTGTGAAAAGAACCATCAACAGATAGCCACTGGCTTTAAGTCTGTCACCTTTCCAAAAATGTCAGGAAATGGGTAGCTTAACAATATGTATGATAAGAAGTCAATTAATTCAGGTGACCTTTGTAAATGGTGACAATAAAGCAGCTCTGACAATATGCCACAGCATTCGACATTCCCTCTGGAAAATGAATGAGCTTAAGAAGAGGTTTTCTTTTCAGAGAACAAAATGAAAGGTATTGAAGCATTAGCTCCTGCTATTGGCAAGCTTGCTTCCTCTATTTTAGGTGGTCTGTGAAACCTGTTTAAAGCAAGCTGACTTATTTTATGAAACTATCTCTGGTCTAATTAATTAAATATCCTGTTTTCATTCACACTGCATGTGCCTTTTAGTTATTAAAACAAGCATTTCTAGCTCCCGGTTTGGATTTTACAAAGGGTGCTATAAAATAAGTAGAGAAAACCTGATTCTGATCTCTTCATGCTATGTGCAAAGGACTACTTAGAGGAAACTTTTTCTACATGCCTCGATAGCTGCTCAGCTTTTCTGAATGTTTATCCTTATTGATTTTTAATGCAGAAAATAAGTGAATATGAGTAACTTTACACAAATGGATGTTGGGTTTTGCCACCTGCACTCTAATATGCTATGTGCTATTTCAAAATTCTATACAGATATGTCAGAGCTTCAGAAAGATGTGGCCATTTCAATCACGCATGCACAGAGAACATATGCGATAGATGAAGCATCTCTACACAGTATAGACATTTCTAACCAGCAAGGCAGGCAAAATGTATGGTGACTGTATTTTGGTTAATACTCCCTCCAAGCTCCTGCAATAATGTTGTAGTGCCAGCCAGCGACGGGCTGATGTTGTTATGGTAACCCCGAAGTCCCGCCTTTTAGGGTGGCAGCTCGGAGCGTGACATCAGAGCATGCCTGCTTGGAGTGCCCTGAAGTGGGCGAGTACTTCAGTTTTACATCTGACTTACACCAGATCAACTAAGCAACGTTGCTACCTGTCATGCGGACAAATCTAGATTGTATAGTCTCTGTTAACTGAACGAGATCGAGCATCTTAGGAAAATACTCACGTCCTGCTTTTCACTTGTAATCACTTGTCCCTTGTCACTGACACTTAAGTCTTGCAGACTGTGTGTTTGCAAGAGACCAAACCCTTTAGGAGTGTTGGAGTCACTTTCTTTGACTCTCACCCATAACTTTTATTATAATAAGAATTTCAAGCTAACCAAAAGCTTTGTTTCTTGCTGACAATCACTCAACTAAAGTTAGGCTGGTATTTAATAGCCAAGTTTTAGAGTACTAAAACAACTGAAGGTAAGCAGTAGAAAACAAAAGAGTTTTTCAAGACAAGCCCTATCTACAATTGAAACAAAAGTCACCACAGAGAGAAAAATTGTACCTTTTTGGAACTGTATATAGATGGTTTTAGTGATTCAGGTATATTAATGTTTTAGTTAATTCACATATCTTTTCTTCAGATAGTACCATTAAAAGTGGAAGGTACTCCACTCTTGAGGGAGTCATAGTCAGAAACTACCTTAACATACTTTTCCATGTCAAATTCTACAAAATCTACTTGATATTAAGTAGCAAAAACTGATAATGAAAAACCAGTTTCACATGTAGCACTTATGAACTATTTTTTGAAGGCAAAGGAATGGACAGTTTCTAAAATTTTTCTGAAGATCAAAAATCAGACAGCTTCTAATTATTTTTTAACAGAATAAGCCTTCTACAAGCCTTCATACTACTTTAAAAGAGTACTAATTCTCATTCTAACAACACAACAAGCAATTAAAATCCTTTGCTTCATTGAAAGAAAAAGCCAGTACAATTTGAGAAGAAACAGTAGTGACAGATGTCATTAGAAAAGTCATTAAACACATTAGTATTAAGAGAAAAATCAATGATTCTCATTAAAACTGTAATGTAACTGTAAAAAGGAATTACTGTGCCTTTTTATTCAACTGACCAGTCCACAAACTGTTAAAAGCCGTTATTGTGAAATGGTGTAGTTCATAAAGTACTTATTTAAATAAACAGTATGACCTTCAGTGGTATACACAAAATCTATAATAAATTATTTCATCATTTTTTCCTCAATAAATTCATATCCTTAACTGAACTGATACATGTTTATTAGCACTGCACATGGAACTATACACATCCGCACCACAGAAAGATCCAATATGGATCTCAATAAGATTATTTCACATTGGGTTCTTTGTGGAGTAGCTCAATGTGACGCCTTGTGAGAAAGAGTATTTTCATGAGGGTCAAATACAAACTACTTTCACAAATTTGCTTGATCCAATTACCCTCTCCCAAAAGGATTTCATATTCTTTATACATGGAACATCAACTGTAATACAAGCTATGGGCATGCTCTCATCCCTAGCATTCACCAAACTGCTTACTTTTCCTCAAAGTAAAAACAACTGCAGACATTAAAATGAAGGGAAATTTTCATTTTATAAACACAAATTTATACAGCATATCCTTGAAACCACTATCTTTCATTTTGAAATACTTCTTTTTCACAGAAGATTTATCTCAACTCTCTTTCAGCTTGACCACAAGCAACAGTGGTCTAATTCAAAGGAAATAAGAAATAAGATCTCTGTATTCACATTATTTTTATTCAATTGTTGTATTTGTGGAATTCATTAAAATATCTCCCCCAAATTTAATGGTAGTTTAACTCTACTGACCTCTGTATTAGAGTAGAAAAGTATTTTTGCTTCTTTTGTGCTCCCAGCTCCCACAGTCTCAGTCAAACTGGGAAATGCTTTTTGACAACACTGGCACAAAAGAAATCATTTAGCTTTTCTCTTTCCTGAATAAGCATCTGTATTTAGAGGTAAACACTTCAAAGCAGAATAAAATGCTACAGGGAATATTTTTTCAAATGATTATTAGTATTACCCCAAGAGTCTTTTAATAGACATTTCTTGTTATGCAAACAGCAACCAGTCTGCCAGGAAATACTTTAAATTCTCTTAAATATTTGGCATAAAAAGGTACAAATCTTAAAAATCCCTAGGCATCCGGCTACTAATATTTTAAAAATATTAAAAATATTTTTTAAACAATTACATGTCGAGGGATCAGACAATTTCAGAAATTATCTATTGAATAAATTATGGAATGATAAATAAAAAAAAAAGCATGGTGTAATAGAACACACAATGAAGAGCAAAGTTGGGCATTCAGATATTTTTAAAATTGACCTAGTACTCTTCCTATAGTATTCTATTATAACATCATCCTGGATAAGAGGACTCCAAATTGTCTTTAAAAAAGCAACATGATGATCAGACCACTTAGTGTACTGCTGAGAGGTTAAAAGAAACTGAGTTGTCTAGTTTTGTCATGGTGCTAAAACAAAAAAGTCATTCTTATTTGAAATAGAATGAGAAATGTATACCAGATTTGGGAGGCATTTAAATAATGGGACTCATTCCCTGAATAAGGATAAATACAAATGTTTCCTACTTTAGAATAGTAGCATATCTCTGCTGAAAACATATATATAATATATATATATATATATATATATATATATATATATATGTATGTCACTATTTATATCATATTTATGTAATTTATTCAGTACCTAAAGACCTAATAAAATATTTCTTCTTGACAGGAATAATTTTATGTGAAAACAGAAAGTTTTCTCAAAGATTTTAGCTGGTGTCATGGTAGCTGTAAATAGAAATACTAGAGAGAGATATTTGTTTCTTCACCCCAAGGTCATTCCTGCTGCCAAGTTCTCTCAAGTCACTGAACTTCCTCTCCTCTCTGGAAAGCAGCTTTCTCTAGAGGTCATGTCAAGCATCAGCAATTTTTGGAGATGACACTTCCCAGTGAGCTAATTCATCCAAGTGCAGTGCAGTGTTTCCACCAAAGCGCAAAATTACCTGCTGAGCTCCCCACCCCAGCTGGCTCTATGTTGCATGCCATGGAAGGAGACAGGAGAGCCCACTCTGGTCAAAACTCACATGGGAGCTCAGTATTCCAGAAAAAACATCTTTTTTTGTGTAACAACAGCTTCAAACCTGCTGCATAATACTAAACTGCTCTCTTTTTTGTGTTCCATACAGAAACCAGGCTATGCTGTAAAAATTCTTCCT
The DNA here is from genome assembly GCF_963662255.1 of Cinclus cinclus. Taxonomy (NCBI): domain Eukaryota; kingdom Metazoa; phylum Chordata; class Aves; order Passeriformes; family Cinclidae; genus Cinclus; species Cinclus cinclus. The sequence continues at coordinate 37,582,843 of NC_085049.1, read as the reverse complement.
CCCACTGCACTGCAAAAGGATGATCTGAAACAAGTCAATTAATTTATGAAGTGCAGTATTTTCTCTTGTCAAATTCTAAACAATTTTTTAAAAGCCTTTCAGTATGAAAAATATAATTACAGTCAAGTGGTGCTTCACTACCACTGTATCTTGAGGGACATTATCTGTACAACTCCTATTTAATATCACTTTATAACAAAACATAGTTACTTAGGTTATCCTCCTAAGTGTAACACTAAAATATTATCCTAGCTATATCACAAGTATTACAGCATTTTGAAAATATATTTCTTTTTTACACCAGATGCACCATGTTAACTTTCTGAAAAGATAGTTGGGACTATGGAGCCAGTGTTTCATCACACCCTCACAATTTTACTGTTTCATTTTAATATGTTTGGCCAGTACTTGCTGGTAAGCCCAATACAAGGCTAAAACTCAAGAGAGAAATGGAATGATTAATAATGATTATACCAGTTCATAGAGGTATCCTTATGAGGTGAAAGAAGACAAAATGAGGTAATTGCAAATATAATGATCTGTTAAGTTAGAAATGTTTGTCTGAATAGCAATTTCACCCAGCATGTGTAATTCAGATAACATTCTTCTGAATCTTGCTTTGCTATAGATTATCCAGTCATCAATATTTTGTCAGACAAACACACTTTCAATCATTTTATTTTTATTGCAAAATAAGAGACAAAAAGGATATTCATCATACTATTCCAGGGTTAGACTCCAAACTCTAAGCTCCAGAAAATAAGGAAAAGTACTCTGTCTTTCAACAGCAGCAGACTGCTGAGCTCTTTCCTAGGCAGAAAGAAGAGCCAGTCAATCTGAGGAGCTGCACAGAAATATTTCTGCATTTCTCTCTTCCACCCAAGGATAATATGCATGTTGGGACACATTACACAAACCCTACACTCTCTCTGATGGGAAGCAATCACCTTGGATATTAGTGCAAAGAGTCCTTTTAATGAGGCTACTCAAGGCAATGCAGATCCCAAGTGCCTTTATTAGGCATTTAAATATTGCCTTCAGCAGGTATCATTTAACAGTGAACTGTAGCTAGAATAGATGCCTAAAATTATAGACAATTTAAAAGTTTTAAATGCTGAAATCTTAAAATCTTACCCATATATTGTCCAAATTACTAAGTACATTTAGGATCTCTGGTCATTTCAGTTCAAGCAAAGTATATAGATTCACATATCTGAAACTTGCATACTTGGAGGTCTTGGCCTTCTGCTCCATACTGAAGAGCTCCTTTTCTCTTTCAAGGGTTGGAAAATATATAAACTTGCTGGTTTTCAAATGTTATTCTCACTACTGCTCAGACAGCCTCTGAGGTTTAATAAAAACTCACAAAAAGAAACAAAAAATCTCATTTATCTTAGATGAATGTAGATTAAGTATTTGTAATCTTTAATTTGTTTTAAATTTGGTTTATATATCAGTTCTTCAAAAAGCATCTTGTGTTGGTACACCATTAGGTCAATCCTAGCAACAACAAACAAGTACAGAAAACACTGAAAGTGAAGAAAAAATTATTAAAAGTTTAAATAAACACACAATATCTGTGCCTGACCCAAATATGTCAGGGAAACAATAATAATTATGTTGAGATTGTAGACTACCCATTTACAACAAGTCAGTGGTAAGTACATTAAAAGTTGTGGCATAAATCCACTATACTACTATGTAATCTCTCACATAGAGGTTAGCCAAACTTTCAGAAAGCCTGAGTAAATTCTGTTAAAGCCATCTACTCCTTCATTAATTGCAGTGTATTTTTTTCTTTTTTAACAATAAAGAGTAATCAATGCTCAGGGCTGAGGAAAATATCCAATTCCATAAAAAAAAAATTAAATTTGCATTAGCATGGTTTCAAAATACATTTTGTTTGGCATGTCAAAGTACAATATTGAATGCACCATGATCTGTTTGCAATGGAATGGTCAAAGAACAAGATTTGGAAGTAGTAACAAACTCCAGTTTGATTTTTACCTTCCATCAGCTGGTCTGGCATAAGAGCAGACTTTGTTTTGAGTAGGAGGTTGGACTCTAAAGAATTCCTGAGGTCCCTTCCACTTGACTATTCCATCATGATCCTCTCAAGAGAAAGGCTTGCTTCTCTGCCAACACTGCCTTGGGTAACGATACACAGCACCACTGTCATCAGAACCTGCTTAGATGTCTTGGTATGACTGCATCAGATGAGAGCAATTTAGATGTTACTGGAGGTGAAGGGTACTGTTCAATTGATCTCTGAGCTAGCTGTCTCGAGCTGAAAATTCTGAAAAGGCAGACAGTCTGCTGGACTGCTAAAGGAAATAAAACTCCATTTGGTCACAAGGCAATATTTGCTTTGCTGTTACCTACCAAGTGAAGAGTAAATCAATGAAATCCCAGCAGGACACTGAAATTGTTTAAATGTCCTACTAGCTTGTTTAAAAATTCTAAAATAACACACTATATTTATTCAGTTAACAGAAAGCAACTATTTTTAAGGAAGAGAGAAGCATGATTCCCTGAAACATTACCATCTTAATTTGAAATCTCCGCATTTCTGCTCAGCCAGGTGTTCAGTATTTTCCACAGAACTGGGACTAAATACACTACAGTTTTATACACAGCTTCAAAACCACAGCATTAGCAATCATGAATTAGAGTTAGCATAATAAGCACTTCACATTAAGTGCTAAACTTTGGCTTAAACTTCCTATAGTGGTATTTTACCTCATGTAGTGAATATACTTAAACTGTTTCACTCTACATGTTATGAACCTGCAGTGAACTTAATGAGAGGTGGTTCTGTTGAGAAAACTTGTCAGTTTGAAGGTACTATTTATGCTGAGTTTCCATAGTTATCACCAGTATCAAGATGACTTACTCCAATATCAAGATTATCAAGATACTCTACCAGAGTAATTCAAGAAACACGAATTGGTCAATTAAATTTGCCTGAATTTTAGAGTTAATCATTTTACAAATGATTAAACTGACACCATTTTAAGACCTATTTTTGAAAAAAGCAATGTGCAAAGGACAACAAACTAAATCCACACAATAATACTACCTACAACCTCACAGCAGCCATGAAGTGTAAAGCAGGACAGAAACAAACGTCAGCACTAAATTCCAGGCTTTGCTCTAATCTTATCAGTGGATAACACATAACAGCCCTTTCTGTTCTTAGTTCTGCATGTGCATAAAATCATTGTCGTGATATTTACTTAGTACTAAGTTTAAAGGGAGTGCTGGGAAGGCCTTTAAAGCACTTTTCTCATATTAAAACCATCCCGTGCAGACAGATTGCATTTCTATTCATTAGCATGGGTAAATGCTATAATTCAATAATTTTTTTAAAGAAAAATGTTTCTGAAAAAAGTAAGTTATATTGCTGATATTTATTACTGGTATTATATGAACTCCCTAAGTAAACATTCTAGCACTGGAATACTCTAAACTCAAAAATGCAAAGAATAATGAAATTTTAGAAGAAGAATTTCAACAAAATAATTACTATAGACTGTGTTTATCTATGACTGTTACATCTGCCAGACAAAGTCTGCATGTTGGCATTCATTGGGTTTAAGTATTTGAATGTAACTCAAAATGTTTATGATTCATTATAAAATTATTTCTTCTTGTAATGAGGATGCATTTCTCATTATGCAGTAATTTCAAGAATTTATTAACAAACATTTTCCAAAACAAGGACAGAAAGGTTTGCTTTAACATGAATTCCAGTTCAGTCCTTAATAGGACTCTTGTACGAACAAGAAAATCTTGTCTTTCTAAATGCCTGCTGGTTTTTAACTCAGACTCTTATATTCAAGATAAATGCTTAATGGAATTTGAATAATTTGAACAATTACAGGAAATCATATTTAAGTGCAAAGGACAACTTTTAAAATTAAATTTAATTTCTGTTTACATGCCCTGATAATCACACACAGAAAACATGATCAGCACTTACAGCAACCACAGCTATATCTTACTGACAGTAAATCTAGATAGTTTGACAGGGCAAAAACTAGTTTAAGCTTAGCAGTTGAATGTTTAAATGCCTTTCATAGCCATGCAAAATACAAGTGTATGGGAGATTAAAAGTAAGAGATGAAGCAGATCTTAGTCATTGTTATGTAAATAGTATAGAGGAAAACCATAAAGAACAAATTGAGAACATGAGACTGTGTATGATACTGCTTTCCACACTGCCAATTTACTTGTGTTTTATTATTGGACTTTTTCTGCAAAATGCAAAAACTGGTTACCCTAGCAACTGCCACATGTTACTCAGTTTATTTCTGAGGTACAGAGCAGCCTATAAAAGAATAATATTGTGCACTTCTATTAGGATCTCTCAGCACCACAGAGAATCCACAACTTCATGTGCCAGAATGTGCAGGTGTTTTTGAAGGTTTTAAGAAAGCATATTAAAGAAAGAGTATGGTATGTACTTTGTAAACTCATTTCGCTTTATGGTTTATCTGCAAATTAAAAACAAAGATTAGGAGCTATATGGAGAAAAATGTATACTGTGTCCAACCTGATAGTTGTTTTCTTCTTCTTTTTTTTTTTTATTACAGGTCTAGTAAATATCTATAGCAAATGAGTACAGCTTTCAAAACTTCTCTAATGTACAGGATATCATCTTCCAAAGCATAATAGGGACTTGAGCAACCTGGTATAGTGGAATGCATCTCTGCCCATGGGGGGGTGGGGTTGGAAATAAGATGATCTTTAACATCCCTTTAAATACAAATTATTCTGTGATTCTGTGATAATTCTATGATAATCATTATGAAGATCTCAAATTCTCATGATCTGTTAAAGGTTAAGATTTAGTTCAAAGAACTAAAGGATTTTGCAGTTGCTCATTAATTACATGCCCTCCCTCCCCAAAATGCAGACCTCTTTGTTACATATCTAGGCCCTATATAATTTATGAGATGTCTTGCAAAGTAGTACAAAATAACCAGAATGATAAAAAGGGAATGAACCGAAGTTAGCCATTAACGAACATATGATAAGGAAAACTCTTACATTGAGTTTTGAAGCCTGGAAAGGAGCCTCTGTGTCTACTGGAGATTCACAGCCCCTGGTCCTAGAGACAGGCCTTTATCCAAGCGGTCTGCACAGGAAACAAGCCAGGACTCATAATTTATAGGTCAAGATTAAGCATTTTTTCCCATCTTCCAATATTTTTTTTTCTGGTTTCCACATGAAAATATATTTTTTAATAGAATAGAGAAAAATACTTTGTTACATTCTGACTCCTCATTCCAAATACATGATTTTGCCCATTAAGATAATAAAAATATTTCTAAATTTGTACTTGAAACAGAATAATCAAAAATTAAAAAGTCTTTGAATTTAAATAAGCATTTGTATGCTTGAATATTCTTCCTGCTAGCTATTTTCACAAGCTCTAACCAGTAAATGTGGCACTGCCTGTTTTACTTATCTCTGCTGACTTCTAAATCATAACACACCTGAAAAGAATACAAACGCTAAGGAACTTCTTATCAGAAGAAAATAAACCCAGGTAAAAAATAAACTTTTTTTTTTTTCCTACAGTTATCAGGGATGGGGATTTTGGCATGTAGCTAAAACTGCAAATTATAGCATTAGATTGACAAGAAAAACAAAAGCACATGTACAACTCCTGAACAGGTTAGAAGTTTGAAACAGATCTGGCAGCATCCTCTTGGATTGGAAGGGTAAACTCATAGAGGCTAATTCTGTATTTAGGCTTTGGGAAGCATTCAAACTAAAAGTGTCTCAGACATTACTGCTATGAGCATATGCTTCCCTTTGGATTCTTGTGATGCTTAGTTTAATCAAACTACAGAAACACAATAGCAGGGAACATATAAACAGACCTTTTTTGCATTCCCTTGGGACATACTATAGAGTAATCAATTGGGGAAAATTTGTTTGGCATAGCATAGAGAGGCAAAACATTAATTTGGAATCATTTGCTTAATAGCAATTCTAATATGTTATGCATGTCTTCAACCTCGTTTTTTATAGTGAGATGCAAAACAATTATCAAGGATGTAAATGCCAACAAACTGTAATCTACACCTCTATTACAAGTAAAAGTAGAGTCAAAATACTAGATAAAATTTAATTTCTACCAAGAAATATTCAGATTAGCTATGGGAGTGCATCATATCTTCCATCAAGTCTTGAGAATTTATAATAATTTCATTATATTTAGGCACACAGTACAGATATGCAAAGCCACTCAACAGCACAAAGGTTTCATGTTGTACAGTCTGTCTGTATGAAAGCATTCAACTCAGTGCTAGCTACCCATCTGTTGCTTACTTTAGGTCTTAGATAAACAATACCTGCTCTAAGTACACTCTCAAGAGAAAAAAATACTGAGCTATTAATAAGTCTAAAAACAATTCTCTTTATTTTTAAACAAAATCCTGCATTTGGTTTGTCTTATATTGGTTTAGGTTGATAAACAGATAAAATAAGTATATTAAATATACGTGATAAAGGGAGAGAAATAATTTTTTTTAGTCACTCTATGGTTAGATTCTCCAAGCACATCTTCAAGTGAAAGCACAAGCACATAAACTAATAAAATAAGTAAAAATATAACTATTTTGCAGTTTATTTGGCTTATTAAGTAAGTCACTTTAATTCAAGACTTAGTCAATGTGAGATTCAATAAATGCCATTCTGGCTCTGATTAAATGTCAGGGCCATGGGCTTGGTGCAAGACGAAAGAGCAACAATTTTGTGTCTTTAATGAACCCTCCAGATGATTTTTCTGTGCAATACTTTTCTCATCAATGAAACACCAAAGTCTCTTAAGCTGTAGGTTCTTTATTATTATATGTTTTGGTTTAACAGAAATTAATTTTTTATTTTTAACGCTAGAAACACACTGATGCAAATTTGACCTGATTGTTGACGAGATCTTTGAGAGAAGGCAGAGGGGAAAGAGCAGTCAGAAATCTTATTGCATATATGGGAAAGAGTGGCTTGTGATGATTTTTGCTTTTCATACCATTAATGAGGTTTGAGACCTCTTTTTTGAAGTTCCTGTCCTCAAATCCACCATTTCCACAGCCAGAGGCAGTGTAGGTCAATGTGGTTATCTCAGAAAGATAAGGCTTTTGTGACTGTACAAGCCTAAGCCCCAGAGGCACTCTATGTCCATGTGGTTATCTTAGAAAATAAAGCTCATCACCACACAATTCTACAATCTATGCCTAACCAGACAGAATTGAGCCCTCAGGAATTAATGGACTTTCCTAAGTGGCATGAAAAGCATCTCTCAGCAGAAAGAAAATACTGCACTGGATCATTCTGTTCAAATTCCTTGCATTTAAGAATGCAATAAATAGTTTACAAGTAGTTCTAGAAGTATTCCTGGTATATTTAGAATTTATGCCTATAACACAGAAATGTAAACATCGAAAAAAGTGCTAAGGATTTTTGCAAAAGTTATGTTGCATTCAGAATCCAGACATCCTGAATCATATATGCTTTTTCCTGCTTTTCAAATTTGTTTGCAGGAATAAATCTGTTTTCACACAAAAAGCCATGCAAAATGAATTCCAAGTCTATTACTTGAAATTGTTCAGCTGTAAAGCATATTCTGGCTGGGATTCAATAAAGTTCATAAGCAACAGTTTATGAAAAGTGAGTCATTTACTTTGAAAGTACCTCCAACACAAAGTATTACACAGAGGTAACAGTAAACTCAGAATATCAAATAACAAATGTGAATTATTGTGTTTTTTCAGACTGGTTAGATGGGGAACAGTGTTGGAAAAAAACCTTGCAGTTAACTACTTAAATCAAGAACTGGTAAATGAAATCTAGTACATACGACAGCAAACTGCAGAAAGTAGGAAACATTGATAACCCCGAGAGACATGGAGCTTGGCCTAGAATTTGAAACCTTTCAGGTTATGTGTGAAAAACACTGAGCTCTCTTAACAGGTTGATGGCATTGTAAATGCTGGTTTCATTCATCTCTTTTAGGCCTAAAGGATTGAGAAGTCTAATTTTTACCACATGGGTCCCCAAACAGCCATTAGGAATAGAGCCTTAGTCTGAGTGGAAAAAAAAGCCCTCAAAGGACAAAGCAACCAATGTTTAATTTTCTTTTTTTTTTTTTTTAATGAGAAGTACTAGAAATCATTGTGTAGAGCAGAATTACAATTAAGTTAACATCAATTTGGTTTTACTTTGAACTCAAAGTAGGAAAAAAACCCCAACCCTTCTCTTTGCCCTCATCTTACTTACCCATCTGCCTCTGGCAGACAAAATCTGTTTGTACCTATTCCTTTCAGTATAATCAACAATTAAATGTAATATTATATATTTAAATTGTACTCAGAATACTAGCCAGGAAGGAAGAAGTTAATTTCTATAATTCCTAGTAATTCATTATTATTCCACAGCTATTTAGCAAACATAGGGTGCAGCTGAGAAGACCAAATTTAAAAAGTAAAAATATTAAAGAAAATCATAGTCATTCTGAATACTTTGAAATTTTTTTTTTACCAAATATATTTTCTCCTAAACTCTGAACCTGGCTGGCAGGAAGTATATGAGTATAATGAATGGCACATAGCAGCATCCCACAAATTAGGATGTGAACGGCTGGGAGACATGAATGGAGCTTCTTTAAGTTGAATTCCAGTCAATAAGTATTCTGAGTATTTTCCAGGCACAAAATTAAATGAGACCACAGTTAACCTCAGCTGGATTCTGACATATGCCCATACTGCAGAATACTCACTCTATCTGTATCCTCCTTTCCTGCAGGCAGACACTGAAATTTTATTTTTAACTCTACTGAAAAGGTTTACTTTATGAAGAAATATATGCAGTTTTGCAATGTGTGCCAGTGCCCCCATGAACACTGTCATATCGAACAGAAGTCACTGAAATCCAATGCTAATAATTTTGAATATTAAAATTAAGAAAGGGTATATAACAAAGACGATTATAGCAACTGTTGCTTTAGAAGTATGCTGCCTGATAGTCCCAAAGAATTACCTGTATTTGTCTGGTATAGTTTGTAACACTGGAAAATTCTTTCTATAACACAAAGAATGGAAGCCTAACACTTGTAAACATTAAAATATCAAACTAACATGGATTTTTCTAAGGATTTTTCTTCTCATGAAACAAATTCTGCTTCATGCTGCTTAGCTATTATTATTTTTCAAAGAGAAAGCAATTAAAACCATGGTGAAAAATTCATCAAGAGTGACTTTCATAACAAAAGTATTAGAGACTCAATAGCAGTAAGATAGAAACGAGCCTGTTCCAAAACAATCTGCCTAAACTAATTACCAAACTAATGAAGGCTAATTATTTCAAACCTTAATAAAAGCTTGAAAAATATGCTATTTCACAATTAAGCAAATGAACCAGAAAGATTTTTTTTAACTGGAATGTGCTGATTTATCTTTCCACTGGATTTCAAGGAACACATTTGTGTATAATCTTTATATATAAAGTACAATAAAATAAATCAAAACAAACCTTTCCATTCATCAAAAAGTTTGTTGTAAGTTTCTTTTACATTTATTACAAATTAAGAGAGAGAAATGTTGCCTCCTTCTCCTTAACAGTTCTAGAAATTGAATTCACATATAGGGAAGTATTTGGGTACATTATTAGAAGCATTTCTGTTGTAAAATAATAGAATTCATATTCTTTGACATAGGGGAAGTCTAATAGCAATTCCTGAAAGAATTAAAACACTGAAAATAGCTTGGAAGACCAGAAGGAAAAAAAAATGAAACTTATCAAGACTTCCTCATTTTACCATTTCCTTAGTTATTAGTTTGGTAGCTACATAGTATTAAAATGAGATTATTCAGCCTAAGAAAAAAAAAACTATGAATGCTTACCAGTAAAGCATAGCTAATAGTTAACATTTGTTTCACAAGCATCCAGCAGTTGCTATAACCAAAATATCCTTGGTACCATCTTATTTATTACATTATCATCCTGTATTGTCACGATAAGGAAAAGGATGCCTAATCCTTCTGAAGAAACATTCAGGTGTTTTACTAACTCTCAACAAAACAACAATTGACTTCAAAGCATGAGATCCCTTGACAAAAAAAAAAAGGGTTTGGTAAAAGATCAAGCTACTAATAACGTGTTCAAAAATTTTGGACCGGTGCAGGTCACTATATGGCAATGTTTGAAGGAATACCAAGCCTTGTCTTTCTTATCTTTATCAACATGTAATTGTAGTCTTCCATTTTTATTTCTTTCAAGCTAATTATAGGGGTTTGTAACTAAGTAACTATGTCTCCACCGGCAGTAGAAATTTCATCTTTCATTAAAACATTACTCTCGTGAATATCAGTTTTCTGTGTCCAGATGACTATAAACTACAAGGACATTAAAAAGGTTTGAGACATCCTGGCTTTGGAGAGAATATATCTCAATAAATCTTAAGTATTTTGTTCCAAGATAGGCTCCTAGCAACTACCAAAAAAATGTTAAAATTATTTTTTAAAGTGACCCTTTTTAAAGAAGCATTTGTAGAAAAAAGGCAACTAAACAGCGAAAATATTTATCTCTTAACAATTTACATTCAATTCTAATTTTTCACAGCAACCTGGGAATTATAATGAAACTAAAACCCAATTTTCGAGCCAAACATTTTTATGGCCTTTAGGGTATTTTCCTTACTGCTTGAAATGCAAGTCCTAAAAGCCTGCTCCTGAAGGACTGCCAAACAAAGCTATTCCACCTCATAACTACATGACTTTCTACTCATTACTTCTATAACTTTCAAATGCTATTTCATCTTCCCTGGATGTTGCTCACATTATTGCTCATGAATACCAAGAGACAGAAAAAACATTCTGTCACCTTCAAGGGAGTTTTTTCAGGACTTTTCAAGTTCTCAGCTATTCAGATGTGATGCTTTGCCTATTCATTTAATCACAGAATAATCTCAACCTTTAACCAACTGAAAATTACTGGATGGCACCAGAGATTCAGAAGTGACATATCAGAACTACATCAGGATCATTCTCCACAATGAGAAGAGGAAAGTGAACCTGATTGGTTAAGGCTTGAAAAATACAGGAATTAGAAGACTCAGTGTTCCACACTCCATTTTCCAAATCTGGATTTACTTTAAAAATTTCCATTTCCCACATACAATAGGATACAATGATAAGGACAGTTTAAAGCATACTTAAACAAACCTAAGGACCGCTATGGATTCTGATCTTCAAAAATCCTTTCCATGGTTTGTTTTCTTTGTATTAGGAATGATAAAGGCAGCTTAAGGTGACATTTCCTAGCTCATTAACAGAGGACACAAAGTCATTTGCAAGGAGACAGACAGGTGGTTTATAACTTCCATCATTACAATATCAAACAAGGTGAAAACTATTGCCAGAAGGAAGAATAATTACACTACAAGAGAACTTAAACTATATATTTAGTTCACATGTATAAGAACTGGTGGAACAAAGACACACACCAAAGCTGAATTATCCTCATTTACCTGTTTATATTATGATTAACCATATTAATCCTTAATTCCCTTTTATTGGTATTGGTGTGTGTACTGCATCAGCTAACTCCATCAAGTGAATTATCTTCGGATAATAATCTACCTGTTAGGCACTGCTGCAACATAGAAGACCTATTATATATTTTTAGAGAAACACCTCAGCATCTTAATCTCTTTTTTTAGATGGTCAATCAAATGCTATAGGGATGCTGTCTGCCTAGTTTTAACATACTAGGTAATGAAGGATGTGTTAAAAAGTCAATACACCCTTCCAAATATCAGTGTCCGCTGCTTTAAACTCTTCCATGGTATATGCATATTTTTCTTCACAACTATAGCAACAAATATAGTTTTAAATACTGCAGATTGCATGTAGGATTTAAAAAAAAAAAACATACCTAAGTCATCACTTTCAGCATGTATCTAGGGATTTTCTATGCATTTAAACACTTTACCTGGGACACTTAAGTATGCTTCCATTATGTTTGCTCACCTGTTTTCTATATATATACTCCTGATTATTTTCCATATGTGGCAGTATGTATTCTCAATTAGTTCCAGTTAGTTTCCATACATACTCTTAGTTAACTGGGGAGAACCATTTATTAATTCAACAGACCACCAGGAATTAATCCTCATATGGCCCCTCAAAGTTGACATATTATTATAGAATTATGATGCACATACAGGGAGAAAAACAACTGCATGTTTATTGAATAAATACAACTACTCCTTATCTAGTTGTAAATTATTTGTCACTGTACTAAATGTTTGTACAAAGAACTAACAACTCTCCTCTGCTGTCAACAAATCTAAAACTGTTTTATAGAGTAAGCAACCTTCATTTTCCTAGTTTCTTTCAGAAATTTTATTGTAATTTTCCTCAAACCAACTGATTCTGCCCTAATGCCAATTTGTTGTATTGAACCTCAGTGACCAGCACCATATACAGCCTTTCATGAGGGTTCTTACCTGTAACCAATAAGCTAACATGATTTTTGGCATCTGCTGGGCTCATAATTTTTGTTTCACAGGCATTCTGGTGCCAGTGGTCCCCCTATGAGTAAGGAAGCATGCTGTGTCTATCTCCTTCATTCTGTAACTTCCAGCTTTGCATCAGGAATTACTACTAGACCCTGAAAGCATAACTTATCATTTTACATTGTTGAAATATCACACTATTGCATGATCTATCTTTACTTATTCAAGTTGTTTTATTGCTGAAAGAGACAACCATGCTATTTTCTGAAAGCATGAAGGCTCAAGTCAGGCTTAAAAAAATGTCTTAGAATAAAAATGCAGATTGCTTTGGCATAACATCATTACAAAATTATGCCCAATCCATCTTTGGAAGGACAAACTGGAAGGACAGTTTGAAATGGTTTATCTGTCCCATCCCACTTTAATATGTGTGATAAAAAAAGCTGTTCCATAATCACCACTAATAGCATCTTTTCAGCATCTTAATTCAAACTTGCCTTTTCTTCAGTCTGAAGAGCAACATTTCTATAGCAAGAGGCATTTCATTGCACAAATACATCTCTGAATCTCCATCATTCTGATCATAATGTGCGAGGTAGTGTTCTTACATGTCTCTGTATAAGCACCTACAGCAGATATGTCTATCCAAAGCTTTGGAATCATAAGTAGGAATCACAACAAAATGCAAGAGAAATTATGCATGCCAAGGAAAAACTAATGCAAACTTTTGATTGCAGTGACTGCAATCTGGTTGATTGGCATGAATTCTTGAACAATAAATACTGGTCAAAATTCTTTGGAAGGTCAGAATGTCAGACTTTGTGCTGATGTCAAATTTGGCGTCCAAAATTTAGAAAAGTGATGCAAAGATGATAGATTCTGTAAAGCTAAGAAACAAATACAAAATCAAAATGTGACTATATCAGTGTTTCATAATTGAAGTTTCATAATTGAAATAATCCTGTTCAATTCTAATGAGCCAAATCATCTAACTCTAAGGAATTGAGTCAATCTTTCATTTCAGACAAAATTTAAAAGAATATTTTAAAACAACAATAAAACACTAGAAGAGTTATACACTGGGAAATAATGGAGTGGGATCAGTGGGTATTGTATCTATACATTCTGAAAAGGTTTATCTAAACTTTCAATTTTGAAAGGAAATTAAAAACACTTGAAAGAGGATTCAGTTAATGTTCCAGGAACTATAAGATTATTTTGCTGTAGTGACACACACAGTAGAAGGAATATGATACTTAACTGTAAGTACTGCTGTTTATCTATATTGTATTTGTCATCTTTCTTCTGGTCTTATTTTAAAAAGTAAATCTTGAGAAGATTATATCACTATTTTAATGTATGTATTTCAGGGGAAATAAGAAGTGAATCATGGTAAACATATAGTGTGGATTACAGCAAACAAATGGGTGATAAAAGCCAAAAAACCCTATAATTTTAGGTCTAAATATAACATTAGTTTTGAGAATCACATAAAAACCACCATAACATGTAATATTATTAGTGACATGCTCAGTTGAGCAAAAACTGTAATTAAAACTAGATACAAACCCAAATACTTTCTGCAATCAAACCAGTATATGACAGTATCTCTATGAGTTTGTAATTTATGAGTATGCCTAAATTACTCCAATTGTTAAAAAGCCCAGCAGAAAAAGATCTTTTATTTTCTGATCTTTACAATAATATTTTGGTTTATGAATTGTCAGTCCTTGCATCCTGAAGTATTATTTTTCATCAGTTCATTTCTCTACACTGCCTCAAGCAAAAAAAAATTACAAAAAAATATTTTTTAAATTGTCTATTTTTGTTGCACAATACATTGCGAACCTGCTTCTCCAGGTGGCTCCAAATGGAAGTAATCACCCAATATAGTCACAATTATAAAAAAAGGCAAGTCGGTGTAATTGGGTAGGAATATTCATGACATAATAAAATCTCATCCACTACTGGCACCTCAAAAATAAACCACTTTTTGTTTTTTACTTTCTGCTTACGATAATGATAAGCAATAAATGTTTTCCCTTCATGTATCTCAAACCAAATTTCATGTAATATGTTCTAAGTATATACATCAATTGCTGGCTGTCATTGTAGCAGGATGTTGCTGATATAAGTGCATTCATTAACGTCATTTATATCTTTGGATTATTATAGTTGATACTCAATACAATGCACACTGGACATAACTTTTTATAGATTATTATAATAGCATTTACCTTGATGTGATCATGTCCCAAACAAACCATAAATATACCAATAAACTAAAAGCTGAATTCACTAAATATTCAGAGGCTGCCATTAAAGACCAACAATTTAAAGTAATTTAGGTCTTCCAAGCCTAAATTTCTGTTACTGACAAATTATAAAATAGAAATTGTAACTCCTAAAGTTATCTTTTTTATTATGCTAGTTTTATTACAGTGACCTTTTTCCCCATGATAAAAAAAAAAAAAAATTGAAAAAGAGAGACAAATTAATTGCTACGGAAAATATCATGTGGTAAGTATAGCCACTACCTGTTTCTGTCTTTATTACAGGTATCTGAACACACATATTTCTATGGTATAGGCATATTTAATATTTACATTTTAAGAGCCCCAGAGGAAAAAACATATGTAGATTTTGCCAGTAGCTTTGCTGGATTTTGGCTGGGCTTATTTACTAGTCAAATGTACTACAGATTTGCAGAATCTGTATGGTAGCTTTCTAGCAAATCAAGCCAAAACTGGTCCGAAATCTTTAGTTCTGGCCATCTGCTAGAAGCATCTGGTAGCTGGGTACATGCACCCACATCCAGAACGTGACTGCTCTCTTGCCAACTATGTGCCTAGGTAACTGCCAATATGTGCTTCTCCACTGCTAACATGACAACTGTCAGAAAGAAGCTGAACATGTACGAATAAATCTAAATTAACATTTTACTTTCCTAAGTTACAGCCATCATTTTTGTACAAAATTGCTTAATAATGGCAGCAATAAAGTCACACAGTGAAATCTGTCTAAGGCTAAGAACTACAAAAAGGATACCAAGGATCTAAGTATTTTGAAGAGTTATTGGTAACATTTTGGTCTATTTTCTCTGATAACTAGAAAATATAATGTAATTCTAGCAATGTGTTACATCTCTATATAAAAACATCAGAATTACACATGCAATATCTGATTCAGGAGGAAGAAATAAAATAAACATCAGTTTGGGTTCTTTTTAAAGTTTCTTTTTCTTCATCCAAGTACATAAAATTATATATAGTTTAATGGACACACATTGAATATATTGCAAGAGCATTTGGAAAGCCACATTAAAAATTAGAAAATAAATTACAAGTTAAAAATGGTAAAGAAATGTGTAGCTTCCATTGAAATTCATTCTCTTGTCATATAATCTTCTAAAATCTCTTCTCACTAAAAAAAGATAAAAATTATTTTGTGCACTTTATATTAAGAGAAGCAAAAAACAGGTAACTAATTACTGAAATGATTAATTCCTTTGTGAGATCAAAGTAACTCTTCTTCATCTTTTGCTGTGACATTTGTGAAAAGGAAAGATGTATTCAATGGCTAGGTAGTGTATGATTAAAAGTTAAAAGCACATGAGAGACAGAACAATAGAAGGAAGATCTAAAATCAAAGACTAGAAAAGTAATGCAGGATCATGACAGTAAACTACTAGACTACAGCCAAAGGAGAAGAATAAACCCAGGGATATTCAGAAACTGCCACAGTGACTTTTTTCTCTTACCTGTCTGAATCATCAGTTGTCCCTTGCCTTGCATTTAATTTTAAGCTCCGTGGAGTAAAGATCACGGTTTTGTTCAGCAGCAAGTGAACACACAAGGTGATAGGGTCCTGACCCACTGCTTTAGCTCCAATACACAGTGATGCTGCTGACACTATATTAATAATGGTAACAAAAATACTATTTCTATTAAGCTTTTTGATTTTGGTTGACAAACATCTTAATACAGGTACTCCCAAAGTTGTCTGCCAGCCCATGGTCAGTGACAGTAATCCCATTTAAAATAGGCTAGTAAACATCGTAACATTTTTCCATCCTCCATTTTTAAAAAAATGTTTTTCTAAATGTTCATTTCTATCCATTGAAAAGTTATTCCAGAATAGCATATACAATAAATTAATATATATACATACTACTTTAAATTCCATTTATTTTTTTGCTTTTATCACATCTACTTTGAATACTCTATTTTCTAAGCTGTGAGACTTAAGAGATTGCAATGGTTTTCAAAATACTGGAATGTAATTTTTGATTGATACAAGAATGAGAGCTATAGTAAGATCGTAATTTATTGTATGTGGTAATAATTCCTCTGATATCTGCTAAACTCCATTAAGAGACAGTGAACAAGAACAGTAGAATAGTAAGCCAGACACAATTAGTGAGAAAGGTTAAATCTCATGTAAATGTAGCTGATCATAATGTTTTTCTGACTCTATCTGTATTTGTAGGTTAATATAACTTCTTACCACACAATGTCCATTGATATAAAAATTGTAATGATTTATAAGACCTTGGCATTCTTGCAATGGTCTAAAGTATGACAACGTGTCCAACTTTACATACACATATTAAACATTCCAAGACTGTGGCTTTCCCTCAGGCAAACTTACTCCACTTAAGGAGAAAAATTAAAAGGAGGTGTAACTAGCACAAAAAATAAATATAAACACATATGCTGAAATAGTTATTCAGATAATTCCAATTGCTTCTAGGGCTGAATACCAGTTTTGCCATTTCTTTTACATCTCGCACATAAGGCTATTCAGGGCCAGCCTGAAGTTCTAAAAATCAATCATTAGAAAAAAAGGAAAGTGGATTTCCAAAATTAGTCAAGGTTCCAATAGAGAGTCCCTACCCAAATTTTTCACAAATGTCCTGATATTTCAGGTACTCACTTTTGGGATTTTCAACCTAAGACATTTGACACTTTCAGCTGCCCAAGTCAAACACCTCAGAAACACAAAATTTCTAGAAAATCCTAATTTGTCTTTCAGTGTTAGCCTATATCTTAGCTACATGTAGGAATATAAAATATTAAGAGTGTATTTCAGTGAACTATTAATTTTTATTGGTAAAGAGCAACAGAATGAAATGCTTTGCTCCAGAGAGTGGAATGAAGGCAAAATTGCATAGGCTAACAGAAGTGCTTTCCACTTTTACAGTGCCTGTATAATTTTCAGGAATCCTCTCAGATCAGCTAGTATAGCTTACTTCTATAATTATTATTTCAAGACCAATTGTGTTATGAAAATCTATTATATCGCTTATATTAACTTTTTGTGCTTTAATGAAATATGTCAAATATAGAAGAGTTGCATATTTTTATTAATTGTAGTGTAATAAAAAAATTGCCCAAGAAAGCAACTTTTTTGGTTTTTTTACCATGAAACAAACAAGGAAAAAATGTCTTATTAAGTTATCAGAAAGAAGTTCAAACTTCAGTCTATATATCTCCATAACCAACATTTAGAAAATCAGAAAAAAACCCTAAGTGACCTAAGTAAAATCAAGTAAGTTATGGCATGTTTCACACCCAATTTTTGGTTAATGACATTTCCAGATTTCTGTCCATAGAACTGCTCAAAGTAGATATAATGACAAGAATTGAGAACCTCTCTTTCAGTTGACGTGTTTGAAAGGTAGCTTTGTACCAACAGCTGTGTTTCCAAAATGCTTGCCACTTCTAAATTGGTCCTTGTGAAGTGCACTGTTTGCCTTATTGCCAGCAGGGCACATTGCACTGTAACTGCTGCATTTTTAGTTTTTATCACTGTCTCTCTAACTGCTGAAGTGGAAAAGAACGATTGCCAAAACCTGACGTGTTTCTTTTCCTTTCTGCCCACTCTGACTTGGTTCTTAGCTGTTTGTTGCTCCAGTGATGAGAAATGTTGCTCAGTTTATTCATTCACTGAATGTCTTTTCCAGCTCAAATAATGGTGACACCCTCTTGCAAATCAAGTCTCCAGCTGTCAAAATCCATAAATAAAAGAAAACTAATTAAGACATAAGAAATAATTAGGTAGTAAAAAGTCACACACATCAGGGTACATTTTCCTAAAAGTGAGAGATACTACCTTAAAAGCAAGAGACACACCAGATTTAGTAAGACACCAAGTATGGGTGACAGCAGGGATGGACTTCCAGAAAAGAACAGATAATCACTGCACAAAGATGTAAGCAGTTTTAGTACATAAGTTCTAGTACCTGAAAGCAAGAACAAAAATCCTGAAGCACTAATAAGGAATACTAATTTATTAGATATAAAATATTTAACCTTTTTATTTGCAGACATTAGGAAGCAAACCATACTATTTCATCTGGGTGAGGAAATACAAATACAATCAGAGTGCACACAAAGATTTATAAATGCAGCAGGGTAAAGAATTATATCAAAGACTCCAAACCTATGATGGACAGTTCTTCCTGCTGCTTGTGCAGAAGCATTTATCCCACACCTCAGCTTACTGGTGATAATCTGCTGTGGAGCCTTACCTGTGCAAGCTTCTCTACTGTGAGGAAGTTCTAAGAATAGTAGAAGTTTTAAGAATTGATTAGAATATCACATCAATAATCTTGAGAGGTCACCAAAATCCACTAACAAAGAGTTAATGGTGACATACTTGCATTAATTGAAAGAACTTCTTTTTCAAAGCAAGAAAGAAAATGCTTTCTTGGCACATAAACCTATATATATGTAAACCTCAGTTACTTTAAATACTACTCAAAGAAACAGAACAAAAAAATTTCAGGGTCTCTGTGTCATTCTTATATTAGTACCTTCAAAACACAAAACTTTCACATAAAACTCTAGATGGTACAAAGCACTCAGCTTTAAAGCACCAGAACACATTAAAAATCTTGAAAATCACTGCTAATAAGACCATTTACATTCAAATTTTATACACTATTTACTATTAATGGTACATTAATGAAGAAAAGGAATCAATGCATTCCAGAAGTTGAAAGTAACACAAAGTTTTTGTTTGGTTGGTTGTTTTTTTTTCTCAGTAAAAACACTTATCTCTGTGATACCACAGTTTTCAAGGAAACTGAACTTTGGGTACAGTTTATGCTGCTGAGTGCAATTTACATGAGGTTTGTTTTGTTACAGTAAATGACAGCTCACTTTATCACTTCAAAATTATTTGAAGACATCTCCAGATTGGAAATTAGCTACATACACACAGACACACTCACATAATCAGTGCAACCAGTTAAACTTGATTCTAGGCTTTGATCACTTCAGGTGGGATGGAAAACTTACATCAGCAATCCATGTTTTCTCATATTCTTAGTCAAGATGTATACTGGAGTCGCACTATAATACTGTTATAAACAAAAGAGTTTAAAAAATGTCACTCAAAGCATGACTCTGTCATGCAAAGAGTACTACAGTCATATGGTTTAGTTTTAGGTTGTCCTGCCAGATGCAGGTGATGGGTCCCTTCCAACTTCCAATATTCTATTCTATGATTGTATGATCTCATAAGGCAGCATGGATGTCCGTTCTGCTCCAGAAACATTATGTTATTACACATCTTAAATGACATTTAAAACCAAATAATTTTTATATAAAAGAATACATAGATATGCCACTTTTTAAAACAAAAAATCATTCTCAGTTGAAACAGTGTATTTTGGAATGATAGCTGCAGGCTGGAAGTGTCAAAATTATTCTACAATCTGTTATTCAAGCTACTCAACCTCAGTGAATATTTTACACAAGACAGAAGCCCTTTAACCAAAGAAGTAAGGATGATTTATGCTAGAGCACCATATGAGCTTGAGCTGGTGACTTATCAGCTAAAGCATTCACCAGAAATAGAAAGCACATCAGATTAAATCATAATGAAGCAGAATTTCAACCTGGATCTCAGCTCTTCTTTTTTCTGCTGCCTTTTGCAGAAAGCTTATCTGATATGTATGACATGGAAATATCCACTGGTGCCCTTACTTCTGGTTTGAGACTCCCATAGAAACAAGAATATAAAATCAGGAGTATAAATTCAAATACCAGAGTATGTTGGCGCAAAAGTATATAAAAATGTAGTTTATGTACACTAAATGGTACAGCCTCTCAGGTGCCTGGGACACACATGAAAACTCCATCTTGGCCCATATTTGATGTTTCACAGTGGCCAATAGCAAATTTCCAGGGAGGGACAGAAAACCAGGTCAGCTGTATTGTTACACTTCTCCAGAATGCTTTCACAAGTCCCTCTACTGAGCAGAAGTCCCTGAGCATCATAGTGGGATCAGAAGGTTGAGATAAGGTATCTGTTGTAGCAGTCTGTTGAATCTCAATTAATTTACAATTCAGGTGAGATTTTCAATGATCTTTCAATTATTTGAGGTATACATTCTGTATTTATCGTGCTAAAATTCCATCATTAATATACGATCCAATTGAGAATACAATAGTCAGTACGAAATGTACTTCAAGAATATGTATTAAGAACATGACAAAAAAATTCTCCCCCACGTAGCCATCCTCTTTTCCCCTTACACAATTACATCTGTGCATTTGGCATAGAATGATTTCTACTAAGACCTTTGGAAAATGTGACAGCACTCCACGTAGGGGTATCACCTTGCCCCCGGTAGCAAACTTCAGAGCAAGTTGCAGGCATTAACTTTTCAACACAAACCTTTATTTTTCTGCAATCCTCAAGTTCATCTCATTTCCCAGAACAAAGAAACAGACTATATTTTACCATTTCAGTCAGTATGCCTTAGTATTTTAGTATAAACTGGGCCATGTGCATAAAAACATACTATTGATCCTCAAAACAGCAGAATGTTTTCTGTATGTTTATCTCACACATTGTCTGTTCATTCTATTAATAAACTTACATGTTAAAATAAAATATTAAATGTCCTTAAATGCACATAGCACAAAGAACAGCCTCAAAGACTTGCCAAATGTACTTCAAATTGGCCCAATGCTCCTATTACTTTACACAGTCCAACACCTTTCTTCTGAACTGTTACAGAATGCATAAGTGGTCACTAAGCCAAATCCTCCTGGGCCTGGAAAGGACACCTAAAATCCAAACGGTTGACACTTAACTTTTGCAATTCTGTCTTATCTATATCAGCAACCCTTTCAAAATTATTTATCAATGTCAATTAAACACTGTTCTTACGGTTTGTCAAACAATGTCAATGTGAATTTTAACACTAAAGGCAAGTGGAGAAAGGTCATAAATGTGTATTGCACAACAGTCTTCAGAAACAAAGTCTGGATGAAATTAAGTGTAAAGTCTGTATTCTGAAGTAAATTAAGCTGTGAATGTATACTACTTTATATAAGAAAACACAGAAGCTTTTGTGTTGTGTCACTGGAACAAAATGTACACTCAAAGGTAGATTTATTTTACTCCACAAAAGGAAAGTACATATCTAAAACCTGGGAAGCACACATGTGATGTCACAAGTTGCATTGATGCCACAAGGTTTCAATCCTTACTATAATTTAGGACCTGAAGTCAGTCTACAAACTTTACACTCTTGCAGAACTACAGAGCAAAGAAGTAATTGCTAGTGTAATTTTTTTTTTTATCATTCTGTAGACACTTTTGCTAATATTCCTTGCAACTGAGGTTATTGAAGCCAGAATAAGAAAGTCAATGATGAGCTTGAATTTGTCAAGATTACAAGCTATTTATTATAAGGTACATATTTCTTTCTAAATAGCACTTTATAGAAAAGGAAAAAAGTTTTCTTTCTAAACAGTAGTGACAAAAAGTATTAAAAATTATAAAACCTGTGAATTTTCAATTTCATATATTTCTATATAAATATCTTAGAGGCTTTCCTAAGAATGTCATTAGGAATGTGTATTAATTCAACCATTCCATTTCCCTTTGATTACACATAAATTATATTCTTTATAGTTAGAAACTTTATGCAAAAAAAGTCAAATATTCATGCTCCATAGAATTTCTTTTAGTGTTTACATTTTCAAAGCCAACAGAAATTATTCTGCTTCCAGTGATAACTGAAAGAGAAAAGAAAATATTTTAAAGGAGGATAAAATATGTAGAAAAATCTCACTGATATATTTTACTTTATACTCTGTGGATCTTCATCTTTCTGTAGAACAGTGCTCCACTGAATGTATGACAAGCTAAAAGTCTAAAGACATATTACCGTATTAACTTAATTTATGCTATCTGGATACCACTACAATACTCCAGACACCACAGTCATTTTCTTTTCTTACTTGCAATAATTAACAGTAGAGAGCAAAAGATGGCTAAATTAATTTATAACTTTATAGGTTCTTATACTAATTATTTCCTCTTCTTGTATTTTAGGTCATCCTGTCATTCCTGCAAACACTAATCAGTCATGGAATTTGAAGTTAATACTACTAAATAAATGAATTGTTTAATCTCCTATGACCATCTATACATACTTCATCTTCACAAAGCTCATCAATTTTATGTCAACAAGGACAAAGTGACCTTCATTTCCACAAAATGCTTCTTACTACTGGACAAGTTGGTTACCAATTTATCACTTATACTCAGGAAGGAAGTCCTTCATGATTGTCATCTGATAAATGCAAGATTGTGCTTTATTAATTGACCAGGTCATACTGAATTCCAAGACCATAACTGTGGAATACTAAAGGGTCTCTTGCTTTCCTGAACATTCGAGCTAAGATGAAGGACCTGCAACTCAAAATTAATTTACTGCTTGGTCTAGTTACCACTGCTCTACTACAAGCTGTAGGAAGAAAGGCAGACTGCCCCGAGTCATGTATATGTGAAATCAGACCATGGTTCACCCCCAGGTCTGTCTACATGGAAGCACCAACAGTGGACTGTAATGATTTAGGCCTTTTTCATTTTCCAGCTACACTGCCTGCTGACACACAAGTCCTACTTCTACAAACTAATAATATTGTAAAAATTGAACAGTCAGTAGACCTCCCAGTGAATTTAACTGGTCTAGATTTATCTCAGAACAATTTAGCCTCGGTGACCAGTATTAATCTTAGAAAGATACCACAGCTGCTTTCGGTGTACCTTGAAGAAAACAAACTTACTGAACTCCCTGAAGAATGTCTCTCTGGACTCAACAATTTACAAGAACTTTATATTAATCATAATCTGCTTTCTGTGATTGCACCAGGAGCTTTCATAGGCCTCAATAACCTTCTCAGACTTCATCTCAATTCAAATGGCCTGCAAGTGATCAACAGAAAGTGGTTTGAAGCTACTCCTAATCTTGAAGTTCTCATGATTGGAGAAAACCCAATAATCAGAATTGAAGACATGAACTTCAAGCCTCTTAGCAATCTGCGCAGCCTGGTTTTAGCAGGTATAAATCTCACTGAAATACCAGATAATGCTTTGGCTGGCCTTGACAACTTAGAAAGTATTTCCTTTTATGACAACAGATTTGTTAGAGTGCCCCACATCGCTCTTCAAAAGGCTACAAATCTTAAATTTCTGGATCTAAATAAGAATCCCATTAACAGAATACGACAAGGGGATTTTAGCAATATGCTGCACCTAAAAGAGTTAGGAATTAATAACATGCCTGAACTGATTTCTATAGATAGCCTTGCTGTTGATAATTTGCCAGATTTAAGAAAAATAGAAGCAACCAATAACCCCAGATTATCATACATTCACCCCAATGCATTCTACAGACTCCCCAAGCTGGAATCACTCATGCTCAACAGCAATGCGCTGAGTGCCCTGTACCGCAGTACAGTGGAATCCCTGCCTAACCTCAAAGAAGTCAGTATACACAGCAATCCCATTAGGTGTGACTGTGTCATCCGCTGGATTAATATGAATAAAACAAACATTCGTTTCATGGAGCCAGAGTCCCTGTTTTGTGTAGACCCTCCTGAACTCCAAGGTCAGAATGTGAGACAGATACACTTTCGAGAAATGATGGAAATCTGTCTTCCCCTGATAGCTCCTGAAAGTTTTCCATCTACACTGGATTTAAAAGCTGGCAGCCATATTTCTTTGCACTGCAGAGCAACAGCAGAACCAGAACCTGAAATCTACTGGATAACACCATCAGGACACAAACTTTTGCCTAATACTGTCTCTGATAAGTACTATATTCATTCTGAAGGAACGTTAGATATAAGTGATGTAACACAAAGAGAAAGTGGTTTATACACATGCATAGCAACAAATTTAGTTGGGGCAGACCTAAAGTCAGTCATGATTAAAGTGGACGGCTCTTTCCCTCAGGAACACAATGGATCTTTAAATATTAAAATAAAAGACATAAAATCTAATTCTGTTTTGGTTTCATGGAAAGCAAGTTCTAAAATTCTGAAGTCTAGCGTTAGATGGACAGCCTTTCTGAAAGCTGAAGACTCCCGGGCTGCACAGAGTGCTCGAATACCATCTGATATAAAGGTATATAATCTTACACATCTAAATCCATCAACTGAATACAAAATTTGTATAGACATTCCCACTGTCTATTCTCAGAATAGAAAACAATGTGTCAATGTAACCACAAAAGGACTGGACTTGGAAGTGAAAGGGTATGAAAAGAACAACATAATAGGATTCCTTGCCTGCCTTGGTGCTCTTTTGGGAATCATCTCTGTGATATATCTCTACAGCTGCATCTCTCAAGATATGAACTCTGGCATTGGACACAGCTATCTAAGGAATTACCTGAAGAAACAATCCTTTTCACTCAATGAGCTTTATCCTCCTCTAATCACTCTTTGGGACATGGGCAAAGAAAAAAGCACAGCAATGGAAGTAAAAGCAACTGTGATAGGTGTACCAACAAATGTGTCATAAATATGTCAGTATATCACTTAATTTCTGAATTAAAAAGCACATGACTGTATTTGTGCTGAATAAAAAGACAACAAGAAAAAATATTTCTCTAAGGCACTAGATTCCTGGATTTTGTTGCTGCCAACAAATGGAATATATATGACTCAGTATAAGAGAAGAATTTTAATTAACTGGCTTCTAAGGGTATTCTACCAACCAAATAAAATTAACTTCATATTCTAGAACTTTCATGGGACTTTTAAGTCTGGAATACAGTGGAAGTAGCCAAGAACATTTTCTGTATTTTTTTTTAAATTATTATATAAAAGTAGTGGAACTGAGCAATACCTCCTCCTGTGCTGTATTACACAAAATAGCCACGAGTTTTTGCAGTGAACAGATATACTAGGGTTGACATATGGTGTAATGAAATGGACAAATTCTGTAGAGTAGACACAGTGAGTATGTGAATTTTTTTTTATGAGAAAATACATTTTTGATTAAAATCAAAATACTTTTTGTCTTGTTTGTTTCTAAAGAAAACACCCCACCATTCTGGGAGTTCTTGTCTGACAATAAACAAACACATTCCAAAGTCTGATAAAATATCTCTTTACATATTCTCCAATTAAAATGCTAATCTGAGCGCAAAAGATATTTTTGCTGATTTTAGGTTGTATAATGTTTCTAACAGAAACGTAAACTTAGTGGTAGTATTTTATCAAATTTTATTTACTCTAAGAACATTATAAAGGCAAAAGGGATGTTGAAGATGACTCCACTTAAACCCACTTTAATTAGATTTCAGCATGGATATTGGTTAATGGTTAATTGGTTAATTGGTTCTTTGATCCTTTTATTTTATACATTTATGTATTTGTGTGAAACACTTCTGTTCTCTTAGCAACATGTGAGCCTGAAGATCTTTATTTCATTATATCTGTATTACGTGATTTTATTCCCACACAGTAGTCTCTTCTAGAGTACATGGCAATACTTTCCATGGCAGTACTGTGAACCACCATCCATATGAATATGACATCTTGGATTTCTACACAGAAACAGCTCCATGATATTAGCCATTTTGTCAAAATCCCCACAGAAACAACAGGTGAGCAGTGGAATTCTTGTGTAGCTTTATATAAAAATTCTTGTGTAGCTGCATATACAACTTATTCCTTCTACAGATATCCTACATAAACCTGAAGCCCTTAGTCCAAATCCACCTTGCAGTTTTAATAGCAAAATGTATATTAACTTGCATTTTTGCACAAACATAAAAAAAGCAGTTTTTTCAGCAAAGTAGAATGTCTTAAAAAAAACAGAAATAACTTAGCTGTGCTAAAGTATGCTTTTTCATAATCTCCTCATTTACATGAAGGCTGTTTTTTTCCTACACAAGGCATAGGGCTAAAATGTTAATCTATTTCTTTAATTGAGATATTTACTGCCTTTAATCGAGGTAGAAACTGATAAGGAGCTGTATGTAATTTCCTCAGAAACATATAAGTATTGTTACAAACCTGTGTTTTCATTTATTTCATAGTTTTCTCTCAGGAATGCATTAAAATGCTTTAATGCATTAAAAGCAGTACTTACTGGTTATGCAAATGAGAAAAGAGCAGAAATAGATTAACTTTTCTTTGGCATTTGACAGCAAACCTCATTTTGAAATGTACCACTAATGAAAGAGAGAAGGCAAACATAAATATTTGAAATATCTGGCTGGGAAATACCCAAAATATAATACTGAAAAAAAAAGAAAAAAGTGATATAAATTAATTAATTTTATCAGCTACTAGCCTTAAAGATAATGTTTTATTCATAAAAAGAATAAGCATTTACTTTTTGGTGAAAAATGTTCTGCCGTTTAAAAAATAAATTGCAGTATTTCACCGGCTAACACAGCTAAATGCTACCTTATATAGGAATATTTCAGTTTCTAGTTTAGCTAAAATGCTGTGAAATCATAACTCAAAAAAGCAGCTATAAAACCTAGATAAGAGATTGGAGAAAAATATGTTAATTTATATCCTAAAAGGAAATTTCCATTTCCAAAACTGTCTAATAAAACTTATTCTGCTTGTGTAGCCTGAAGTAGAGACCTCAAGATAACTTAAAATAGAAATTGAGATTCTTCCCACAATCTTGTGCTGGCCAGTAAGACACAATGATCAACAATAATCTTATAAGATATTCTTTTTATCTGAAGCCAGAAGAAACATTTCTGGAAAAGGTTGCTATATGGTACAGAAAATAAGTTCACATACCAGACAATTCTAGGAGAGCTGCGAGAAAAAAATCTGAAAAGCAACCTTCTGTCAGACATAAGGAAGAAACTAATTCTTATTACTGAACTGAATAGAGTGGATGTGTGGCACTGACAAGACAAGAAATTTTACATGGAGTAAAGTATACAGTAAGTATGAAAAGTTCATTGCTAAAATGGAATAGAGGAGACAGCCATTAAACACAACCCAGAAGAGCCAAAAAGAGACTGAAAATTTACCCCATGCTAAAGATTAGGAAACATACCTGAAAAAATATTAACAATTGCATCCAGCTCTTGTAGAGGTCAGAAACCAGATGAGTAGAAATATATCCAGAGTCAAAAATAAACCCTGGTATTGCCTACTAGGTAGGAAAAAAACCCCTCAGATCTTTCTGAAATACAGCTTTTGGTAGGTCAGTTGACTGATGTACCAAATGTCTAATTTGAATAGCTTTTCCTTTAATACCATTGGAAATAATTGGAACCAGTTTTCTCAGGAAAAGACTACACAGATACTCAGGGAAAATGCTAAACTACAACAAAAAAAGAGAAGCATGGTCAAAACAGGAGAAAGACAATCTAAACATTCAGTAAACATGAAATCAAGACAGAGAACAAAAATTAATCTAGATGACAAAGTTTGTGAAAATTAAAGGAAAAAACCACCAAACTTCATTCCCACATGACAACTACAGAAGTTAGATATTAAACAAGATAATTGCAATTAGTCATTTATATGGATAAATTCAATATATTACTGGAACTTGGCAAGCTTTGCATGATTGGAATGTTAAAATACACAATCATAAGCTGTCTAGTCAGAACTGTGCTTTGAAAATGAGACCTGAGCTATTTACTTCACCTTCAATAAAAATTCTAAAGGACTTGCATCCTCTTCAATGTTTCCATTATAGGGCAGTGTGAAAATGAAGTACAAGACTATATTCTGTCCATGGTTAGCTGCACTTCACTATTCTGAGACAAAATGTACAAGCAACCTTGGTAAACAGCATAGGCATACAGTAAAACTTGTATGAATAATGAAAATGTACCCTATGTTGTGCGACTGACTATGGTTATGTTATTTTTCAGGTTACATTAAGTAGTGATTCATTTCTACAGTCAGGGTGACCAAAAAGAGATAGAAGGTTAAGCCAATTGGACATCATATTTAAAAGACTTAAAAAACTTTAAATAAATGTGTTGTACATCTACCTACTCAACTACAATATGGTTAGAGAGATATAAAGCTGCAGATATACTGAAGTACTTTCAAAGCAACCAAGTCTTTTATTAAGCTGGTCATTCCTTCCTTCAGACAAAGCTGAAAACTACAAATTAAATTCCTCTTTCAGGTAAAAAAGTGCTTTTTACAAATGTCTCTCACTTGCTCATATTTCTGTCTCTCAGCTTCAATTATTTTTAGACCCTTTTTCCCAAAGCCCTTTTCTTTGCCTTGATGAAAATTCTCTGTTCCTTTCCATCCTCCCTGTGGGTTCTTTGTTTATTTCCTGCTACTATTGTTGCCAGACTGTCACATCATTTCCAGCACTTCCAGTAAGGACAGATGTTGTCTGACTTATTAAAAAATTATCAATGAAACATAATACTTGGAGGCAAAATATTTGAATAGAGAAATACAACTATTGAAGAAAGATCTCATATTCTTAGAGAAGAACCTAGTTGTAAAGGTGATCAGGTAATGCGACAAAGTGTCTCATGAGGAAACAAATCAGAAATAATGCAACAACATTCAGAAGAAAATATGGAAGTTAGATAAAGCTGGAAGGGCATGCAATTTGGGCAGATGGCCTATTCCTGATCCTAAAATAGCTGATATTCTTTTTACATTACTGTTTAGATAAGTGGAAAACAACCCCATCTGCCTCACCCTTACATATCTATTATTCGTTATCCATGTTGATGACAATTTCACACTGTGCTCCAAATAACCATAATGCTTTTGTGAATCACAAAAGTACATTAAATTCAGTGCTGGTGTCTTTGTCTACACACATTTCTTCCTGTCCAGACCTAGATTCCATAAAGAAAGCCTTTCAGCATTCATACACTACACTTTACAGGTCAAAGTTTACAGTTTTGTCATTTACCATGTGAGCACAAGTCAGATTCCTTGAGACAGCTGTTGGGAATAACTTTTTTCTTTTTGGTATGAAATTTTACTCTCTGCTGTTAACATTCATAACTTCTTTCCATTTATCTCTAGCATGAATGTCAGCTAAACTTAAAAACATCGAGCTGAATACTTTATAACACCAGAGAAAGTGGTTTGTTGTCTGAAGTCTGCTAAAGACAGCTAAAACACACTTTTGACATAATGGTGGAATGATTTCATAGGACACAGAAACAGATGATGAAGATCATCTATTCCTGAATATTCCAACATTTAAATGGAATATAAAGTGGCTACAAATAGAGTCAGAATGATCACTTAAATTAAATGCAAAGTGCCCAATAACTATGCCAGATAAAAAACCCCAACCATTTAGAGTTAGTCTCACTATAGTAAAGGAACAGCCATCATTAAATTAAAAGTAATCAGCTATGTTTTTCCTTCTGTACCAGGTAATAAAGGGATTAAGTTAATTTTTCACTATCAAGTATAGTCTCTTAGATTAATTTTGCCTTAACAATTAATATAAAATGGGATATTAAAGTCTCACATAATTTATTTCATAAATGCTTTGAGTTATTCATAATAAGTGCATGTCCATTTTTAGCAAACTAAGTGCTATACTGAATATTCATGTGTTACACAGTGCATTCCAAAATATGGAATAGTGCTTTCTCCTAAAATATCTGCTTGCACAATTTAAACTATCAATACCTAAAATATAAAGCACATGCACACCACTATCCCAATTCCATTTATTCTACAGGAATGTAAAGAGATTTCTTTACTCAAGCTAGGATGAGCTGTATCCCCAGGAACTGCAGACTTTTATTTTGACAAGTTCACAGTAGTACTGACCAATGTCACAACACTTAAAAATGTATCATGTCCAATTCACCTTGTCACCTTTCAGGCTGTTTAAGTCCAATTAAAAATTACTTCCCTTTCTACCTTCCAAGAAATTCAACCTCTCTTACACCCTTCACATTTCATTCCTTCACTCAGCAATCACCTACTGTTTGCTCTTACACAAAATTACATCAGCAGCAGCCTTTTTAACTGTTTTCTACTTTATTAATACTTCATCTTTTCCCCAGCCTACTATGAACTAGGCTACCTCCAGAGTATCCTACCTTCTAGACTACTTCTAGAATATTCTTCTCAATGACATTTGTTATCATTTTGTAATTATCAATGACATGAGAGAAAAATCCCAGGAAAAAAAAGAACAAAAACTGAAATGCTCTATGCATTACAAGGCAAATTTCAAGCGTAGCAAGAGGAAAATTGCAACCCTGAAAACTCTGCATTCCATTCCCCAACCTACTTCAGCAGTCTGCTCTGCTTTAATAGTACTATCATAACTAAAGTTCCTCCTTGGTCTTAGGAAAGCTGACTAGAATGTGGAGGATTTCCACAACATCAGGTAGAGTAATTTGAAGTTATTTGTAGCTTTTGCCATATCTGGATTATTAGAAAAAGAAAACAGAAAGAGAATAATCTTATTATTCATCCAGCCTTTCAAATTGTACATAACAGTTTGTAAGCATATACCTACAAAGACATCACACCAAAGCACATACACCAAGGATTAAACACCTCTGCAATTAACTAAAGGTTTAGAAAAAAGAAACGGAAGTATATTGTCAAAGGACTTAAATCTTTTCTCTACCACACTGAGAAGTAGACAACTACCCACCAGTACTTCCTCATCTAGTGAAAGCATTTAGGTGTACAATTTCCACTGAATTTAACAAATGCTACTCTCCAACCTGTTAAGGTGGTTCAGACATTATAAAGTATGCCCAAAAGCTTGGCCATGTGAACCTGTCCACCTGAGAGTCCCGAAGAATTTTCATTTGCACAGCTCTACTAAAGACAATATAAATGCAATACACATCATACATTTAATTGAAAACATTACATATGTTTTTAATTAAGACAAAATAGGAAATGAACAATATTATTTATTTTAAATGCTTAGAATAGATTGGAGAGCATCTGTTTCAAGATTAAATAATTCAATATCCATCAAAGAAATTCTGGATATTGAAGAAAACTAAGCACCAGGTAAGAAATTGTCTATCTATTCAGATATTATCTAGCTACAAACAAAATAATATACCATACAATATATTCTAAATTACTTTAAAATACCACAAACAATATAGCTTTACCTCAGATTCTTCCTCCTCCTGACCTAAAAGGTTTTCAAAAGTCTGCTCCTGCTATTTATCTCTAACTATAGACAATCATCCTACAGATTTTGTTAGGCTTCAGCTTGTTTTCTTTTTCCTTTTGTCTCCTTCTTTTGAACTTTTTTTTGCTTATATTATGCTACACATGGAAATTCTCTGTTCTTGTATGTAGTACATTATGATCCCACTATCAGCATTTCTTTTTTTATCATTCTAGCAAAGTACTCTACTTTTGTCTTGCCAAAATTTGTCTTCCACCACACTGGTTGTGTTTAAATAATCCAAATGCTTCTTGCTAAAACACTTAAATTAAAATGACGAACTTTATGTATAGTGTGATGACTTTGTGGTGAGAAGGGGTTTACCTTAAACAGATGCCTGAAACCTTTCTGAAAATATTCAGAAAATTGACAGAATATAAGAAAGAAAAAAAATACTTCAACCAAAAAATGGTACATTAGAAACCTTCATATTCTGCTAACAAATAAAGTGCAGACTATGTAAGTGTTACAGGTAAAAATGAGGAAAAATCAGAAAGTTTAGATACTCAAAGGGAGATAAGTGAGCTGATAAAACCAATTGTAACATAAGATGGAACAAACACTTTAGAATAAACCAGAAAAGAGCTGTAAAATTGTGGCCAAAGGGGCCAAAACTGCTGAAAGAACAAGTCTGCAACATGATCAAATCACTAAATAAGCGAAAAAATAAGTTGAATTAACAAAGAGGTGCTACAAGTAGGTTTAAAGACAATGAAGGAGGCAAGTAGGATAGATAAAAGGTAGAAGAAAGAAAAGAAACAAGTGAAGGCATTGGGCCTAACAGCCCATCCTGGAAACACAATAATTAAACATAACAATAGACTAGTCAGTAGTGAAGCAAATTTTAAACAAGAAGAAGTGACAGTATTATCAGAAGTTAAGAAAAACTATGGCTAAAGACATAAAGAAAGACTCAAGGAAAACAAGTGAGCTTGAAGATACCATGAAATACATATATAAAAGTTTCAAATTAAGACAAGACTTAACAAAAGTGGGGAAGAAAAAGACAGCAGCCCTATGTGCTTTGATTTGGTCAAAAATATTTAGTACAGAAAAAAGCTAATGCTAAAGGGACAAACTATAACTTCCACACCTTATGATCATGTGTCAAGAAAAAAGTTACAATACTAATTGCACAACAAGAGCAAAAATATTTATTAGAAAGTGAAAAAAGTGCTTAAGCAATGACAAAAGAGCATGTTGAGAAATTCTGGCTAATATGCAGAAGGCAGTGACAGGTAGTCTCATTTGGGAGGTTTCATTCAGAAGACAACTGAAAGCTGATAACCCTGTGTTATTAAGCAAAATACTTTCATAAGGAAATCTCAGAGGGAAGGAGACACTATAGCCTCTAATTAGAGAGCTCAAGGTCCAGGAGCTGCTTAACTGTATCAATTATAATGCCACTAATAACCAATTAAGATTTGTGATTTTTCTAAATATTACAAGAGCCAAAGAAATATCAAGTATTGTTTCTAAGAAGCCTCAAAGTACTTTAAAAATAATTAATTCTGAAGGATTAACTACAAAATCCATTTTAAGGCAACAATGAAAGACACTATAAGGTATTTGAATTTGTTTTAAATGATGTTGAAAGCAAGTGTATGCTGCCAAAAAAAGAAGCCAATCATTACATAGAATAAAAGCCTGAAGAAAAAGAAAAGGAAAGACCAAGAGCAGAGGGAAAAACAAAGAAAACAAAATCAATTAAATTAAGAGGAGAAAAGAGTGAAGACAAGAATGATTCTGTTTAAAATTAAGTTATGAAAGTGAAGTTAATATATATAAGTTACATACTAAAATAATGACCAACGCAAAAGAGTCAGTCAGAATATAGTAACAGAAATGTAGTTTTTTGAAAAATAATTTTTTAAAACCTGTTTTAAAACTCTTAGCAAACTAACTGATAAAATCAATGAAATCGAGGAAGTAAGAGAGACTGAATAAGCCAGCTAGGTGTCTGTATCTAAAACAGAGCTGATCTGCTGAATCTCTGACAATGTATTTACAAGTAAAGCTCCCTCTCTGGTGCAGTTTGGAGAGATCTGAAATAGGAAATCCTTCAAGGGTTTTCTAGTCCAGGTCCAAGTACATTTGGACATTATTAGTTTGACAGAAAGGCACACTAATATCACTCCCATGCAGATTGTATACACAAAGGTGCTAAAATACACAGTGCTAGCCATGGTAGTCTAGACAATATCACTCCACACTCAAGGAGTAGAGGTCAACGATTTGTACTGGTTTGAGATAAGTTGCAAGTGTTGTTCCTCAGGCTTCTACTCTGGGATTTAATTTGCTTATTAATGACCTGGAGGAGACAAAATCCTTATCAATCTGACAATACTAATTTGGAGAACACAGTCAATATATTTAACCACAGGGTTGACATTTAGAGGAATCTAAAAACGCTGGAGAATTAGGCCAACAGGTGTTGAAATGCAATGGCGAAAACAGACTGACATGAAATTCAGCAAGGACACATGTAAAGTCCTGCACCTAGAGTGGACTAACACCTGAGTGAGTTCCAACCTGTGACTGCCTCGCTGGATAGCAGCTCTGCTGAAAATGACCTGGGGCTTCTAAGCACAGTTGGCTAACTGGATACTGGGCTGTACTAACACGGAACTAATAGAAGAGTGAGGAAAAGAACGCCCCTTCATTCAACACTTGTTAGACTACCTCTAACAAGTAATACTGTGTCTAATTTTGGATGCCTAATTGCACAGCCCCATATGAGATGTTGATCAAGGTAGCAAGCTTGGCAGGAGGTTCCTGAAATGTCAAGAGTCAGAGCCCTACTCCTAAGAAGAAATTCTGAGCTGGGCTTGTTCAGCCTGGGAAAAAACAGGTTTGAGAAGAATAAGTAGCAACCCTTCTGTATCTAAGAGATGGCTACTGAGAGGAGAGAATCAGGCTCATTACTGAGGGGCACAGCAGGAAAATGAGTGACAACAACCTAAAACAGAATTTAGGGGGAAGGGAATTTAACTAGATATAGGAAAAATAAATAATTATGAGGAAAAAAATCTTGGGAATAGGTTGCAGAGATATGGTATGCAATTATAAGGAAAATTATCTGAGTCATAATTTACCCTGTTTGAGTATAAGGTTCAATAGATGACTTATCTTCTAACCTGAATAATTCTGCAGAGGAATTTTATCCCCAGTCTATACATGCAATGTAACCTGTTCAGAGAAGCAAAAAGAAATTTAGCTGAAATTACTCTAAAGTTTCACACAGTAATGTCATCGTGCTTTTTTTTTTAATGATTCCAAGAGTTCTTGAAGAGATACAATTTCAGTAGGTGTTTAGGCCTTTTAAATGTCCACATTCTAAAAATATATTCCTAATGCAGACAGCTATTTCCTCTCTTACTCTTTCAACATGTGGCCATACTTTATGTCAAATATATATACTCAACTTTTTTGAACAAAATCTTTAGGAATTTCTTACATGCCTTTTCTCATGCTCTACTATTTTCATTATAATGTTCTTCAACATATCTAAATGGTATTATTTTGCATAAATGGAGAGCAGCCGATGAAAGTGAATATATGAGTTTTCCTTCTTTATTTACTAACACAGACATCAGTAACCAGCTATAACTAGCATATATTTTTCTGAAATGTAAAAAATTTTGAACAAATCCATGAACGGGAGAAAAATATTCAAATTCACAGAACCACAAAATATTCAGAGTTGGAAGGACCCACAAGGATCACCAAGTCCAACTCAAATGAATGTTGTGCGCAGGAACAAAACCCATGTCCTTCCCATTCCTAACACCATGCTCTAATCAACCAACCTAATCTCTCTTCTAAAAAAAACATGTAACTTATGACAGAAAAATCTTTCCTTGTGTACTGTCAATTATTATAAAATTTCATTTCTTTGGGGTATGGTTTTGTTCCGTACCATCATAGAATCCTTTGTGACTTTGCAACTAACTACATCAGCCTCAGGACTCTGGGATGCATCTCATCAGCTCCCATAGACTTATGTACCTTCAGGTTCTTCAGGTGGATGTGGACCTGATCTCTACTTACAGAGCAGGGACTTTGCTTCCCTAATCCCCATTCCACTCTCCATCCACTCCAGAAGCATGGAGAGAGAGGTTGCTATTGAAGACTGAGGCAAAAAAGCTGCTGAGTACCTCAGCCTTCTCTTCCTCTGTTGTTACCAGTTTATCAGCATTGTTTATCAGGGGGTTTACACCTTCTTTACCTTCCTTTTCTGGTAAACGTATGTACAGAAACCCTTCCTGTTATTCTTCATGTACCTTGTCAAATTCAGTTCCAGCTTCTCCTTGGCCTTCCTCACCCCATCCTTGCACAAGTGACCTTCACCTCTATGCTCTTCCCAGGTTACCTGTCCTTCTTTCCACTGCCTGTGGATTTGCTTCTTTGCCTTTAGTTTGACCAGCAGGTCTTCACTCAGCCATGCCAGTGTTTTGCCTTCCTTGCCTTATTGCATGCTCCTGGGCATTTCTACCTCTTGTGCTCTATGGAAGAGTTCCTCAAAGACCTGCCAGCTCTGATCTGCACCCTTGTCCAGGGGTCAGTCTCCCAGGGGATCCTACTGACTATCTACTTGGAGAGCTGAAACTTTGCTTTCCTAAAGTTCAGGGGCCTGACTGTACTGTATACCTTATCCATATCCCTCAGGACTACAAATTCCACTGCATGATCACTGCCACTCAGGCTGCCTCCAACCTTCATGTCCGCACTTAGCTCACATATGTTGGTGACCATCAGATGCAGGAACACATTCCCTCTGCTAGGGCTGTCTTACCTGGCTCAAAAAGTTATGTGGAACATGTTGCCTGGACAAGTTCTGCGCTGTCCATCTTTGGAAGCAAATGAGGTGAAGTTGGATAGTGCTTTGGGCAACCTAATCTAGTGAAAGATAAGCCTGCTCACAGGGTTTGAACTAGGAGACCATTAAATATCACTTCTGACTTGAACCATTTTATGATTCTAAGTAAAAAAGCATAAGGATAAAAGGGGCCACACATGTAAGCCAGTGTCTGGTCAGTACATTTGCTGGCAAAATATTGTACCTGAACACCACAATCTGTCTGTTTTATTAAACTCTGGTCTCAACTATTTTCTGTGTATGTATGCTGCCTAATTTGCGTGTGTGTATGCAAAATCTACTACAGGTTGAAATGAAGCCTCTGTTGGATGAGACATTCCAGAAGGACTGCAGGTCTGGGGGTCCCATAGCTCTTATTGCCAGTAACTGTAACACAGTTCTGGGTATAATAATTGATTGGATAAAACACGTATGTTGTGGATGAGTCTGAATGTGAGCAATAACACATTTTAGCCTGCATCAGTTGGCTCTCTATGCTGCTCATTTTTTGTGCTGGGGCTGACACAGAAACTGTTTTCTCTCTGTATTATCTGTGCAGTCACTTAAGTGTGTCTTGTGCATGGTATGTTTCTGCCTGTGCAGGATGTATGCTTAGCCTCACCACTGGCTGGACCCTGGTAGACAGAACCACAGCAACATCTCATTTATGGCATCAGGACAGGAGCCTCCCTGAGTCCTACAATCCACCAAAGTTGGTAGAAGCAGACTAAAGAAAAAAATCCTGCCAGCAACCTGAAGCTCATAGGATCCACCATCTCTAACACAATTTCTAAGGTTATCCTATGAATGAAAGCATTATAAGTAACAGTATCTGAGGTGATGACTGGTTTAATCCAACAATCACTATATATGTGAATATGTGCTTTTCAAATTTAAAAATAGCTTCTAATAAAAAATATTTCTTTAGAGAACTTTCCCAAGTTTAATCACATTTTTTTCCCCTGTACAGAACAAAATAAACTCTCACACAACATCACCACCACAGGCAATAATAATTGATCAAGGGTAGGCTTATTGGATCTGATGCATGCTGAAAAACACTTTGACTAGTGTTTGTCACTAGTGTTTGGACTTCAAACACCACTGAAATAATTTGCTTTTTAACCACAGGCAAAAGAACTGCCTGTTACTAAAGTGGACAACCTTTGAGATCCTAATA
Organism: Cinclus cinclus; assembly: GCF_963662255.1. NCBI lineage: Eukaryota > Metazoa > Chordata > Aves > Passeriformes > Cinclidae > Cinclus > Cinclus cinclus. The sequence continues at coordinate 37,544,821 of NC_085049.1, read as the reverse complement.
ATAATTCAAATTGACAGCACCAATCAGGGTCAAAATGTCCTAAGGAACCAATTCAGGAGAGCCACACCTTAATTAGCTTTTTTTAAAAGAAGCTATTTACATTTTAACTTTTGATATTATAATGCTCTTTCATTTAAAATAATAATTAAACACAGACTTGAATATGGTATCCTCCTCTCACAAAAAGCCAGTTTAGTAAGTTTGTTTGACTACTTCAGTAGTCTGTATCTACAGCTGATGCCCATAATCTTGACATCTTCTCCTAAAGCACTTGCCAAATTTTAAACTGCTACAGTCTAAACTCTACTTTCATCCCTACTCCTGGTATTTTCTTAGCTTCCCTCTGAAACTGAATGGAAAATATGCGAGGCAATGACTTAGTTATATTTAGAGCATCTGTTTCCTAAAATCTTGACTCATATCGGTAGGTCTCCATTAATCCTTGTTCCTCAAACTAACAAATGAATCGTGCTACAGAAGCAATCATTTCCTCCTTTTGTCAAATTGTTAATGAAAGAAGAACATGCAATATTTAAGTCCGTGTTTATTCAAAACCTTTGACTTGTGTAGTCCCCTCCACAGAATCTAGTTTTTAATTCCACTATAAAGCATCAGATAGATAAGTGACAAGGAAATCTCTATTCTCTAGCAGATTCAGGTTCTTCCTGGTCCATACTAGTCAGACCAGTAAGTTCAACTTATTTAATGTAATTTCATACTAAACATGTATTCGGTTGATCATTCATTACAATGAACTTGGTGAGACACTAGCACAGGTTGCCCATAGAGGTGGTGGATGTCTCTTCCCTGGAAACGCTCAAGGGCAGGCTGGATGGACCTCCAGGCAGCCTAATCTAGTTGAAGATGATCCTGCTCATTGCAGAGGGGTTAAACTTAATGTCCTTTAAAGCTCCCTTTGAACCAAAACACTTATATAATTCTTTTTTTTTTAACTCTATGAAAGCTTGATACTTGGATATTATAGTCAAAATAATAACTATAAAGAGTCCTTATTAAATGTTTCACATTAGGAAATATCAAAGCTCTTAAAGATTTTTCATAGTTCTTATTTAGAACTATATAAAAAGTCAAACTATTTGGTAATATTTTTAATTTATTTTTTAATATAATTCACTCTTACACTGATTTCACACAACTGCTTTGTAAATACTGCTAAAAGAACCTCTTCCCCATTTAAGATGGTCCAGTGTCCCTTTTAAAATATTTTCCTAATAAAACAGCCACTTTAATGTGAACTTTATATACAAATTTTAATTGCGTATAGTACAATGAATGCCCCAGTTTCAAACCCAGTTTACAATACTGTAAAATCAATTGTTCACTGAATGACTGCTCATATCCACTCAGCATGAATTACTGCTTTAGAAAGTAGATAGATATTTTTCCCTTGTGCGCAGCACAATACAGTGTATCCAGTTAAAAACAGGAGAGAGAGATCCATATTTTCTAATGCTTATTCAAATTTTGTGTACTAGATATGTCATTTTTTTAATTGCCTCAAGATGTTACACTGAACAATTCTCTCAATTTTTATGAGCTACTAGTTAGCTCATACTTGTTCTCTTCCTTTTATTTAAGGCCAAAGGATTGATTCCTGATCATTTCATAGGAGAATGAGTCATTCACAATCCCTTCCCTACTTTTTACGTATAAAAAATTGCAGATGTATATTTCCTGTAGCATACAATATTGTTATTATAATAACCAGTAACTACTACAAACAATAGAAGTTACAACTTTGACACCCTCATCTAAAACAACAAAATCAACAAAGATCAGCATTAAAATTATGCTTATAAGGTTAATATATGTAAGGACACATTCACACTTTATTAATCTATCAATCACTGACTTTAAGACTTGATACTAGAATAAAGTTTAGCACATACTTAGGCATGTAAGTGCCCATAAACTCAGAACTGAAGCGCTGTGGTGGCTGCATCATTTGTTCCATCAGCTTCTGTTCAGAGTAGAAATCAAGCACCATTACATTCAACATGAGATAGAGTCAAGTGTTCAAAAGATTCTGAGTATATAAATGCACAAGCAGCGTTATCGATGGAAAACCTAACTAAATAAATTTCTCATTCCTAAAAATCAGGAAATTGTAAATTCCACAAACACCCAAAAAACTGATGTACTTTAGTTAAAAGTGTTTTATGAACTATATACAGCTTGGAAAAGGATTTTGGGCAATATACAAGTACTTATTCCACATGGATTGGTAAATTCAATATTAACACTGAAAAAATAATAGCTCTTATATTTACAGTCAGTTAAGCTGCCATGCAACACCTATTTTTTCCCCCTAAGATATTAATATCATAGCATGTCAGAAGATTTTTCTACAAGCAAGAGAAAAAGAGCAGGAAAGGTAAAAATGGCCATTTTAGAAATCAAGTAACTGTAATTACATTGAAGAATCAAGATTTTTTTTCTAGATTAGAGAGTTTGAAAAGGTTAGTAACATGGCTAACAGTAATAACTGCTTTAAATAATAGGCTAAAATTGATGCTTCAAAAAGCCTTACACTCTATACCACCTACAAGGATGCTACAAAAATGGAATTAGCCTTTGAAAACTATTTTGTTGGAATTTAACTCCACAAAGGTATAAATTCAGTGGTATCAGTTTAGCTATCTATATGCAGGCTAAGCAACACAGACACATTAAAAAATGAAGAAGCAGTTTCATTAAACTTTTTCAGACTCTCAATTAAAATTAACTAATCCAGAGGAAGATATTACTTTGAAAAGAATAAGTCTCATGTTCAAGAGTGTTTTTTTATAAATCTCTCTCAATCTTTTCTTTCTTATTCTGATAAAGTGACATGCAATGGCTACATAAGACAACAGAGGTTTAGGAAAATTTTAAAAACCCTGGTGTCAACTATTATCAAAATGACATAAAAAGATGGTCATATTTGGTTTTTATCTTGTGAATTGATCTTAATTATCCCTCTGCATCTTTAGCATGTGTTTAATTTATTTATATTCACAAAATTACTACTTTATTGCAGAATCACTACACAAACACTACTCTTACCATGAAATCAAATTACTACCTTTTGTATAACAAGAAAAATTAATGGAATTTCTAGACAATCAGACCAAAGTATTTTATTTTAAATCACTTTTTAAAAGAAAAGCTCTTGCTAAAGAGTTTATAAATAGCATGTGCTAAACACCCCCATATTTACCATCTAGTATGCATTCAATTTGTTCTTGCTTTCCTCTAAAGAATGGCATTTATGCTGTATTAAATGTATATTTATCAATTCCCTCTATGTATGGTTAAGTACACACAGACTCAGACACAGCTTCAATTTGATCAGGGAGCTACACAGGCACAACATGTCAGCTAAAGGCCATTTATTTAAAATTGCCAATATATCTGCACTTGACAGAATTTGTCTCGGAGCAGAAGGCAGGAAGAAAAAGCAAATAAAGACAGTATTTTATACCTGAGTAATTCTCCTCAGTGTTAGTGATGCCCAGTATTCCAGAAGTTAAGAACACATGTGAAAAAACAAAATTATTAATTACGGAGTTCAGAATTTTGTGGGTTTTGAATTTCTCAAAGTTATCTTTGTTCTTTTGTTTCCAGAAGCAGCAACCAGTACAATTCCATTACCTTCTTTGTAACAATCATTATTTTTAACACTTCTCCAGAGAACATTTTTATTCATCTACTGACCAAATGAACAACTGCAATTTTTAAATCTCTCTTCTCAAGAAAATCCCTCTCTGCATTCATCATTCCACCTGACTATATGGCAATAATAAATTTAATGAATTCACTTAGGAACTCTTAGAGTAACTCAGCTTACTACTTCTTTATTCAGCTGTTACTAATGAATTTTTACATTCCATTAGTCTGCCTATTCACCTTGGCTGTTTTTCTGGAGTTCTTCCATCTTCCATGATACTTTCTCATTGAAATAATTTTATATTGCATATAAATTTTTTCCCTTCTTCAACAGTGTCATTCCTAAACAGCCCAAACATTATAGTAAGATATTAATTTACATAGTGAATTTTTATACTAAGTAAAAAAAAATCTCTCAACCTTACTCGTTCATTTATCTGATCTCTCCAGTCTAATCTTAGAACTACTATCGCAGTATGTAAGTACCATCTGTACAAAACCAATAGAAATAAGGCAATTTTAATGGAGCCTGTCACATTTCCTTGGGAATAATTAAGGTGTCACTTGATCTTGAGAAAGTCTTACTGTAGCAATGAGTCAGAGTTTTTTCTTAAATAATGTAAAAATTTAGATCTACTCTGTCTCTTCTGAGATAATAAAATTTGCATTATTTAATTTTTCTTTATTTGAACTGTTCTCATAATCTTCAACATTTCATAATTTTATATATTTGAAATGTTTGTATTAGTGCTGGCCTGTTACCTGCATCTAGCAAAAGGCCAAATCTTGTTTTTCTGTTCCAACGACAACTCTGGTGGTTATTCAAAGAACTAGTTTGGTCCTTTTCACAAGGAAGGATGTAGATTCAGAATATCAAAAGAAGAAAAGTTTGTGAAAAATAAATAAGAAATTATAACAAAAACTATTCTGCAACAGTAACATGAAATTTGTGCTATTATGTAACACAATTGCTGGGCACAGCAATTTATAATACAAAATAAGATGCGATATCGTCATACACCAGTGTCAAGATTAGAGCAATAAATTTTAGAATTGTGAATTATTTATACATCTCTTGTATTATACAAAACAGCTAAATGAGAAAAGGCATCTGATGAAGGAAATAAATGACATGTAAAATTCTTGTGAGAACACAATCTATTTGTTTCCATGAAGTATTTTACTAATAAGCAGACTGACCAATTGCAGAAGCAAAAGGTGACTCCAGTTTACAGTTGTCACATTTTGATTAAGCCAAAATATGCAAAAAAATACTTTCTGTGTGCTACTAAATTTCAACTGTGGTAGAAATTTTCTATCTTAATTCCCTGCAAACTTTTCATGAATTACCTACTTTTCTTATGGAATTATGTACTGGTAAATTAACCTAACTATAAATAAATTTAACCACTAAAATGGATGCTGCCTTAGAGAAACAAAATCCAGATTTTTTTGTTTACATATAAATTTACTAAATTAATCGCAGTTTAATTTTCATTTGTAGACACTTGTGGAGATCGTCCTGCTCAAATTAAGTTCATAGCTTGATCGGGCTTCTCTTGACCGTCCCTAGAACTCTAAAAAATTTACGGATTTATTGTATCACATATCTTCTTTGAATTCTTTGTGTCCATTTTTAAATTCTTCAGACTACTTTGGACCGTCAAGCGTAGCATTTTCCTGTATCCTACTAGCATACAAACTGATTTTTATATATATATGTGCATATATGTGTATATATATATATAAATAGATATATATTATTGTTTGTTTATTTTTTATATATATATATTGTTCTCAGGAAAACAATTGCAGACACACTAAACTGTCAGTCAGTCACACTAATACATTTTTCTGCACCTGGATATGGAATCTCCTTCTGTTTGAAAATACCAGAAAATTCAGAATTCAGCAAACATTTTTCCAAAGTATATTGCTAGTTACCAATGTTTATAGAAAACAGAAAAGGGTTTTTCTCCACGGTGCTGAGAATATAAAAATATTAGAGAGCATTGAATAACTTTAAAAAAGAGCAGAGGGAATATTTATCTGTTTATTTAAGTCATCAAGCGCTGAAAACTAATTAATGTGGGTATTTTTGTAATGAATCTTGCAACACTACCTTTATCAATGATCTGGACAAGGGGATCAACTGCACCCTCAGTGAGTTTGCAGATGACACCAGGTTGGGTGGAGTGTTGATCTGCTGGAGAGCAGGAAGGCTCTGCAGAGGGATCTGAACAGGCTGGATCCAAGGGCCAAGGACAATTGTATGAGGTACAATAAGAAGTGCCACATCCTGCCCTTGGGTCACAACAAACCCATACAACACTACAGACTGGGGACAGATGGCTGGGAAGCAGCCCAATGGAAAAGGATCTGGGAGTACAGTTTGACAGTCAGCATGAGCCAGCAGCTGAACATGTGACAGCTGTGCCCAGGTGGCCAAGACCAATGGCACCTGGCCTGTATCAGCAATGGTGTGGCCAGCGGGACCAGGGCAGGGATTGTCCCCCTACACTCAGCATTGGTGGGGCCACACCTCAAGTCCTGTGTCCAGTTCTGGGCCCTTCAGTACAAGAAGGACATTGAGGTGCTGGAGCATGTCCAGAGAAAGGCAGGAAAACTGGCGAAGGGTCTGGAGCTCAAATCTTATGAGAAGCAGATGAGGGCTGTTCAGCATGGGAAAAAGGAGGCTCGGAACAGACCTTACAGCTCTGAGAAGAGGTTGCACAGTGTGGGTGTTGGTCTCCTCTACCAAGCAACAAGCAAAAGGACAAGAGGAAGTGGTCCCAAGTAGCACCAAGAAAGGTTTAAATTGAGTTTAGGAAAAAAATTTCATTACTGAAAGGATTGTCAAGCATTGGAACATAGGGCACTGGTTGAGTCACCATCCCTGAGAGTATGCAAAAGACATGTGGATAATGCACTTTAAAGTCATGGTTTAGTGATGAACTTGTCAGTGCTGGGGTTAATGGTTGGACTTAGTGATCTGAAAGGCAATTTCCTACTTATATGATTGTATGATTCTACCATTTCAGGGAATTTTTTCTCTCTAGAAAGACATTTTACCTAAATAGATTCAATAGTAGGTTTATTCTTGATACTAAATTAGGTAACCCTTCTCAAATAATAGTAATTAAAATACTAAAAGAAACAGAATGTTTAGGTGCTCCACTTTAACTTCAAGTGAAGACAAATCAATAGCAACAAACAAAGCAAATTTTTAGGGAGAGGGTGCAGGAGGTTAAATAAAACAAGCTAAATCTAAGGCATAACTTCCCCATTTATGAGAGCCAGGATCCAAAAAATATTGGGAATAGCTCTTGAGGGAGAAGCCTTTCTCAATCATAGTCAGTTCTCAACTATCCATAAGAAAAAAAACAAAGCAACCAAGCCTCTGGATTCCTCATATGGAAATCTAGATATTAAAGAGGGCAGTGAACACAGCCTGCAGAGAGGACACTAAGATACAAGTGGGATAGGCATTTTTGCCTTTTGTCTCTATGTCTAATGAAAGCAGCTCATTTTCAGATCCAAGCAAAACTTTGAAGTAGTACGTATATGTTTTTTTCAGCACTGCAGGTAAAATAATATTGCCCTGTAACTGAGTTGTTTCTGCATGGAATGAGCTTGATGGTTATCTTACAACAGTACTAATAGATTCACAAAGTGATGCTAAATTACTGCCATAATCTAGTCTCGCATCCTACAAATCACACAGCTTCAGTCCCTGAGCTAAAATTACTGGTGAACTACAGAATATAGTTCAAACAGTATATTTTTAAATTAAAATAATAAAAAAATGAGAAAATTTTGTTTCAATATTATGCAAAGTCAAAAGGTCACAATAAAATTGTTGTATTTTTAAATTAATTTATTAAGTTATGAAAAAAAATGCAAAATACCTCCAAACAATATCTGTCACTTGAAACTCTGCAAAACCTCTCATTTTAAACAAATTAGACATTATATCTTTTGAAAAACAAACAGATTTTCATCTAAGAGGGAGATTTAGAAAAAAGATTAACTAAAACTTAATTTATATTTTAACTGTCTAAAAGTACTACCTCCCCATATAAAGAATAGCTTTCTGTTTTGATTTGTATCTATGACATCACCTAAGACACCGCATAAAACATTTAAAGACATTTTTGTTCCTTTTTAATTAAGCAGTCAGGCTCATAGAAAATCTTTATTAGATAGCAGTTTTCTTGAAAAACTGACAAACATAATCAAGGACATCCATTATCAACAGAAATAGTCTTGCTTATTTCTGCCAGGCTTTTTTTTAATCTTTTTTGTCTCATTCCTTTTACTGTCAAATGCTCTTTTCATTGGATTCCATTCAATTCGAGTGGGTGAGGTGGGATAAAAAGTAAAAAAATAAGAAAACTAAGACAAAGATGTTAGGATAATAAAATTAAGAGATGCTTACCTTCCTACCCCTTATAGTATGAACTTTTTAATATTTATCTAGAAAGCAAGTGAAAGGAGCTGTTTCTGTGCAAAATTACTCAGTTTCAGGATTCTGTCAGCCAAAATGCTTTCTCTTCCTTTTCCTATACCTAAACTATTGGTCTTTCTCTTCAGCATTCTACACTCATTTAGCTGTAAGTGTAAATTCCCTATGGGTCCATTAAGTACGTTGCTAGGCAAACAGTCCAGTAGCAACTGTGAAACAGGAGGTTTGGATGGGAGCCAGTTTTATAGGTCACTACACTGTAAACCTTCACATCATTAGAGTAGAAACTAGTCTTGCAAACTGAAACCATTACTACTGATATACTTTCTTTTCTCTGAGAAGACAGTCATTCATACTACACTTTTTCAATAATGGGTATTTCTAAATCAAAGGCATCAATAAGGATAATATTTTTCCATATACTACAAGGGTAAATTCTCTACTAATGTAACGTTTTAATGCTATCTTATCCTGTGTTTAGAAATAATAGTCATTGCCATGTTAGAGATGTACAATTACCATGGGACAAACCTTTATCTTACAAACTCAAAGAGCACAGATATATATATATATATATATAAAAGAGGACTTAACCTTAAGGAAGCAGTATTTTTTCTTTTTTTTTTTTTGGCGTAACAACAATAAGAAAAGGTAGACTTCACACAAAACTTCTTAGTCATATTATCTGATTCAGGAAGGTTCCTTCTCTTTGACTGAAGTATTGTATCTTTGCTGTAATGTAGCATTATCTTGAAAATGAGCATATAAGCCCTTCAGTGATCTTTATATTAATTCAATCACAGAACTCCAGCTGAGAATAACAAACTGCACAGTCCTGCTGATATGACTACAGTGCATTACCCTGTGGAAGACCTGCTGATCTAGTTAATAAGTTCAGAAATAAATGGAAGAGGAAGGTTCCCTGCAGTGGGAATGGTGGGGCAGTTGGAACCTTATGATCTCCAAAGTCCCTTCCAACCAAATTATTCTTTGACTCCATGATCTATGAATATGATCCCAGAAACATGAACATTTCAATAGTGTTGTTTTTACAGGCTGGAAACACAGCAATAAAATCAGCACACAAAATCGCAAAATGAATTAAGACCCACAAGAAGAATGCATGGCTTGGGCATATACATGTTTGGATTTCTTTAGTTAGTATGACATTGGTGTGCTTCTGAGCTGGAGAAACAAAGTGAAGCAAAGAAAAATAAAGCATTTCCTCTGTAAATTTTGCATACACAGGGATTGCTTCAAAATACATATTATTGGAATAAATAATAATGATAAAAAGTCATTGAGAAAGCAAAACACTCATTACATCAATCAGTTCTTGAGTTTGTGTCCTTATTTGCTCTTTATCGGTAACATTTTAACTTTTATAGTCATAGAACTACACCAATAATCCCCAACCTTTATGCTTTCATGCACAAGAAAATGAAAAATAGGTATAAGAAATGGAAATGCATAAGCTGAAAGATCACCACTGTCAAAGGTAAAGAGATCTAAACAGCAACAGTAATGCCAGGGATTTCTCATCACTATCAGGTGAAAGGAAAATAGTGACATTTTTCCAATTAAGCCCTACATAATCTTCTGTACTCCCTAATTTAATGGTCCTTGTATGATTTTTTTTCAGTCTTAACACAATTCTCCATATATATCTACTTCTCTAAGAGTGCTTCAAAAAAATTGAAGTAAAGAAATTGATTGTTATAACATCACTATAATCTTGAAAGAAGGTTTAGAATTTATCCTGTCAAATCCTGAGCAAAAAATGTCAGCCGACAGAGCTATCAGCATTATTTAAGATCTCTGATGTACATCTGTTTTGACTTGAACAAGTAAGATGGTAACTTGGGTTTCTAGTTTGACAGTTTCTGTGTGTTACTTGGGCTATTTTGGAAACAAGATCAGCAGAAGTAGCTCATGACCTCTCTCTGATTTTACTCAAGCAAATTCTTAAATCCATCTAATCTATGTACATAAACAAAGATGCCGGAAGGCTCATTAAAGAACCTCCCTTTTACAAAACCCTGAGTGCTTAAAAAAAGCCTGCTGGGACTAACAACCTGTTTTTCATCTGCTTTTAAAATCTTGGCATTATAATTTGTGTTCAAATGACAAAGATTAGGTACCAGGTACTACTAAATTCCATGTTGATATATGCCTCAGAATGACTAGCAAGTTGTTAAACTGAAGGGCAAAAACTGTTACCTCACCATTGCTAGTTTTACAGGAATTTTGTTAAGAAACTTGATTTACATGTTGTGATAAAAAAGCAAGATGCCATTTGGCTTTAAATATACACTTAAAAATAGAACCATCAGACTGTTAGTGGTGCATTGCCTTTTTTTTGTAGACAAATGTCTAGGCCCTGAAGGCACACAATGGTCTTAAGTGTTCCTACTTGACTCCCCAAAGTTTCCCCTTACTCAGTTCACAGAGTTACTTGCTTGTTTCATTAATATTATTGTCTCTACTTTTCCTGAATTAAGAAAACCAGAAAAACAAAAACAAACAAAAAAATTATTAAACATGAATTTAAGAACAGAAGTTTGAAGCTGTACTGTGGCAGTCCATTTCATCAGAACTTGAGTAGCCTGAGAAATCTATGAATTATGCCCTTGTTGAAAACAATAGCAATGATTAAGTAATTAACTCCTTTCTGTAAATACACAATCTACTTCTTTGGTACATATTTAATACGGAGAAATGAAACCAGTAGCATTAATTTTTGCAAGCAATTTTCTTCTGGAAGTGGATCCAAAAGATGCCTAAAATAGTTCTAAATGTGTGCAGTTGCTGAGATAATATAGTGATGTTAGCACAGACACTGTATAATGTACTTCAGACCACTAGCTGTAACATATTTTTGAAGATAGTGGTATATTAAGAAATTATTTTTTATAAGCTACATGAACCTAAAGAAACTCTGTTGCCTCAAAGAGTTATTTCAGAACCCAAGAAGACTGGAAGAAATATGATTTGGACTCGGATTAAGAAAAACAATATTTTTTCTAAACACGAAGGTTAATAAGTAAAATATATTTTAATAAAGCATAATAGATGAGAATCTTTGCATGTTGCAATACTAAATGGAGTCCACTGCAACTGTCTAGGGTATGCTGCTTAAATCAATAGAATTTAGAGGAAAAACAGCTTTCTAACAGTCAAACACACCTAATCAATATCAGAAGTAATTGAATTACCAGACAGCTCAGATTTCTAAAATGGTCTTTATGAAAGTTTAAAATAATTATACACTTTAAATTAAACCACAATTTATTGTTCAAAAAAAAAAAAATGATGGGAAGACTGAAAATGCATTCAAACAAAATGAACACACTCAAAATATTTGAATTAAATAAAAGTTTTATGCAACACAATTACATCAATGGCTTTATCTCTTAAAAAAAACTCCATAAAGATGCTACAAAAAAATTTAACTGAAATTTAAAGACAAGGAATCTATTCTACACAATCCTTTGTTGGAAACTATGAACTACATTAACACTGTGCTTCATGTTCTAAAGAATATAACAGCCTCTCATCCTTAATCGCATTTTTTGACATTTCCTCCATCAATCACAATCAAATCAATTTTGATTTGATTACTGTGTCTGCCCAACAAAATAGCAAACTTCACTACATAAAACTACTCGCTGCTGATTGAACAGTTAAATTTTATCTTGCTCCTCTTCATAACAGGCCAAATTAAAATCTTAACCTCACAAATGTTGGCCACATATCCATGAGGGGATAAACCCACCCCACAGTGCTTTTGCTTAGAGATGAAGCTCTAAAAATCAGAGAAATTAGGCTGAGTTAACAGTTGGAGACTTGCAACCAGTTTTTATAGGCATAAATTAGACTTTTAAAAAATTACATATGCTACATAATATTATAAAGATGGTGTGTCAGACAGAAGTTATTTTTAATCTGTGGTTGTTTTCATTTTTAGGAGCATATTTGGTGTTTTATTTATTAGAAGACAAATTTTATGTTTATCAACTTCCATACTTAGTAAAATGAAAACACAGCAAACATATTTATTCCTAAAGCCTTGAGGTCATCCTGACTTTGCCAGCTGCAAGAGAAACTCACTCCAGGCAAAAAGCTGAAGTGCTTTTAAATGTAAAATGTGCTTGCTTTCACATGAGCAAGCAGCCCGCAGGTAAGAAATGCCTGCCACAGATTCAAAAGATAATGGTGGGATTTCAAGCTCTCTTTACAGAATATTTGTAACTAAATTTGTTGATCAAAGAATCACTGAATATCATAACAAACAGTACTATAATATGCAACAGGCACAGATGTGAGATCTGACAACAGGATGCCGTTTTCTTGCTCGCATTTTTTAAATAAAAAATGTAACTTTTTCCTCTCGTAGCTGGACCTATGTTGGATAATTTACATTTAGTGAAAATGTAGAAAAAGGGGTAGGGGAATGACAGAATAACGATATCACATAGCTTAAAGCACACTTTTGGCCTGAAAGCATTAGGCTGTTTTACAAGAGTTGCCACTCTCACCAAGCATTGCTGGCTTAGACTGAGTGGATCTGTATCTGAAAGCTGTTACCAGCTTTGCAGATTTCAGCCTACATAAAAGTAGACAGAGTGGCACCATCAACGAGGAGACAGTGTAGATAAAAGCATAAAAAGCTTCTAACTTAGTTAAGAATCTCTAAAAACACTTAATCTTTCTAGAACACAAATGGAGGCAGAGGGGTAGCAGAGAGATTGTGCAGCCATTAACACTGACAGACGCTCCTGGCTTTCCATGCTCAAGACCTCAACATCACGATACTTCATTTCCAGTTCTGAATAACTGAAAGACTTCAGTCTACAAAGATGCAAGCAAAACTTTTATGTCATTAAAAGCCCCTTTAACTTGTCAGTGTAGCACAGACATTTTTTAATAGACACATCCATCTGTTTTCACAGCTTTCGCCTACCTGAAGGGCTTGGGGGTTTTATCTCAAGCTCCAGGAAGAAGGTGCTCGAAGGTTTTGTTAGGCATTCACTACTCTTATCCAAACTTAAGACTTCTTCATTTTTTGAAGTTGCGTTTTTAACATATATATATAGTTAGTTGAAAGAAACAGGAGTCTTTGGTATTTATGGCATCATATTATTTTTATTCACTAATACTGGGAGAGACACCAGGAGCTAGTAGATATAGCTGCAAATCAGAATGTTCCAAGAATCAATTAATTTCATAAGTCCTGTTAAACTAAAATTCTAGAACTATTTCACCCATAGTTTCTTGCCTTTTTTCATTTTGCAGATATGAAAAAATCAAGAAAACCTAATCACTGACTGAAAAATTAACAAGTAACTAATGATTACTAAATCCAAGAATTTATATAGTTCCTTTAAAACTACATGGATAAAGAATGAAAACACACATTCAAGAAAAAAAAAATAGTCCACAATAAGCTACTAAAAACATTTAATGAAGTTTTAAATTTAATTAACAGTTTGGAATATATGCCTTTATTTCTGGACACCAAATATTCTCCTACTCATTTGTCAGACCTAATGCTGGGAAATATCAATAAGTAATGACTCGCCCAGAGAGAAACAAGCTACATAGGTGAGTGTATGGTTCACTACACTAAAATCAAGGTTAGTTACATATGACAGAAGCATGAATTCCAAAGAAGATGAAATATTACTCACTATTGATGAGAAGGATAGCATGCAATTTTATTCAGGGTCCTCTCTATGCATTTTGCTATTCAAGCAGTATATTTAATCCTTGCATGGTTCAAGAAGTCCAAGACACACAGCTGGAAACTAAGCAGCTAGACAGAAACAGTAAAATATCAAAGGTACACTCAGGTTAGATCACAGCCTTCTATAGAAAATCTTTACAATATGCAGGGGAAAAAAATTCTTCTAGGTCAACATTTTTCACTGACTTCAGTAGAACAGCATTTCATGCTGAAAAATTAACATTAGAGGAATATACAGTTCCCTAGTTAGGTAGCCAAAGTTCTATACAGAGATCAATTCCCCTTTGGCTACTATTCCCTGTTAGACGGGACTCCTAGCCAAGCCATCAGGAAAAATGTCTGAAATATTTTACTCACTCTGCCAAAACTGACAAACTGTATCTTTTTTCCCAAACCTGGCCAATTCTTCACACTCTCTAACCTCACTCTTCCAAGCCCTAATTGGTTTCATCTTCCTAAAAGAGCCAATCTACACCAGAACAATAAATATTTGATTAATATAATACAATAAACAATTTAAATAAATTTAAATTTGTATTTTAGAAGCTGATCTCACACAAACCTCAGATCATTAAAAAAAAAAAAAAACAACAGTTACATCCACTATTTCTTCATTAGAGAGCACAAAATTTATTCTGATCAAAATTTAGGTATGGAAGAAGCAAAATAGGAATATGTCTACTAAGAGTGAAATTTGTCTGACTTAAGGTACCAGTAAATCATCCGCATAGCCATGAAAAACATTGTCCTGGCAAATGTAAAATTGAGGGATTTAATTCATTCCAAATAAGGATCCACAATTGCTATGTTGTTAATAAATTCCAAGGGAATAAGAGCGGGGCTGTATGTTTTCGCAGAGTTATTTTTAGCTATCATCAAAGAAGGCCATTACTTGGACTGTCAGGCTAATAAAGGCAACAAAACGTGGAGGAGGAGAGCATGGAAGCATCACCCTCCCTAACAAGAGCACAGTGCTGTGTAATGGAAAGGGCTGGCACATTGTGGGGCACAGGCTTTTGTAGTTGTTTTCCTCTAGTCTATCCATAGCCCATGGAGAGAGAGGCTGAGCAGTCAGTGAGTTGCCCGGTGATCAGGGACAGAGTGAAGCACCTCTTATGTCCTTTTCTTATCAATGTCCTTGCATTGTGCAAAGGCGTGGGGTACAAAGGTCTGACATTTGCAGAGGCTGGGATACCGGCAAGCAGAGCTGGATTGTTGCTGGGGCAGTGAGTTCAAACAAAAGAGGCCATCGTGCCAGTGGGTAGGGGAGGGAGGACAGGGAACAGCAGCTGTTCTGCTTCAGCAAAATTTTATAATTCATTAAATGAATGAAAAAAAAAAGAAAAGGCATTTTATCTTTGCTCTCAAGGGGGGAAAATTCAATTCTTCAAACACTGCTGAGTAGCTCCAAGATGTGGCACACCTAAACTAATGAAGTCAAGAAAACTGTTGCATTTTTTAAAAACCACATTATCTACACTTGGTTAGTGATACTTTGTGTCACTGCATAATTACAGACCTATAAAATCTCCATTAAATTCACACCAGTAAACATTTCTTTGAACTGAGTGAAATAAAGCTTTTTGATGTATGCTATTCACAGCATTTATCAGAAATATCAGAAATATATTCAGTAAATTAGATTACAAAAGAGTAGTAATTCCAAAGAATCGAAGCAAGAGGGTGTTTAATTGCCTCAGACCAATAAGGGAAAAATTATGGCAGCATCAATTAAAAATATATTAAACAAATGTGTTTTAGGTGGCAGCAACCCACCTTCATTTTAGTATATAATGCCTTGGGCTTTAAAAGCTTGCTAGTTTTACATCAGATATAGCGGGATATGAAAAAAGAAACTACAGTCATTGCCCTGTGGCTACCCATATAGGTTAGAAAAAATAAAACCAGCAAAAACCAAAAAACCCATAAAATATATGATACAATTTTGGAGGGGATAGAATTTTTCTTTAGAACTACTTTACACATTTTCTCTAACCACAAAACATTGACTTTAAGTAATTCTTCTCTAAATAAGAACCACCAAAATGCCTGTTTCCTAAAGCAATGAATATTGAAAATGCTCCTGGAAGGTCCTGATCAATGACAGGGATCATTTGCAAGTGTCACATCTTTCAGTCTCCTCTGCTTTAGAGACCATGGAACTTTATCTTTTAATTGCTCTATCCTGAAAAAAGACCTTATGACAAGCACTATGATCCATTCAGACTCCTGCAAGCTATAAAGCAGTAAGAACAAACAGGACTAGAAGACTTGGAGAACATGTCTGAATTGGCTTTTTTTGTTTGTTTTTTTGGTTTTGTTGTTTTATTTTGGGGGTTTTGTTTTGTGATTGGAGCACAGAAAATCTTTGGTTTTGCACTTTTCCTGAGCAGACAGAGACAGATGTTTTAATTTCCCAGAGGATGTTAAGTCCATGGACTCAACTTCATTGTACCACAGTCACAAGTTACAGAATTCAAAAACTCTGGCAGATCCTTCTCTGAAATGCTATCTCCCTTAAAATATTCAAGGCATACAAGATGGAATATTAAGAGTCACTGCAAAGGGAATACCTGAAATCAAAAGGCTCCTCACATACATTTTCATGGTATCAACAACAGATGGCAACATCTAGTTTCCAAATTCTCATTTATATGAAATTTGAGGAGTTATTTTTTTTAAGCCAAATAATATGACATTTAAAAAACAAAGCAAAAATCATAGGTAAAGATATTGTTTTTAAATGTATGAAGATACATAATTATTTACAGAAGCACACATGCTTTCAATCAGTAAAGGTCCTGTGACTTTATCCAGTAACAATATATCAGCAAAATCATGATATTGAACACTGAATGCACAACCTTTACAAGGAACTATTCACAAACAATTTGGTTACATTTTTTTATTAAATGCATTGAGAGAAAAATCAGTTAAACTGGTACATTTCACAAACAGGGAAAGAGTACACATTTGAGAGAGACACAAGCATTCATGCAAATATTAGAATTTCAAACAGAAAATTTCAACATGAAAACAAAATAAGAAATACTTAAGCTAGAGTCAACACAAGACTTTTCAGTTTTCTTGAGAGGGAATATGACCATCTCCAAGGACAAAGCTGTCTGCACCCTTCTTTTTGCCCCTTTTTTTTAATCTTACAAAAAAAAAAAATAAACTCCTACTCAAAAAGTCCCAATATATTCTAGTGGCAAATCTTTATAAAAGATAAGGTTATATCTGAAGTCAGTGTATGTTAGGCTGCACAGGTTTTCAGCAACCTATATAAAAAGCTGTGGCTGATGCAGTGGCTCTGCTGCCAGGTACAATTCCCCAGTTCAGGAATGGATGCACTGGTGTCCATCACAGAACACTGATGCCTTCAGGGCAATGTGCGCCCAAACGTTGCTGTACCACTGTGCTGGCTATTTCACAGGGCAACAAAAGGATCACTTCTACCACAATAAAACCATTTAGCTCTTCCAGCTAAACATCCAGGAATACAGTTTTGAGACAGAAAGGCATAGACACTCTATCGTAGATAACAATCCAAAGCACTATGATATGAAATGAAGAAAATTATTTCCTTACCACAATGCATACACATTGAACCACCGAATTACAAGGTATATCCTGTTTCTTACTATAGGAAAAGGAATAAGCCCTTTTTTAGTGTAAAAATATTTTTCCTTCTTGTTGTAAAAAGGAGCAATTTTTAATTAAAGTAAAATAGTTTGAATGTACAAAATTGGCCTCAAATAAGGCCTTTTCAACAAGAAGCAGTAGCATTAGATTTGGTTTAATAATTTCATAAGAACATGTATAAAACATGCTACAACTTAAAAAACAACTCTGCACTAAAATATATATATTCATTGCACATATATAATTCAGTTTCCCAAGTGCAAATATTGCAACAAGATGTTTTATCACTGATTGCTGCTCTAATAATATACCAAATGCCAGCTTGGAAATTAAATATTCACAAGAATACAATTAAAATTAAATTCTCAGTCCCAAAATAAATCACAAAAAACACCCCTGTGATAAATAAAAGAAAATAGTATTCCTGTTACCTTTGTCCAGTTCTTTTTTTTCCCCCATATGGTATCTTATTTGTCATATGGAGGTTGCAAAAATACCCTTTAAGAGAATAAATTAGAAAAATTAAGCATAAACAATAAAGCCTGCTCAGCAGTCATGTTTTCCATTGCTCTGTAGGGCAGCTGCAGGAATTTTCCATGCTGTGAGTGTTAATGAGATCCTACATAGGCACCATTAATACATAAAAGCAATCACCTATAATTCACCTTTTCAAATCTGTATTTCTTGAATTCAGTAACTAGAAGCAAAATAGGTAGAATCATGCAACTACTATCCCCATTTACTGACATACAGCCATTAGGCCAGAAAAAGGAAAAAAAGGGGGGGTTGACAACAGAAAACTTATCACCAGACATAAATGCTTCGATAGTCATGCCCAGAGTTCAGAAGCACTTGGAGAACACATAGTTTTCAAGACTACAAAACTGTTCCTAAACATATGGTTTTCCTGATAGAAGAAAACATACTTACAGGAATTACTAATTAGCTAAAACTAGCTGAATTCAAGATACTTAGGCACTTAGAACAGAATGGGTATCTTACCAAACTCTGCAATGAAAGCAATCTGGCATGAAGGAAACACACAAATTTTATACAGTTTATTTCCAAGTTGCCACTTATCTTTTATAACATTTATTTAAATTAAATTGTGGAAAAATTCAAATTTTCAGCATGGATACCAATAAAGTTCTGGATAACGGTTGCCAGCATGAAGCAATTGTCACTAACCAGTATCTCACACAAGTAAGTTTCCAAGCCAGGCACTGGACTTCAGCTTCACAAAATAGTGAAGGACTTAAAGCTTTTGATAGGAAGTCACTCATCTTTATTTTATTTCTGAATGGCCAAACCATGGGCAAAGACATAAGTGGGGTCTGTGAGCCCCTAATAGTCAATAAATTTTCAAGTGAAAAAAATATTAGTTTGTTCTGCCAAATGCACTATTTTCTTAATTTAGTGACAGAAACACAAAGCAATATTATATTTGACAGCTATCTTGCACTCTGATCCCAGTTCAAAGTGATTTCTCTGTTCCAGGTATTGGGAAGTTTCTGCAATTTAAACAAATACCCAGAAATTAGATGAATGTTTAAAAAAAAAGACCCACCTCTTCCACAAAATGAACACTGTTTTTTTTGTATAAGCTTGCTGTGGGTCATCTGTTCTCAGTAGCATTTCTGCTTCTCAAGGCAAACTAACTTGGGTTTCCCATAGCTCTCATTACCATCAACTGATTCAGGGAGGTCATCCCTCATCAATGAAGTTCTCTTTTTGTACAGTGCTATCCATTGCCCAGTAAAAATATACTTTTAAATAGTACTACCTCCTGGATGAGCCCAATATCTGCATTTGGGCTGCAGAATTAAACTGTACATAGCAAATACATATTGACGATATGCCTCAAAACCAGCTTTGTTGGGGGTTAGTTATGGCCCTTCCTGACTCTTTTTTCTGGTTTTGATGTCCATCAGGCCCATTAGTGAGAAATTTCAGCAAGCTAAGTTATCAAAGCCAGTTTTATTTTGGTGGCCAGGTTAGCTTCCTGATCCCCTAATGTGCTGCAAGAGCTCATTCAGCATCTCATGTGAACTGAAGCATTTCAAAGAGAGTAGTAAGTGAATAGGGTGAAGGAAGGCAGTGGCCAGCAGTTAAAGGAGTTTGACTGCTATGACACTTATTTACACAATGAATGCACTTTCTGAGCACATTTCACTTTCATGGGAGTGAAAAACCACTGGCTTTACATGAATTTTTCATCCTTTATTAAATTAACGTCAGAAATACTTATGCAAACAGATAATGTAAAATAAGAAAAGTACCTCATTAATAGCTCTTCATAAAACCAAAACATGATAATGGAAAAAACTGAGAATGGCAATTTATATGTGTTAAATTATTTTTAAATGTGACTTGCTAGAAGGGAGTGGGAGGAGCATCTTGGCAACAGCCATTTCATCTAAGACTAAAATTCATTATACTTCCTGTTTTATAGTGGAAAATCACTAGGAAGGAATCACATACTGGTATTTGGTAGGTTCAGTGAGCAGTTCACATAACTGAAAGATCATTTCCTCTTATCTCAGTTCCAACAAATAAGTTAGAGAAAAAGTAAATTCTATCACTGTTCATGTACCCAAGCAGTAGTAGCTGAACTGCAGTTTTCAGGGAAGAAGGCTTTATACACTATCCCAGTGGCATGTTATAACATTGCAACAATCAGTATTGTAATCTCTATCATCTACTACATCTTCCTAAGTTACTTTTTTTTATCTCTCCCTCTCTCTATTTTTAATGAAAAAGTGAAATACTGCTAGTGGCTGCCAGACCAGAAATTAGCTCAACACTAAGGACAAGAAATTACTAAAAAGAACATAGCTATTTTCTGAGTTTTGCTTATTGCTTTTCTACTGTGCTGCATAGACATTTGACAAAATCAATAAATAAATAAATTTTAAAACAACGTGATCCAGAGGAAAGAAAATACAAATGCCCAGCAAAGTCAAGGGGAAAAAAAAACCTCACAATATTTAAATTTAGATATGCCTAAATTTAAATATCGAAACTTCCAATTCAAAATAACTTTGAATGACCGTCAACACCAGTAGGACAACTGTTATTACCATGAGAAGCTCATTGCCTCAGGATGGTTTATAGACCAAAAATCTTAAGAGGTAGAAAAGTGGTTATTGGAATTATTGGAGGGTGGAAAACGAATTATTTGGAGGTATTAAACAAAACAATACAAATGCAACTTGTGACTCAGACAGTCCCTGAAAGTTTATCTGTTGGAAGTAAGATTCACAGGGAAAGAAACACATGATGCTTCTTCCATATGTTTCAGTTTGGGCAGATTGATGTGAATTTGTTTTGTTCTTAAGTACCGTTTATGTCTTTGTTCTATTAAAAAAGTTCCTTATTTATTAAAATTCATTTACTTGAAGGAAAAAAAAATGCGAACCCCATAACATGCAACATCTGGAATGGTTTCTGTTTTATTTATGTTGGGTTTTCATTGATTGTTAGTGATATGGTAAAAATAAATGGGGCATTCTGCTAATAGTAGACTTTTTTTCCTTGTAAGAGATCCAGTAAATAATGTTCCACATATTGTGACACCAAAAGCACTGGTGCTCTTCATCTGTTGTAAAATAGTTTCAAAGAGTTATACTCAGACATCAAATGCTGTTGTTCTCAACCCAAATTTTGCAGAGATATAAACTGCTGTGGTAGATTAATCTCCATACATCAAGTTACATATATGAATCATTAGGTCATATAATGGACGTTTCTAAATATCAACTCTAAGTGACATGTGTACCGATAATCTTTTCTTCCTTGTAATTACCCCCTGTATTCATTTGGACTCTTTCATTGCTAGTATGCCAAAATAAAGATTTACACTAGAAACAGCAATTTCATGCTGTGTTCTTGAGTTCCAAGAAAACATATTGGGATGAGATTCTCAGGACTTCAGTCCTGGTATATAATATAAAGTTTGTACTTTTAAATTACTTTTCATTTAAATTATGGCTTCTGTGATATCTGTGATGTAATATATTGCATGTTTTTAATGATCTACTGCGTCTCTTCAAGTAGAGCGAGTCAGATAAAATTATATGGAGCTAGGAGAAGAGTGTGCCATCATCGTGGCCAAGTGAGCATTGAGGAACAGAAAGTCCCAAGACAGAAAGATATGGCAGAACCGAGCATGCCAAGAAGAAGGGTACATGCAACCAGGCATCAGTGAAGAAAGAAAATTAGTAAGGCTCAAAGACATTGATTCAAAATTTTCTTAAGCCCATAAAGTCAAGGAGTAGTTGAAACCAATCATGAATGAAGGACCTACTTGCTATGCATGGAAAGAGTAATACTGAAACCTTGCTTATGTTGTTTTGTCTAAGGTAACTGTGTGGTGTGTTTGGTTCGGGTTTTTTCTCTATCAATAAAATAATTACAGAGTATATGCTGGATTTATGACTTTAAAAACCTTTAGATATTTTTCAGGAGCACCTTATAAAGAGAAGGTCAAGGCAGATTCTCCTCAAAGCTCTTGTCTTCTCAGGGAAGCATGAGAGCTCACTAGAATTTTGCAACAAGCCTCATTTTATTAATATTTCAATATTATATGTTTATAGCTTTTGTAGATTTACAATTTCTAGATTTACACAATTTACAGAGATGTGCTTTATATAGGGATTTAGAAAAAATATATGAAGATAGTTTTATAGGTCTGTAAAAATCTTGAGGTAGATGAGAAAAGACTTTAATTTATTTGATACCTAATATTTGTGCCAACTACTTACCAGGGAGCATGATTTTCAGTTTATATTAAATTTTCTCTTTTTGCAGAATTTGTCCAGTAGGGAATTTTGTCTCTATGTGATTTATTGGATCAATGCTGCATGACAAGAAAAGATAACATATATCCATGCAAATTTCTATTATATTCAAATGAAGTATTATAAAAAAGCTATTACTATGAGTAAGGTTATGATTACTCATCCCAGACAAGATAGCATTCAGATAGAGAAGACATAATACAAATTGAAAGCTAAAGAGAAAGGCAACCGTCACCTACACATACCACTCAAAAATACATAGCAAATGACAGCAACTCAAAATTACTATACAGTACACCTGTGTGGTATTCACTCAATAACTAGAGCAAAGTATGAGTACAGGCCAACTTTTTAGCTCTAAAGGAAGAGTTACTCCAGGAATCTTCAAAGTGAATCTGAATCTACAAGGGCATAATTCGGGAAAATAGGTTAAGAACAGGCAGTATTACTATATTTAGGCACAAAGGAAATCTAAGAATATGCACACCTGTGAATCACAACAGAGACCAATGTCAAAAAATAAGAGAAAGTGAATGAACATACAGAATAAATGTTTTTGTCAGGTGACATGGCTGAGAACTAGAACAATCAAAAAAGCTCTAAAAAATACTTCTTTAACAGAATAAACTGCTCCATAAGTCAAAAGGACAAATAATCTTTTTTTTCCCATCATTTCCATTAATGAGAAAAAGTGTTTAAAAAGGGAACAATTTACCTATCACAGAGAAGTTTTGCAAACTGTTTATTGTTCACAAAATGTTCAAAAATTAAAAACAGCTGCCTAGACATTTATAGTTGTTAAAATGCTTATAGCGGACTGAAATAAAAAAAAAATAGTTTTGAAAGCTCTCTGCTCAGATGACCACGCCTTCTAGTTTTGTGGTCAGCCTCACGCATTTATCTGTAGATTTTGGTTCTAGTCCTATTTTGTTTTCATCCCTCTTATCCTTGTATTTTCCTAATAGTTCTTTAATTCAGCTAATTTGGTGTCCAGGTCTAACAGAGTAAGAGAGTAACAGAGTAAGTTATCAAAAAAAATTACATAATTTTTCCTATCTGTCCCACCAGTTCTCTATCCAATTTGTAAGGGACAAATTTTTCTACCAACTCCATTGTATTTAGTTCAAGCAAGTAAGGATTATTCACCTAAACTAGTATCCTGTCTGACAACAGCCAAAAACGTTTAGTGAAAAGCATAACAGGGTAGCTGTGTATTCAAACTACCCTAGAAAACTTTTGTAGCTTTGGGGAATTTTCAGTCTGAAGAAACCTAAACCAAAAGCTGATAGATTAGATAGATTAGATAGACAGACAGACAGATAGATTTTGATTCATGAAGCAAAAAAGGAATCAACTCTTATATTATTTCATTACCTACCTTCACAAATCTACCATCTGAAGATTTTCTCTTAATCTGTTGAACAATTTTCACCTAATTTAGCGGAGGAGTATGAAATGTCAATGTGTTAAGTTTCATGGTGTTAAGCTTTTGCAAATGTAGGAAAATAAGCAGCAGGGGAGGCACTGAAATTAAATACCCTCATGGGAGAAGACTATAGAATAACTAGAATCATTCTATGTTCCACATGGATTTCGCTGCGGTCAGAGAAGCCATGTCATAGTTCCTCCCCTTTGGGTTGGAATTTCCAGCATGGTTGTGGGTATTATACAATGTGTTAGATGGAAACTAGAAGTATAGTGGTTACAAAGCAGGGAGAGACATGGAGTTACTGCTGTGGGAGATGGCAAAGAAGAGAATTTAGAATACCACCAAGGAGAAGAAAAATATGGGAAAACAGGGAGGAAGCTGAGATGTTTAGAGGGCTATATTGTAACTTTTCAGGAAACCTGTCATCTAGCTCTGTGTGAAACCTGAGTGCAAAAAACCCCAAAGATCTTCTGTTTAGTTCAGAGTGGAAAAAGTAGAAGACATCAGTGTTTAAAGGCAAAGGGAAGGACAGCAAAATAAAATGTAGCAATGGCAAAATGGAGAAGGCAAGAAGTCTATACAGTAAGACCATTTGAAAGACACATTCCTCTAGTATTTGAACAAAACCTCCACAAATTTAAGTAGATGTAAAAGTATTTAAAAGGCAAATTCTTCAAGTTCAACTTTTAGCTCTACTTCCTGACAATTTTCCGAATAACCAAAGAAACCTCAAAAGCCTTAAATACAAGCTAAAATAACTTTTTTTTCCCCCCCATATTATGTTGTTCAACAGCTTCCTGTCTTCCCCAGCATAAAACACAACTGTAGCCCTAACTGGCTCTTCTGCCCACTCCTGGAAATGCTATGTGACTCCTACATACTGCCAGACCGTGCTGGAACATATCTATTGCCAGCTTTCAGTACTATAGAGAACCTGAGAAACCCAAAGTTAAAGTGGAAAAAAAAAACGTTCACTCCAAAAGTCAGAATTTGGATAGAAACTCCTTGATGAGCACTGCCTGTCAAAGGTATGAGATACTTGCAGCTGAATAAAAGAGAGCACAGCACTCTGCTTTGGCAAACAGAAAACTATGCATGTCACAGTGGTTTTTCTAGAGCATTCATAAAAAACAAAGAAATGGACAATCACTTGAAAAAGCAACTTGGAGGAAAGGATACTCATCCTGTCTCTCAAGACATGAAGAATCAAATTCTTCTATCATTACCATAGCAGGTCTTGTCCCTTAGATGTGGACAGAGTTCCTGGAAATATACAATATTTGCCAGCTCTACTAATATCCAAATTACTCCTCCTCATATTATGTTGTATAACTGTAGGTACTATATATAGCCCTGTCACTTTTGTCATAGTTCCTTTGCCAACAACTGATTCCACAACTTGTAGCCCAAACTGTTCCATATGACTTTTACATTTTGACCATTGCTTTCATCTATTTCATTTCATGCAATCCTGTATTGACCTTTAAATTCACCAAGAGAACAAATCAAGTACTAAACCATAAGTTGCTGCACTGTTCTTTTTAACACCTAATTTTGTGAATCACTTTAAACTGTGACAGGTTTCTACCATTAGCAGCATATATTCCAAAAGCAAAGGCCAGAATTTTGAGAGTACAATCTGACTCACCTAAAGATGCTTAACTTTCAGAAAATGCTGCTTTTATACTGAAGCATGACCATAATCCTTCATATAATGAAAACATTATCGCAAATTTCTCACTTCATAAATAACATTCTATAGCTAAAGAGATACTTACTTTGCTTTTAGCTACTCATACAAGTTATATTCTGACCTATTCACAGTGTTATACCTTGTTAACTAAAGGACTTTAGCTGTAATCACAAATTTGTGTGTTACAATAAGAAGCGACTTGAAACAGGAATATCAGCTAATGAAAATATTTGTGAATTTTACATAATAACATTAAATATTATCACCAACTTCATGATGACGCATTTAATGATTCACATTAGGAAAATAAATCTGACAGAACACATAGGTCACAAATTTTTTGAGGTTCAATAGATACAGACAATAAATTTTAGATATCTTTGCTTTCTTTTTAATGAACCATGAGTATTTGAGTACTGAAATAATTTCAGTATAAATTTTCTTTTATCAGAAAGAGGCTATTTTCCTACCCTTCTTCAAACAAAACAGAATTTAGTACTTTTTATGGGTTAAAATATTTTTAAATAGGCGGAGTAAATAATTCAAAGTTTTACTTTTAAACTTGCAATAACATGGATATCAAAGGTGCTTTTCTTACAACTGTCTGTTTGAGCTTATTTACTGTGATTTAAGTGATACAGACAGGAGGAACTGAAATCTCATTATTACCTATGGAATATCTGCTGCATTTTAGAACTGTCTTTTATCTGATGGCTTCTACTGCTCATCTTGTACAAACTGGGTTGACAGAAAAGCAACTGATTCTAAAGATTAATTTCATGACATCAAGTTTTACATGTCAAAAGACAGAAGACAGTTTCTAAGATCTTCTAATAACACAAAAGAAATCTTGCACCAATCAATGATAAGAGACTCAACAATTTAGAAGATTTTTATGAGATTTTTCTTCACCTTTAGCCAAATAAAAATGCACATTTACATAATTTAAGCCATTGTTTAACTGGTTTTAAATGATACTTCCCTTTTGTATGCTTGCTTGTTTACATCACGCTGAATTAAAAGAAAAGCAATTTTATTCATAAACAACATGCATACCATAGACAGTTATTTGCTAGAGTTCATAATGAACAACAAATAAATTCAATAGTGGCTAACTAATAGTCCAAAATTCCAGTTTCTGGGTAATTGCTGCACATTCACAACACAGTCTTCTTTGAGTTTGTCTTCCGATACTACTATTTACAGATAATAAGAGTATTAAAAGAAGGGGCTTGTAAGTTTTACAGTCAAAGACAAATAATAAGGTCCCATTGAAGAAGAACTGATGATGCAGTTCAATTCATTGGAAAAATGGACCCTTTCTGCTTTTCATGTTATGTGATACACAGTGAGATAAAAAAGAATATTGCAGTTTTCCTTTGGTCATTTACATGCACCAGAATATTTTATAATGTCTATATAGTTTATAACAACATTACTTGAATGCCTGAAAGAGAAGACTTCTGACTACTCAAGCAGCTTTGTTGGGCTGACCCTGGCTGAATGCCAGGTGGTCACAAAAGCCACACTATCACTCTCCTCCTCAGCTGGACAGGGAAGTGAAAATAAAATGAAAGGCTCAGGGACTGAGATAAGGACAGGGAGAGAGAACTCGTCAAATACAGTCACAGGCAAAACAGACTCAACATGGGGAAACAGTTTAACTTGTTACCAATCTAACAGAAAAATAGAATAATGAGAAGTAAAAGCAAATCTTAGAACACCTTTCTCCTACCCCTCTCATCTTCCTGGGCCTACTTTCAATCCCAAATTCTCTATCAACTCCCCTTCAGTGCCACAGGGGGACCACAAATGGAGACAGCAGTCAGTTTAGCACACATTGTCTCTGCCACTCCTTCCTCTTCAGGGAAATGACTCCCCACACTTCCCCTGCACCAGTCTGTGCCCCTTCCATGGGGTGCAGTCCTTCAGGAACACACTGCTCCACTGTGGGTCCCCCAGTGGGTCACAAGCCTCCTAGAACACCTGACCTAGCATGGGCTCCTCTCCATGGATCTAACCAGGAGCCTGCTCCAGCACAGGCTTCCTCAAAGAATCCTTCAGGCATTCCTCTGCTTCAGTGGAGGTCCTCCATGGGCTGCAGGTGGATCTCTGCTCCACCATGGACCCCATGAACTGCAGGAGAACCTCTGCTCTGACACCTCGAGCACCTCCTCCTTCTTCACTGATCTGGCTGTCTGCAGACTTATTTCTCTCACACAGTCTTGCTACTTTCTCCAGCTGAAGTTGCCATTCAGCAGGATTTTCCCTGCTTAAATCTGTTATCCCAGAGGCACTATCACCACCATGGATGGGCTCAGCCCTGGCCAGCAGCAGGCCCATCTTGGAGTCAGCTGGCATGGGCCCTGTTGGACACAGAGGAAGCTTCTTGCACCTTTCCTCAGAAGCTATCCCTGTAGCTCCCCTGCTACCAAAACCTGGTCATGCAAACTCGATTCAGTGGCAGGTCTCTGATCACATCAAAAAGAACTTTTACTAGTATCAGATGACACATACTTTTAACTTCCTGTGTTTTTCTCTCTTTCAAACCAAGAGAAACAGTTGTACTCCGGACCTCATTCTTTTTCCTTTCATACCAATAGCGGGCAGTTTGTATACAATGGTTGACTCTTGTCCACCAACTCTCCCATGTAAATCAGTGTCCACCTACCCATCACTATATCCTTTTTTTTCTTTCTTTCCTTGTTTCAGTATAGCTCAGTCAAGTTATGTGGGTAATCAATGAATTAAAATATTCAATGATTAGTTCAGCTAGTGGTAATAATGACTATACTAGTTTCAAGAGACCTCACGTTAAACACAAACCCATTGCATACTAGACCTAAAATGTCACTAGTCTATCCTTTAAATAATCCAGCTCCATCAGGAAAGAGGATGGTAGTTTTAATAAAAAGGGGACTCATAAGTTTTTATTACTTTCATAGTGAATGCTTTTCAGTTTTATTGACTCTTGGAAGGAGTAATTTAGTTTCTCTAGTTAAACATGACTTTTTATCCTTCACAACTTGCAGGTTTCAATGCTATGTGTCCAACATTATAAACATAAATGAAGATACTGAGGTTTTAATAAAGGTATGAAGTCCTTTTTGCTGATATATACAATCTAGGATTATGAAAATCACAGGAAAATAAAAAAAAATACTTAATCACCTTTCTAGGCTGATACAGCTAACAACATTTTTGAGAATAGATGAATGCAAGCATTATAAAATGGTTATCAGTGATCACATTGAGTTAAGTAATACATGCTGTTACACATTGATTTCAGAGCTTTTGTCACTCCTTGAATTTTCATGGAAGAAGAATTCAATGTTCTCTACAATATGTAGAATGAATGTTCCCTACACATTAATATCATGTCCCTAACTGACATCAGTGAGAGTGTTCACATCAGATCACAAAATGAAAAGATGGGACATAAACAGTTTTCTATTAGGTGATCTAGGAAGCTGACACTGATTTCAAGGGGAAGAAAAAGTCAATATTTTGTTCTATGCTCTTCTTTTTTTCTTTCACCATGGCTTAAATAGTTAAGCATCAGAAATTTAAATATTATTTCTGAAATGCTATCTAGTTTTTTTTCTACAGTTTTAGAGCAGACAGGAAAGGTTGCTCTGATATCATAAAACTGTTTTCTCTTCTCTGATTTTACCTGTGACTGGGAAAACAGGAAAAGAGCAGCGTCTATAGAACCATGAGAAATCTTTAATAAGTAATGAAATTCGTCATCACCAAAAAACAGTTGACTGAAGTATATTGGCAACCTGGAATTCTACTTATTAATTTAGATAGGTAAAGATGACAAAGCTGTCTTGGTATAGAAACCATGAAAACTTTTTTTTCTCTTGCACTTTCCTGTTTATCAGAGTAACATGATATCAGGAAAGTGTTTATAATAAGATGAAGTGTTTACAAAGATCTTAAGCTGGAAAAAAATAAGCAAAAACTTATTTAATTCATTTACTTATAACTAAAGGGTGATGTCACAAAGAAACATCAGCTTGCAACAACTGCATGCAACCCACTATTTCTGCAGCACCGAGGTGGCAATAGACTGGCTAGCTAAAGATACAAATCAGACCTGCCTTCACAGCTACACAAGTGGTAACAGAGGTTGTCAATGGCAGCCGATGCATCACTGCCTTCCACCGCTGAAATAACAGTGAGCAGACACTTGTGCAACTATCATACAACACATCAAAATACTCTGGCATTCACATATGGCTCAACAGCAGATAATCATTATAAAAATTCTAAATATCTGGTTATGAGCTAAAAAGTGCATAAAAAAGAAAATTATTAACATCGAAATTTAGCAAAGCTTCCTTTTGGATGTGACAAAAATCTCAAATTTCATACTTGCTTTTTTTTAACTGTAGCGGGCTGCAACAAATTTGACATTACTAACATGCTGGCATTACTAAAATAATTAAGCTTGGGAGCAATAGAGTTTTTAAAATTAGCTCTCTCAAAGAAATTGCCATTATAATCACCTAATTACCCTTTGATGTAGCTTTATTCACAAATGCTTTAAACATTCATCGCCTTACTACTGGGGGCTATGCCTCAGTTTATATACTCCACAAGAAAGTAAAGTTATTATGCACTGAAGAACATGTGTGAACAGAAAATGTCAGAATGCTGAATGCTGCAATTTTAAGTCTATGTTTTTCTTTCAAGACTTTATAAGGCTTAATGAAATAAACCAGCTTGTCCATTTAAACTAGCTTTTTTCAAAACAGCTTTTTTTCAGCTTATGCCATTGACACTGTCTACAGCTGACTTAAAGCCTAGCATAACATCACTTCTCAAAGAAATGATTGAGCTATAAAACTGTTGAGTAGATTTGAGTTTTGAGATTTTTCTTATATTTAATAAATTAGTCCTTCACCAAAACCACTTGTTTAAAAGCCTTTTAGCAATTTTTAAGAATTGTTGGTGTATCTCCCCAGGCAAAACAATACTGGGCTGCAGTATGAGACAGCACAGCCATCATACAGAAGGGTATTGGCATTGAAAATGCAGAACACATTAGCAACAAGGCTGTTGCAGACTCAGTACACAGCAAGGATGTTGGCCAAAGCCAGAACACATGCTAGGATACTTTTATTAATATTGTTACTTTCAGCAGATCCAGGAAAGACTGAAAGAAATCTGTTCATCAGTGTAGCAATCACACCTTCATAGGACCTCATGTCCTAAAAGGGCAAGTTTTACAGTCTCATTTGGCTTGATGGAGACTTGACATTTTAGGTACATAACAGATTTCCATGGATTAGCCTGCAGCTGGCATCTGTTTTAAACAAAGAACACAAACAAATGCATTCAAATAAGTAGCTTAGTACTCAGTTTCTCTTTTTAAACAGTACATCAAATAATATTTTTATGGTCCTATCATTTTACACAGCATGATCATTTTTCTATATTAAATCTATTTCTGGAGGTTTTTTTTCATAAATTTAAAATACTGCTGGAACTGAGATACCAATAGAGGCTAGAATAATTTAAATATTATTATTTAAGTTTCATAAAAAATGGTTATAGTGAATCTAATTATCAAAATGTCATCCAAATGAGAATTATCCTTGGTTTAAAAAGTACTTTCTTCCTAACTGGTAGATAAAACTACCAGTTTTATCTAACTATCTAACTAATAGATATTTCAGGAGAGACCTTTTTTCTTGTACTCAGATCACCCTCATTATATCAGACTTGAACTTTGCTCACAAACTAGTTGTGTTTTTTTATTTCTTTAGTTATCATCAAAATCCTAGCACTACTTCCCCATTCCTAGAATTTTGACAGAATTCAGTCTTGCTTCTGAAATCCACCCAAGTTTGCAACAAAACTGCCTCATCTGCATTTTGTGTTTTATATCTGCTCCACTCTTGTGCCTTAAGAGTGGTGCAGATATAAAATATAAATAATAAGCACATTTCATGAACTATAGAGGGTACCAGATAAACCTCACAACTCCAACATGTGGGGAATCAAAAGTAGGTAAGTACTTTTTCTTACTCCCTGTTCTTGTAGAAGGCCCTCCCCAGAAAACATCTGGATCAAAAAGACACATCCTAAAAATCTCAGTTCTATCAGGTTTGAAAGACCATAAGAAAAAAATTAATGCCTAATAATGTCTTATCTGCTATACTTCTGAAACACAACTCTGAGGACAGAAGAATAATCCAAGTTTTATTACCTGCTGTGTAACAGCATTAGAACTAAGAGAATTATGACTTGCAAACAGACAGCTTATAATGTAGCTAATTTTAAAATTCCACTAAAATACATCTATACTATAAATGTCGTTTCTACCTAATTCAATTTTACTCATTACATACATTCTACATAAAGGAAGGCAAACATTTAACTTTAATCCAAAATTTTAAAAAGGCCTATCAGCAAAATAGTAACTCAGAAGATATGATTATTCAACTCCAAAAGGCTTAATTTAAACATCTGATACCCAAATAGTTAAAAAGGAAATCTGAAAATATGTATGGAGTCCATGAATTAACACAATTTTCTGGTTTGTTATTTAAATTGAAATATATGTATTTTTACCTTAATAACGTCCAATCTTCTGCCATTTTTATTTATATAAGCTCTTGTAATACTGGCAAATTGCAACTGAGATCCAAGTAAAGCAAGTCAAAATGACAAAAGTACTTACGAAATATGATTCTTGAACGTTAATTATGCAATTTTTGATATAAAGTTAAAGGAATAAGATGGACAAACACGCAGAGCATTTCAAAGTATTAGACCAATAAAAACATTTCCTCACCAATTTACCATAACACCTGCAAACCTAATCTGGACCTATTCCATGAATGTATAAGTCTTTTCTTGATTTGACAATATCTTCAAAAAGAGGTTGTTTGGATGTAGCAGGAACAAGTTGTTGACACATTCTGTCTCTGGATTTTCAAACAATAGCAAAATAAAATCAATAATAAACATTTTCTAAAGAGCCTGGTTGTAGGCTATATCTCTAGCAAAAAAATAAAAAATATATTTAGTGATACTTACTCCAGATATGGAAGCAAGCCAAGTATTCTGAAAGTTTTGGTTTCTCAACAGTTTCATCTCTTAATGAAATCAAAGCAACCAAAAGCAAACATTTGTCAATGTTCTGTCACTTCTCTATTTTAATAAAGAATTTTAAAGAATCCAATATTATGTCTTAGGTTTTAATTGCCCAGCTGAAACAGAGGAGCTTATATGCACATCCATTTACATTTAATCCATCTCCCTGTCAATGTACTTCATGAAAATAAATGTATTCCTCATGAGAGAGGACTTCAGATTTCTTGAGGCTGTGTCTGTACAGTTTACTACTGTATTTCCTAAATTCTGAGAAACAAAGAGGTGGTTCTTCCATCAATACATCAATAGTTATCAGAATTTGAGAAGTAACTCCCCTTTTGAAAACAAAATGGAAATGTTTTTTTTCCAAAATCTTATAACAATTTACAAACCAGTATATCTCTATTCAGCTAGACTTCCAAGACAACATTCTAACCCATGAATGAGGACAAAAACTTATAATTAAACTATTTCATTTGGAGTTAAAAATCTTCTATGCATAAATGCCTGAAAACTGTCAAATTTCACTGGCCAAGGTTCATGGAACAGAAAATAGAAGTCCTTTCTTGCCTGTATGAGATGTGAATGCAAAATTAGATGTGTTTATTTTCATTTAATTTTTTAAGTTGCATTCATATAGAGAAAGACAGAAGATTGAAGATGAAGAAATATATTTTTAAATTCATACTTTGAAATAAATATTTAAAAGATATAGTAATCCAAAAAATAAATTCCTGAATTATTTTTCTAAAACTCATTTTATGATGTCTATGCAATGCATGCTTAAGAGATTATTTTGTTTCTTAAGTTGAACTACAGGTAACTGAAATATCTGGAGAGAATACAAATGCCACAGTTAATCATGGGTTTGCCTGTACTGAAGAGAATCCCGTGACTGAGAGCTAGCTCTTTTTACAGATAGGTGGGGTTTTCTTCTTGATTATTTGAATTGGGAAAGGCAGTACATTGAAGGGGGTTTGAAACCACCCATGTTAACTATCTCTTCCAGGACTACAGAAATTGGCCTTTGAGTCAGTCCTTCCTCTTTTTTAAGCAAACATGGATGATTTTTCCTAGACTACTTTGGTGACCAAAAGTACATATTCAACTGGAAAATGAATAGAGATGACAGAATAATTTGGTTACTGATAAAAACGAAGCAAGAAGACCCCCCCCCCCCCCAAGCAGACTCACAAGATCTGCTAACCCTGTCTCCTTCATATGCATTTGACCTTCCAGAAGCATGTCCATGGACATCGTCAGCTCTGCTGGAGTCTGTGTCACCATGGGTCCTGCTGCAGTGGAGGGGTTGCCCTTTGTCTGCTCTTGTGCTGGCTGCAGGTCATTCATGGCAACCAACTTGCCCCATGGGGCTCTCTTTAAATGGCTAAGGTGGCCTACTTTGACCATTAACAGAAAGAATATATTTGCTTTCAATGGGATGTAGCACATGTTTACATTTATGCATCAGTTTAGAGTAATACTGGATATGCACCCCCTGACCAAGTTCAAGCAATGTTTGAGGTTGCAGCATAACCTAAAACTTATTAAAACACAAATGGTTGGAGTTGTTTAGTATTTTTTATCAATTTTCCTTCCCTTATCACTTTCAGTACAAATACTTTCATAAAAACTTGCCATTGTAATTCAGTGATTTGTTCCATTTTCATTTATTCCATACAAAAATATCCGATTATACCACTCCCTCTTATTAGTCAAAGTAGTCACAACTTATTGGCAGCTTTCTTCCATGCTGTTTATGCTTCCCTAAACTTTATATCTCATGGAGATTGTCTTTATCTACCTCACTGAGGTTATCTACAAGCTGTGGGCTATTTGTGTCACCAGTGCAAACAACCACCACAAACACTATCCTGATGGATTGTCCTGATGGATCATTTGGGACCTCCTTCAGAGAGCCAAGGGCAAGCTGCCAGATAAAAATCAGCAGCAATTGATTTCCAGCAGAATCTTGAAATCAGAGACATACATCTCACTTGTCTCTCCAGATGCACAACTACAGATTCTCCTACTGTGCACTGCAAAAGAAAATACTCATGAAGGACTGGTGGCTTCACTCAAAACTTAGAACCATGAACTACTATATTTTATCTTTGAAAAAAATAGCATGTTGTGTTACTAGTTGTTTCAACACATCAGTATGCATTTGAATTGAAGGTGACAACATATTAATGGTTTGACCTTTGGAAACTGAGTATTTCAAATTGGGGATCATTTACACCACCTACTTTATAAGCTTCATTTGCATTTGTATCCCAGACTTCCTATATAGCCACTGATGCACTGTTCTTTCTGTTTTAAGCAATACAGTCACATTTATTATCAAGCCAAATGCATTTGGTGTTTACATGGGTGTTGTGAGAAAACAGGAATAACTCTGAAAGTGAACACAATGGCCAAATGGTATTGCCTTGGAGACATTGAAGTTACAGCAGAAGGCGCCGAACTTGCAGCAGCATCTCCTCACACAGTGACAAGTAGCACAGCAAGATAAAGAAGTACTCAGCAAAAATTAATTTTTAGACTGAAATTCTATAGAATCTTTCCAAATAAGATGTTGCCTGGTACTACAGTATTACCAGAGTCTGAATCTGCATAATTTAGACATTAAAAATCATACTGTTAATTCTATCAAAACCATAAACACTGCAGGCAAGCTAAAGCAGGTTAAGCTTTCCCTATGCACTTGTAATTTTTCTAAGTAATCCAGACATTTTTACAGCTTATATCATAGTACAGTAGGAGTCTAACAAGCCCTGTTCTGTAGCATTAAACAACTCTAGCAACTGCTGAGACTGTTAAAAATACTAATAACACCCACACACCAGAGAAGATTCAACCTGCTTGTAAAGCCTAGAAAGTAGCTCACTCCTGTTCTTAAAAACTAAAAGTGATAATAGCACAGAAAATAAAGAAGTTTCTTGGATTTTTCTATCTTGAAATATTTTCATATTATGTTTCCTAATATGTAAAAATGGAAACTAAATTATTATAAAGGAAAAGGTGCATGAAAATTTGAGATAAAACTTTAATAGTAAAGCTCTTAAAGGTATTGTTATGTAAAAGTGCCAGTCTTCCAAAATAATATAATATAGATAAAAAAGTGCTTCAAGATGTAGACATTTCATTATCTTTCTATCTGAGAATGTACTATGGTTGCGATGGCTGCTCCAGCATATGACATTATTACTTATTTTAGTTTAAATGCTAAAGCTTACAAAAATACAGTCCTGAAAATAAATGCAGAAATCCATGAAAAATATATTCTCTTCTGTTGTTTTCTGTTTAACAGTGACTTTAATAATATCATCAAAAGAGATGAATTCAACTAATTGTGCATGTCTGACATTGACATGATATAATACTTTCTATTATAAACAGAAACCACATGTGGTCAACTGTAAGAGCTCTACATGAGAAAAAATAAAAGTCAAACTGGTCCCCCATAGAGGACAGAAATCAGCACTAATTGAAGTTACACACAGGAATGTATATGGAGGCTCAGACAGAAAGCTGCATAGAGTGGTTCCTAACATATATTACTATATTATTGGTGCAGTATTTAAATATTATAAATACAGGATCCAGGAAATTAATTATATTATCCAGGAAATATAAGGTAACATGGGAATCAACTGAGATAAGAAATAGTCAACTCACTATTAAGAGGTCTCATGATCAATTTCTACTGTGATTATAGAAGTCTAAAAATTATGACCTGAATAAATTTTCAGAATAACTAAGGGAATTAAGGAAAAGACTCTTTAAAACATTTGCATAATGTAACCATGCTAGGTACCTAATTCAGATGTAGGCCTGAAAAGCCTTAAATGGCCAAGTGAGAGCCTAACACATAGCCAAAGTTCAATATGCCACCATTAACAGATCTGTTTTACACACTTTGGAAGCCTCCAGTGGCAAAAAAGCTGAAACACTTTCAGCGTGGATGTTGAGTTTAGCTGATGAGCACCAGATGGCATATTCAGAGATCACTAGGGCAGTTAGAAGCATTAACCATGGTGATTTTTCAATAGAAACTGTCCAGGAGTAACTGGTTTCGTAACTGGGCTTAGAAAATTAGATGGATGATGTAGTTCCCATAATAGTGTCCCTACTGTGGCTATCAAACAATTGCAAAAATCTGCGTTTAAATCTTTACGAAAGCAAAGAATACAGATCCCTGTGTAAAGAACATAAACATGCCTAAAAATATAATGGAATTATATGTGACATTACAGTCCAGTTTAATAATGTATTTATGACAATAAATAAATATGAGAATGCTATTAGTGTCACCATAAAGCTATTCACTAACACACGTTCTGTGTGAGACAGTCAAAGAATTATTGCTACTATTTCCATATTTCTTTACTTAGCCGTATTGAGAAGAAAAATCCTACCATTAAAATAACATTATTGCTTAAATAATCATGGGTCTCCACTGTTTATATTCTTACAAAATTATTGGAAGACAGAATCTGCATTTAAAGAAATGTACCCAATGTGAATTTTTCATCTGTCAAATTATAATTTATATTAACTCCCTATAGGACCCTAGGAAAAACACCAGAAAAATTAAAATAATGGAAAAAGAACTGAGAATTTTGCAAATATGTTTAAACTTATATATAATTTCTAGGGAACCATAGAGCAGAATTTTAGGGTGGCCAGACAACATGTAAGTTATATGCCATAATACAAAGAAAATACAATCCTAAAGAATTTACTGTCAAAAACTTGAAAACTAAATTTTGTGATCTTCTCACTAATTAAATAGGAGAAATTGACAGAAGTAATCCCAGGTAGTTTTTCTTTCCTGTTGCCAGGTACTTTCTAAAAGACATATATATGATAAAAAAGAGCAATAATCACACCAAAGTCCCACATCACAGCAAGAGAAATGAGTATTCCCCTGTCCTTTTTTTTAACATCAAGAAATTTGAAGTATAATAATATAAACCTACCTGAGAAAAGACAGTAAACTTTCCATATCAACAGATTCAAAGGCCTATTAAAATTAGGTTGGTCTCACTCAGCTCCCACTATCCATATTGCACAGTGAGGAAACTGAAGCAAAATAAAAGTTGGGTATGGAGTTTCATAATGACGTTAAGGAAGAAAGGAAAACCAATATTCAGAACTTGCTCATCTCAAGCCCTGCTCCCCCAGACCATTCTGCCCATCTCATCACAGAAGAGACAAAGACCTTTACCGTATATTAAAATACATACTTAAATTATGCACATAAGTCTGATAACTAAATATCATGGATATTTAGTATCTATGATATTCAACAGAAAGTAAATAATTGCTATTACTTCAATGAGCAGCATGTGAAGCACCGGCTGCATGGATAAAATAGGAGTATGTATTATCCAGAACTAATTCCTGGTTTGCTAATATATATAACGATTAGTCATAACTACATATAACTATTTTGCAGGGTAGTAACACTACTAAAATTAAAATAATGTCTGCAATGTGTAATTTAAATAGTAAAAACCCCCTTTTGCACCACATGAATAACAGAACAATTTTGTTTAAAAAGTTCATAATACTTTTTTTTTAAAACCATTCTGCTTCTTTTTTCACAATAATAGATTTTTCTCTATGTAACATATCTGCCTAATTAATAACAAGGAGCATCTATGAAAAATCCATGACACAATTCCTCTGAAGTCTTCTACACTGGATTTTATATTTCCTATTTAAATGCCACTGTCACATTAAACACAAGTCTCTCATCTTCACTTCAAATTTTTTGCCCTTTTTCCCATCACTATTACAACTATTATTATCTTAATCTTTCAAGACTATACACTATATTTTTTCTACTCTCTCCTCTCATTAGCTATCCAAAAATATCTCTCTAGTACCTATCATTTCCATACACATTTCAGCTACCACTGACATTCACCAACTCTTCACTTCTATTAATAGGGCCTTGTTCTGGCCCTGAGCTATTTTCTCACCAATCCTTTCTGTCTCAGTGACAATTTTTATGCAAATATATTGTTGTCCAACCACATAGCTTTGACTCTTTGGTGAGACTTTCTGTGTTGCCATTTCAAAATTTAGATTAATAACACTGTCATAAAATCTTTGAAAACACTGTGTTTAGTCTGTTTTCTAGAGCCCAATTCTTCACCCTCCAACCCACCATAGGTTCTCCACATATTCTTCAAATCCCTTTTGTTAAGCTCCTCCATCAAAGGCCTCTTTTGTTAACACCTACTTTCAGCCTGCATAAAGCCAGCCAAGTGGTTCATTCTGACAAGTATATGCACTTACATCCAGCTCTACTTACTCACACCCATGTGCAATCTGACATGGCTGCTGAGTGGTTTATATCAGGAATGCAACCTGAGCTACATGAAGTACGATATGGCAGAAGAAAGAAAAAGAAAGTGTGTATAAATATACTGCTCTTTTTATCTTATTAGCAGTACATTCATACAATTTGTAGCAATTATAGTATTTGCCCACACTTGTACCCACGTTCTACGTGTTCATATATGTTGCATGACAGAATTTCATTGCTTC
The DNA here is from genome assembly GCF_963662255.1 of Cinclus cinclus. Lineage (NCBI taxonomy): Eukaryota > Metazoa > Chordata > Aves > Passeriformes > Cinclidae > Cinclus > Cinclus cinclus. The sequence continues at coordinate 37,505,701 of NC_085049.1, read as the reverse complement.
TGAACTCCTGAAATACTACATTATAAAATAGGTGCAGATAATCAGTAATGCCTGTGATTACTGGGTAATGTTGTTGAAGGACTATTTCATCTGAGTAGATACTACTCTGCTTGCTACACTTGACACTCATCCTCACCTTAACAAATAGATTTACATTAATGGCTTTCTCAATTAATTTTTCCTAAATACTGTTCTGCAGTGGAGATACCTGATATTGTCCCCACACTTGCATCTGTTCACCTGATCAGATTTGAGACAAGAACTGTGTCTCATTTGTTTTCTAAATGAGCCCCATACATACTATATGCATCAAAAATTAGCTCATTCATCAATAAAGAGTTCTGCTATTTCATTACTCTAGGATTTTATATAAGAATTAGGCTGTATTCTATTATTTTCTATCCTTCTATATATTGTTTGGAGTTTTTTCCAGATGAAAAATAAATCAAATACAAAGAAACCAGAAGAATGAACATGCCATCTATCAAACATGAACAATTCCCTAATTATATGAAAAGATTTAGAGCTTGCTACCCTGTGGGAATAATTCAGTTCAATTATTATCAATGGGCTAGTTACATAATCCCATCTAAATAAAGTCTTGTTCAGACTGCTCAGTATGATTGGCTGTGTACAGAAATGACACAGTTCAGAGGTAGACAGTTCTAGAATAGAACAACCATACTTTTGCAGATGTTGCTCAACCCATTTACACAACCTGCAGACTGTAGCTTGGGAAAAGCAGAGATTTCATTATCATGCTGTCAGCACCTCAGCAATGTCCACCACAGAACCATGGAGTTTCAGTTTGTTTTTAAAAAACACAGTGAAAAGCCCACATTGAAATGTAGAGCAAATTTCTGCAACAAAGCAAAATAAACACCTGTGAAATTTATAAATGAAAATGTAAAGGACATTTCCTGCAGCTGGTACAGACATTGTGTTACATTTTAAAGGGCCTACTGCTGAATGTGAAATATGAGTATTAGGTGACCGGAGCATGGAAAATACCCTTAACCAATCTATGAAATGGCTTTTCTCTCCAGATCACAAAGAAATATACACTGATATACACTGAAAGAGCTGTGTATCATGGGGCTGAATAAAAACAAAAATATTAAAAAAAAGGACAAAGAACAACAAAAAAATAAATAAATAAAATAAAACAAAATAAAAGTACTGGTAGTTTCTTTTACCATAAACCTTCCTGAATATGCTTAAGGAAAATAGAGACAGCTACAACACAGGAGAACAAGGACAAGTGTGGGCTCCTCGATGGGTGCTCAACTAAGCAATAACTCAGTCCCTTTAAGAAGCTATGAGATTAATGTAGAGCTGAAATACATCAGCAAGGAGAGAAATCCAATCTCCTCAGAGATTATTTATGACAAAGTGCCCCTAACTGAGGCCCAATTTGTTTATGGAATTGTAGTCATTCCATTGCAACTGAACAACAAATGAATCTACCTTGTAGAGGATTTGTTCAGGGTATAAAAGAAAACAAAAGAGAGAAACAGACACAGCACTTCATTTACACACCAATTTACAGACTAACTTACAGAAATGATTGATAAAGCAATTTTTGAAAGCAGAGAACTCTCTGAAAGAGGAGGCCTTTGAATCACATCTGTAAAGTGAGAACTTTTTATTTCAGATTTATAAATGTATGCTTGTTGGCTTAGAATCCATACTTTGTCTCATTATATTACTGTTTCCCAATTTACATGCTTAAATTGCAAATTTTGTTGAACTCTGAGAACTAGAACGTGATTCTTGTTTTATATACAAGTAAAACATCCTCTAAGATTAGGGGTTTTTTAAGTACCAGAGCACAGTGTGTACTAGCAGCTTCCTGTGGGCAGTGAAGCAGTAGGAGCTTCCAAAGGGCACATCCTGGTAGCCAGAGCTTTTCCCAATATCTCTGGCCAGGGAGCAGGGCATCCAGGGGACAGCTCTTGCATCCAAGGCACCTCCCTGGAAAGGTGCTTTTCTAATGATTTATATTTAAATTTTATTATATGTGTTATTTCAAAGCAGTCCTTTTGAAAGTGCTTGCATTTGAAATTGGATTGACTGTGAAAACATTAAAATCATGTAACATTGGCTAACATATCAATCCATATTTTATCACATGGCTTGATTTTATTCAAAATTATCTTCAAGTACATTAACGGCAAATTAAAAACTGGAAAGGAATTTTGGTCACTAATTACAATTCTGGGTCAATTTCTGCTCCTTGTCTTGTCCATATCTGCAGCAATACTTTTCATTTCTCCATGCAAAGATCATACGAGCATGAACAAAAAATGAGCATACATCAAATCATAAACGAAAATATTCAGGGACAGACTGGACAAGATTACATGAGAGGCATTGCTACAGACTTGAAATTAGAGTAGGGAAAATCTGAAATTTTCAGACGCAGTAGCTAGTGGTTCTAGAAAAACCCCACAGGTCCACAGAAAATGAGGAGAGAAAATAGCCATTTTTCAACAATTGGAAGCAAAGCTGTAAATTCCAATTCTTAAATACTGTTTTTAAAAAACAGCAAAGCAACAGAGCTTTTGAAAACTGACATTTGCTTTTCAGGTACTGAAAAAATACTTCTCAAATTAAAAAAACAAAAACAAAAAACAAAAAACAAACAAACAAAAAAAACCAAAACCAAACAAACAAACAAAAAAAACCACCCTGAGATTACAATTCAAGAGATATTTCAAGCAGCTATTGCAAACATTTAAATAGCAGGAAGGCAAAAGGTGAAAATTAGAGAACTAAACAATTTAGAGAATCTGTAGTTGAAATAGGATAAATTAGCACCTACTAAAGAATAGTGCAGAATTATTTACAAAACAAAACCCACCATAAGTAAAACATAAAAAGGGAGTAAACCAGACTGCTTGCCCAAAAGTTGAAGATAAAAAGAAGAGCCTCTCTCAAGCATTAAAAAAAAAAATTCTATAACAGAATTACAAGAGGTGCATTGTATTTTTTAATTGAGAACTTCAAAACTTCAAAAGACATTGAAAGATAACTGAACTTTGCAAAAGGGAGAGAATTTTCCACGCTAATGAAACAACAATGAAAGAGGAAAATTGTATTGAGAGAATGCAGTTAAAATTTAAATCAAAGTAGAGAGATGGAAATCCTAAGACTAACATAAGTTGCATATGAGAAACATATCTATGCTTGCAAGTAGCTACCTAATATCTTATTTTGATACTTTGAAAAATATCTGCTTTATATGCCATGGAAATAAAATAAGTAGTACTAACACCCCTAAATTCTACTAAGTGCAAAAGTATGTAAAATGAAGCAGCTAATATCAGGAAAGGTAAAAGTGCAAAGAACCTGACCACCATTTTTAGTAACACTACAAAAGATGGTTTAACTTAAGTTTAGGAAAATCACAACTTTAAATACTTTAATTTTCTTCTTCATAAATATATATATATATATATATATATATTCCATTTGAATGGTCTTATTGTCTCTTCTATGCAGTTTGATTTGGGAAATGTACAGTAAAAACTACATGAAAAAATGACTACATGACAAAATTCTCTGCAGTAACAGTTATGGAAACAACTTATTGTATGTAAAGTAAAACAAATCTGTCTTCATGGAGGACTGTCAGAATACACAGTGACTTACTGACTAAATAAGGGATGAGTCTCACATATTGACACTTTCTTGCAACCACGCAAATCACTCACTATGCTTATCTAGAAATTGGCTAGTTCTGTATCAATGAGGAGCTCTCATCTCATCTGGTGTTTTCTAAATTTGTTGTGGATTCTTCAAATAAGAAGATACATCTTCCATTCAATGAAAAGCAAAAATAATCTAAATGGCATTTTTTCAACAGTTTTGTAAAATAAATATGTTTCAATTTTATATGAAAGTTCAGAATTAGTCAATATGTCTGTCTGTCCTACTACCACTTACCTCAAGAATTCATGTCTGGACAGCTCGTCTTATTTACAAGAACTGACAAGAGTAGTTACTGTGTAAGAAAATGGCCTTATTCTGGCCAAAACTGTAGCCCACGCACAAAGAAGGTATCAATGAGTGAGGAAAGCTCAGGCTCATGTGAGTACTAAAGCAGTTCTATTGCTATGAAGTTAACAGAAAAGTTTCCAGAGACTACAGAAAGGTTTAAAAACTCTTCTCATGATTACACAAGCATGACCTAACAAATCAAACTAATACCCACTGAGATGTGTAGTTTTTTCACTGAACAAGATAAAGTGGAAGGAATTTGCTCACTATAAAAAGCACTAAATTCTTATAATGTAAAAAAAGAAAAATTCAAAGGCTTGCATTTTGCGAAATAGACTGATTTAAGTTACGTATATATTATACATTCCTCTTTCACAGTGTCTCCCTATATGTAATAATGCTAATTTAAATAAGCCAGCGCCTTATGGAACAATAGTTCAAGTAGCATGGATTTCAAAAGGTGAAGAAATACTCAATTTTAATATAACCACAATTTTTTGGCCAACAAAAGCTTGTTCATTGAGGGATTTTACGGAAGCAGTTCTCAAGTTTCTCCATGAGGCAAATTCTATCAATTTTTGTACCTCTTTTTCAGCCTAGTGATTAGCTTCATCCTAAATTAAAACTCTTTGTCTTTTTATGCCAGTCTATATTCTAAATCTCCATTAAACACTGAATTATTACAGTGAGAAAAAATATGCATTAATACTTGTTTTTAAGAACATGTTCCTGTTATTGAAACCACTGCTCATTTTTAAAAAAATTAAAAATCTTCAAATTTTTAAAATAATTTGAATAAGTGGATTGCTTCAGCTGTAATATGCATCAAATACAAAAAAGACTCAACAGAATATTTCTTTAAAAATCTGGAACAGAAACTACTTCCCAGCTTTCAATTTCTTAAAAACTCTTAATTTGCTCATATAGCTTTTCCTAGACTTAAAAGAAAATGATCAAAGTAAACAAACAAACAAACAAAAAAAAAATCAACAGCAACAAAATAAGACCTAAAAAGCAAAATAAACTCATTTGTGTTTCCTGTCAATTTGCATGACTTAATTTTTCTCCTGGCACTTCACAAACTTGGAGATCTGCATGGCCTACTTTCACTGCCATTTCAGGAAGGATTCATGTCATCTACTCAGGAGGTGTATCTCAGCTAGCTCCCTTGTGCTCCATAGTGGATAGAGAGCAACTGGTCACTTTTCATACCCAATTTATGTAACTTTAGATGTCTGTTTCAAAATGAGATGGTTTACTCACCTGTGAATGCCTATTTATCACCACTGAGTGCAAGGGAGAGAAGTCTGAACAATGAACTCAAATTTAGACACCTTCATTCAGCCAGATGAAACCCAGGCTTATAGTCCTTCCAGATACAATTTCTATTTCACATGCCCAAAGGGCCTTTTGCTTTTAAATCCTGTATAATAGAACCTTGTTTCCTGACAAAGTTCCACTGTGCTACTCCCTGAGCTAGTCACTAGTAATTTGCTTGCAAACTCTCTAAGAGACAGCATTATTTCAACAGTGACAGTTTGCTTTCTCTTGTCTGTATGTTTTTGATTCTGCTATTACAGCGTTATATAGCTTAGCTTTCACAAAAATTTGGGCAGATCTAGAGCTAGCCATTTTCCTTCATTTTTTCAGCTTCCTAAATTTTTATCGAAGTTGGTGTTCTGTTGATTCCACACCTTGGTTTGTGGGGTTTTTTAAATGCCCTTTTTAAAGGGCAACCCATTAGGTTTCAGTTCCTATTCAATTAGTTTCATTCTCTGAGCTATACTACACTTAAGATAATTTTATTATCTTCAACTGTAACGATGTCACCTTAAACCACATCCTCTTCTATACTTCACAGCTTTCTTACAGCTCTGCAATTTAAAAAATTTCTTGCAATCTTCTTGATGTTAAGTGCAAACAGTTTGGTTTTAGATGAGGTCACTCCCTCTTACAAAAGGTGCCCTTTATTTGGAAAAGTCCTTCACATGATGTTTCTTCCACAAAATGTTAAAAAACTTTACACATGAAATTCTGAGTTTTAAACATTGGGTTGATGAGCAGAGCTAATAGCTGAAAGCAATAGCTTTGAATTTATTTCCATATTTCTAACCTATTTTGGGTTTTGGACAGGTTGCTTTCAGACTCATTTACACTAAAAAAATTATTTAATTCGCAGACTGGCATTTGCTAACCCCTTTGAAGGACACAGATTATCTATTATCCCTCAAAGGACAGACAGGCTGTTACTAACAAGTATTTCAAATTAACATTGCTGCTATGTTGCAATTAATAAACAGAAATAAGTCACTGATATAGCTAAATCTCGGTAACCCAAGATGAAGCTGTTCAAGTACACTACAGCTCTAATTTTCTTAACAACTCTTCAACAACACTGGAGTAAAAAAATAAATAAAAATTAAACCAAACAAATATTTAATTCAATGCCTAGTAATAAAACAAAAAGTGTTGTTTTTTTTACTTGATTCCCAAGAGAAGGGCTATAGCCACTTCTTGTTTAAAGTATTAATTCTTCAGAGACACATTAAAGACTCCATCAATATATAAACCACTAGTTTGCACCATTTGTAGCTTTGCTTGACATTCAGTTTCAGACACAAAAACCAAGGGACAAAATTGTTATTCTTGTATGTTGATATACTAAATTTGAGGTACATCAGAAATAAACATGGCATTCTTCCAGTTTATTTCAATGTGGTCATACTAGGGAAAACACGCTCAGGTTTTAGCCTCCCAATAATTCTCAAAATAATCAAAGCTATCTCTCCAAATTAATTGTCAGCAACAAAATCCAAGGTCAAAAAAAATATTGCTGACTGCATATGAAAACTTTTTAAGGAAGTTCATGAACAAAGACAGTAACCTTGATATTTTTTCATTTACATGCTTTAATAAATCCCTTTTGGAAGATCAGACACTTATTATTTACAATTACATCATCTGCACAGATTTAACAAGCAAACTGCATTGATTTCACTCATGTTGTATGGATCAAGTCATCTGATAGCTTTTGTCCATACTCAGAGCATTGTATTTCCAGCCTAACTTACCTACATTAATTCTGGTGCTACCTTGACTACAAAGTGACGACAAGTGGAAGGAAGGGAATATATTACTAAGTTTCTTTCACTAAGATTATTGGAGACAACCCTCAGATTTCCGGGAAAGAAAGCTCGGCTTCCCTATAGAGACACTCAACAGTACAGGTCCAGAAGATACATAACCCTTGCGTGCAGAAGTAAGCCTGAGAGAAAGACTCTGATAACCTATTCACACCAGTATCATGTCTGCACCTTTAACTACCATCATTACCAATCTCTAATATTTTGATTTATATATATAACTTTTCAGACTTATTTCAACCTGAGGTTAGATAGAATTTGGTTATTTATACAATGACAGCTCATCTGTCATAAACAATTTCAAAACAAGGTAAATAAAACCCGTAAGTAAGAGTGCTAGGTATGTGGGGATTCCAGGTGGACTATGAGAGCTGTCTCAAACTTGTCTCTTTTGTAACCTAGGATTTTTTTTCCACCCCCATATTTCAGTACCAGTTGTGCAATATCACAGTGCTTCCCTGCCTGAAAAAGTTGTTTGGAAAACATTCCACAAATTTTCGTCAACTTTAAACACATTTTACTTTAATGACATTGGCTACATGTGCATAAGATGACAAGCAAGGTCAAAGAGGCACATCCAAAATCAACCATGCTTGCAGACAGATGACTAGGGAAATGATGAGACAGAAAAAGAGGATGTGAGCCCTACTACATCCATTAGCCAAACCCTTTGTAAACTACAGGCATCAAAATAAAGCAGGCCTTGAAAGCTATAACTGCTCACTTTTCCACTGACAGTCATGAAAGAAATGTGTATTCAGTACTTCCCATTCTGCAGTTCCTTCCTGAGAAACTAATGAAGGTGATTTTGCTTCCAAAACTTCCAGGTCTTTCAAAAACTCACAGTATATATAAAAGTATCAAGGAGCATCACACTGTCTCTCTATTGTCCAAGGAACAGACACATGCATGTGGCTACAGAGTCTTGCTAAGTACCCTCTAAAGAGTAAACTTATGGTTCCAGTACTGTTAAGAAGGCAGTACATTCAAAAAGTAGTAAAGCTCATCTTTTTCTAAGTAATGCAACTGTCCTGTGAGCAAACAATGTAAAAGACTTTTGCTGGAGGACAATCTCTCTTCTAATTTAGCGCTGAAAGATCTGAAGAACCTGAAGACTCTGCAGTGCAACATGAACTGGTGCCACTTGATCTCAAAAGTAGCGCATAATCTGCTATGACAACTGGTCATGCATTTTGAGTTCATTTTCAATGTTTAATTTAGACATCATGAGTTAATAGATGATGTTCTATTCCCTAGTTTTCTAGAGAATTTCTTTACGTTTCTTCATAATTTAGTTGCTTCATATGCTGTGGAAAATTCAACAGGATGAAAAAAACATGAATATTTCCAGCATACAGTGCAATGTGCCTAATGAGAAGCTTAAATTTAATTTTCTCAAAACCCAACATATGTAGTACTAAAAGTCCTTGTCAGTCTTTAACTATAATTGTACTCTGCTCACTTATAAGAGTGTCTAATTAGTCACTACTCACACTGACAGAACACATTCCCTATCCTTCAGAATCAAATATGACACAGCAAAATATTTTCGGCATGTGTTAACTATGTATTTTTGACAAATTGAATATTCCAGGAACACAGCCATCAGAGACCAAGAGATTCTGGTCTCATTTGAAATTGTTTGGCAAGATGGAAAGGGTTAGAATGAATCTTTTTATTGCCTCCCATGAAGATCAACAAATAAAAATCTACAATGCTGGGCTCAGACTATTCACAATTAGAAACAGGATTTCTACCCATTATTACTTTTTCTTTGGAAAGTGAATAGAGTAATGAAGGAATTAGCATGAATGCTTATGTCTGGCATCTAGCAGAGCTGAGTAATTTGTAGAGTGCAGGAAAGTGAAGATTGGCTGATGGGTTTAATTTGGACTTGTTTTAACATTTAAAGTAATTTTAGCTAAATTGTTTGTATACAAAAACCTAAATGTTTCACTTTCCACGTGTTTAGTTTTTTCAGAACCTCTTACAGAAGCATTCACATATAGTATCATTTCATTAAAAGATGCAATTCTAATGAATAAACTATTTGTCTGTTAGTAAACTTTGTTCTGAAGCAATATGATTTACAGCCCAAGACTGTGAAGTTCGGAAAAACTTTCGTATGTGACAGAAACTAAATTTACAATAAAAGGTTGCTAAGAGACTCTTTGCTGTGATACAGAAAACCTACTATTGCACTTAGAATAGTGTTGCTAGCACTGTCCAGTCTCCCAGACTACCATTGCCACTGTTGGTGCAATTCCAGAGAAGGGCTACAAAGATGACCAGAGGGCTGGAGCACCTCTCCTATGAAAAGAGGCTGAGAGGTTGCTCAGCCTGGAGAAGATAATATTTTGGGGAGATTTTGTTCCTTCCAGTACCTGGATGTACTGACAGAAAAGCTGGAGAGAAACTTTTTATGATGGCTTGTAGTGACAGGACAAAGGTTAATGGCTTTAAACTGAAAGATCAGAGCAGATATGAGGGAGAAGTCTTTGTGAGGATGGTGTGACACTGGAACAAGTTGCCCAGGGAAACCGTGAATGTCTTTAAGTTTCAAGGCCACACTGGATGGGGTTTTGAGCAGCCTGGTCTGATGAAAAGTGTCCCTACCCATGGCAGGGCAGCTGGAACTAGAGGTTCCTTAAGGTCCCTTAAAATCCAAACCATTCTATGCTATGTACTCTTGGATCTTTCATACAACTGTATTAGACACAAGAGAGGTAAAAATCTTTCTAAAACATGCAGTCCCTCTAGTTTTTGTTGGTTTTATTCCAAAACTTTCCTTAATTTTCAACACATTTCTACCAAAATCCTGCGACAGGCATTGACAATAAACTTTCGCTTCCTTTAGACTCCCTGACTGGTACAATTTGCTAACAGCCTATACTTGAATTATATTCCTGGAAGATCTCACTCTCTTCACACTGCTTGACTAGCACCAAAAAGTTATCTGGAGCATCTAGTTTCCCTAGGTGCTTACATAAAACTGTAAGAAAGAGGGAAACATAATTCATGCTGATATGCTTTTGGCCAACAGTCTAACCCAATGAGAGCATTTTAGGTGTTTTACTACATACTTTTCAATATAGTACCTAAAGCCACATGCATTTATCAAGGTGTGGAGACATACATATATACATATATATATATAGAGAGAGAGAGAGAGATACCTATATATACACATGGATATATACAACATTATATACTCTGATTTATACATTGTTATTTTCTTGTGAATTCATACCAGTTACTTTGCTTTTTGTTGGCTAGTTAACATCATTTTCAAAGAATTGCATGTCATAATCTCATGCTTTCATTACCATGTGATAACTGTCAACTGAAATCCATCATTTTAGATAGAGAGCCAGGATTCCTTTTTTCTGCCATGTGCACCACCTTAAATTTGACTATACTGATTTTCATTCTATTTGTCATACACTCAATTCAATAAAGTCTCCTGGCAAATTTTCATCATTGGTGCTACCTTACCTACACAGAGTAAGTTAGCAAGTCAACACCAAATTGGAACATATCACTGCTTACTGGGTTTTTTCCTATATTATTTATGAATATATTCAAAGCCCTATGTTCAATAAAGATCTTGCAAACTTCATGGGAAACCATTCTTCACCGATCAAAGGACCATACATTTTAATCAAGTATTTATCCTTGCAAACTTAAACACAATAGCTATTTCTTTTCCCTTATAACCTCTGGTAAAATACCTGAATGAACATATTTTATAAATTCTGGTCAAATATATTAATTAACAGGATTACATAACAGACAATTCTCTCAAAGCAGCACCAAATATCAAAAATGAAAAATTTCCACTTATAACAGCTATGTTTGCTTGTCCAAAAGCATACAATATTTACCCATTCATTCATTAGTTTTATTATCCACTCAATAGGCAATAATGAAAAGGAAAAACCATTACTTCAAATGTATTCAGATGGCAGTAGGAAGAGTTTTTGTTTTGCAGTGATCAATTACACAAAATGATAGAGGCAATTGAATGTTTTCCTTAGAATAACAGAAACACCACAGTTATATCAAAAAGTGCTTTATTTTCATACACAATTTTTTCTGTCTGTATTTCAGTCTAAAGATTATGTTAGACATTGTAACAACTGCATAAATAGTCTGCATTAATGAAGAGACATTTCAGTCATTTATAAGACTGCTAATATTTTAGCCTACGAAAACATTATGCAAATTAAACTAATTTCCACCACAGCCATTCAACTTCAAACAGCTGCACAAACCAGGACTTTTTCTAACAAAATTTGCATACTATTGTGTCTTATATCACAGTTATACAGCACCAGTATTGTCCTTTACAGGCACAAAAGAGACCTTGAAGTCATAGTCCATATTTTAGGTGCTTGCTGTGATGCTCACCTTACCATCTGTTCACATTAATCTCTCAAACGAATCCACTCAAAAGCATGCCAAAAATAATCATATTTATGGTAAAAAATATTTGTAATTAAAGGCAGAAGGGAGCACTTGATCACTAGAAATAGTGAGGTTCTATGTACAGTTTTAGTCAGTCACCCTTAAGCTTGCATTAACATAATTGACAGCTTTTCTTCTTTTGAAAACATCCACTTGACAAAGTGGAGAAGGTAATCAGGCTACTGTATTAGCTCTGCAGCTTTTATGACCAAGTGACTCTATAGGGAAAGAACATAATTTGGCCTCTCCATTTCTTTCTCCTTCTTATCACCCACTACAGCAGACTAGCAAAACAACCCACATCTTTGGAAAGATCATTAAATTGCTATTACATAATGAAAACTGCTGAAAGCAACACAGGGAGTGTCATAGATTCTCAACACCAAAAGGATCATAGAAGCGTAGAAGCATTTGAGTTGGAAGGGACTGAAAAGTCTTCTAGTCCCATCACCCCCCCCGAGTAGGGACATCTTCAGCCAGATCAGGTTGCTCAGAGCCCCACCCAAACTGAATGTTTCCAGGGATGAACCATTTACCACCTTTCTGGGAAATCTGTGCAAGCATTTAATCAGCCTCCTTGTAAAAAGCTTCCTTCTTGTATTTAATCTAAATCAACCCTCCTTGAGTTAAAACCCTTAAACCTTACCCTATTGTAATACACCCTGCTAAAAAGTTTGTTCTCATCATCTCTAAAGATCCTCTTTAGGCATTGAAAGGCTGCAATAAGGTCCCCCTGGAGCCTTCTCCAAGCTGAAAGACCCCACCTCTTTCAGACCGCCTTCATAGGAGAGGTGCTCCAGCCATCTGACCATCACTGTGGCCCTCCTCTGAACTCACGCCAACAATTACATGTCCATCTTACCCTGGGTATGCCAGAGCTGGATGTGGCACTTCAGGTGAGGTCTCACCAGAGCAGAATAGAGGGACAAAATCATCTCCCTCAACTTGTTGGTCATGTTTCTCCTGATGCAAACCAAGAATGAAGACTGAGCAAGACAAATTAATTTGCACAGCAGGAAAGACAAGAAGCCAGAAAAAAAAAAAAAAAAAAACCAAAAAAAAACAAAACAGGGCTACTCCCAGTCCTTTAGACTCTACAGCCTCTCTTGTACCCTGAACACCCTTAAATTATCCTTCCTAGCCCTCTCTATCTCCTATCCAAAATGCACTCTGTAATGATTATGAAACTGAAATTCCTTTCTCTCAAAACTCTTGAATCACTTCTAATTACATAAATTCAGAGGTTATAAAAATCGTGGTTACAGATGATAAAATTAGGAGACATAGAAAATTGAATATAGAGAAACTGGAAGATAAGCAGGAGCCAAAGAGCTCAGTGAAAGAAGGTTTATTCCTCACGTAACAGTTATCAAAGTTTTAATCTATTATCTGTTAAACAAAAACAACACAACAAACTGGTAAAGTGCTTTTTCATTGAAGACTAAGACATATGGTAGAAAAATATGACTAAACAGAGACCCATATAAGGGCACAAACATCTTAAACATCAGCTCTATTTGGTACAGCCATAAATTTCAGCACTTGCATTCTAGCCAGGCAGACAAACACAAACAGCTGTAGATTAGAAAGCAGGACAAGAGAATACCAAAGTCACATTTAGAGATCACACAAATACAAGTACATATCAGTATCTCTGACTTTAGTTAAAAAAATGGGTTTCTGAGTTGACTAAAATTCCTGATACTTGCTGATATTTGATTCTGTTGAATTCCAAAACTTTGTAACACTGTCAGACAGCATGAGTACCAAAAAAAAAAAAAAAAATTAGGTAATCACAAACACTACATTTATACTCATCTATTTCTCCTTCTCAAATAGCAATACTAGGTTATACTATAACCAACCGGTTTAAAAATTTTATTTTTTATAAAAGAAAGTCTTAGATTTCATTGCATCACGATACAGCCATGTCAAAAATTATGATCTCACTCCCTGACATATTTGAAGCAGGTTTTAAAGGCACCATACAGTCCTGAACAAAGATCCCTAATGCAATTCAGAAGGATGACTTAAAATATTTCATTTAGAAATAGTACTCACTCCAAACCACTTTAGAAAGTAATCTATTTAACAAAATAAAGGTCAAGTGCCAATTAGTACTACATATGATTTATAATGTTATATTTTAAGAGAAGGGAGTAAAACAGACCTGATGCATTTGTGATAGGTTTTCTCAATATATCAAATTGCATGAATAGAAGGATAGTGATAATGAGCAGGGCCAGGCCTCAAATAGTTACTGTGCAAAACTCTAAACAAAGGCAGAACTGTCACTGCCCAGGGAGCTTACAATGCAAATGATATTATTCCTTGCAAATGAAATATAGGAAAGAACAGGAACAAACAAAAAAGCAGAAGTATTTAGATTGATAAGAAGCGCACTCAATTAAAGGGGCTTTAAATATCCTGTTCTAGTTTCCTAAAATGCTGAACTCAAATTGATTCAATATAACACTTGTCAGTGAAGGTATTTCACCCTGATTCTAATAAAACAGACTACAGTGAATCAAATGTTTGTTTGAACTGTGTCCCAAACTATGTCCATATGTATGTGTGGTTGATAGTTGTACTCTTCAAGCCCACTTGGCAACAAAGTGATTAACTATAGTTATCAACTTAGAATTTTCACTGTCTCTTTCAAATATCCTGCTCCGAATTAATGAGAGGAGTTATCTGAAGCACTGCCACAGCACCATTTGCTCCTGTGAAGGAATTATAATCAGCTTGTAAATTGTTTTAACTTGTTTGATTAGCCTCTACAAAAAAAAAAAACAGGTAATCTGAAATATTTCTTCCCCGCTTTGATACCTAAATTACTTTTTTCCTTGGGATCATTACAGACAGCAATGTATGGTGACACCTTAGTTGTCAGAGTCAGCTTTTACAGTGTCTGCTATTCAGACTAGAATTTTTCCCTGCTGAGCATCTATTAAAAGCTGGGGTTTTTTTTCTTTAACTCTCCAATTAAAATTGCTCAACTATTACTGGAAACCAGTAGAGGTAGAATATATTATTCTTCCAATACTATGATGTTCTTAAAATGATTTCACTGAGAAATTTAAATCACCCTTTCTTTTCAACCAGATCGTCAAATCTATCCAGAGATGAAATTCCTATAAATTTATAATGTATTCTGAGCTCACAAGACCCTATTTATATCCTGTAAAGTAACAAGCCCTTACAGACTGTTTTTTGCTTATACTCTGTTGAGGCCACCTACTTTACCCTGAGACGACTTTGTTTAAATTGAACACATTCAATCCCCGCATAGAGCCAGCATGGTTCATCTACTCCCAAATGAAAACTGGCCATATTTACCACCTTTATTGACTCTCCAAATTAAACTAATAATGCCAGAAGCCAGTCCTTATATCAATATATCTATATTCAATACACTGAAGACTATGTGTGTCATGCTAGGTTATTAGTATCATGATCTGCTTCAGGGCTACCAAGCATTCAATTTTCTTCATGCAATTGTTCCCCATGCCTGGTATTTGAGGATACAGAGGTTCAGCATGAGAACCAAAAATGAAGCCGAATTCCTCTCCTGTACTTTCAGTAGCTCTACCACAAAGGCACCTAGGGAAGTCAGAGAAAGTTAGAGTAGCTTGTCTTGTTGGGAGCTGAAAAGAGAAGTAGACCAGATAATAACCTGGGGCAAAGCTGGGCAGATAACAGTAAAACAGGATAAAAAGACACACAGAAAATTGTCTTCACAAGCCTACATACTCCTTTTCAGACCACAACTTGGGTTAAGTATGAAAACTAAGTCCTATGGCACCAATTACATGCAAAAGCCACTAGCAAAGTTAATGTCTTATCCTTCCACGCTTATATAGCCCAACACTAGTTTGCAATTACTGAATAGCCTAATATTCTTTCAACACAATCACAGACAGCAACTAAAACACAGACTTGCATTTGCATGTACCTCTTTGTTTGTCCCTATTTCTTCTTTAAACAATAACTTTTCTGGGGGGGAGAAAAGCCAACTTCTTTATTTAAATGGTTGTTTTGTTCTTCTCGATATTTAACTGTGCAAAGAAATATGTAAAGAAACAAAATAAAGACATCACAGTACCTTCCTATTATTTCAAACACTAATGTCAACTTGATTGGCCTGTTTGTTTAGATAACGATCATATTAATGTAATTCTTTTAGAAGACTGTATTGTTCCCTTGTCTTTAAATAGTGAAAGTGTTGTTATTTTAAGTCTCTTACTTAACCATATTCAGCTCATTTTAATCTCAGACACCACCCAATTTTGCAGAAATGTCAGTTTCTGGATCAGGCTTCATCCTCCTTTCTTCCCCAGACCAATCTGAAGCTCATGTCTTTTCATAATATCTTATAACTCTCCATCAGTTCAGAAATCCTTGCTTACTGGAAAAAAAACATTGGCCCAGAAGTTTCATTTTGTTTAAGTTTCCCCACATATTTAACCATTTCCCTTTACATTCGTTTCTAGGTTTAGAACCTACATTCTCAGGACCTATCTGTATAGGATGATGTCATGTCAAGATTAATCCAGAGCCATAATACTAAGTACACACATCACCTGTAAAGGATTTTACTCTCTTGAAAAGATCAGACTATCACACTTTTTAGCGTATATGTTTGACTGACAGGAAGTTGTTTCCTGTTACAAGGAAAACAGTAATCAGATCTCAGAACAGGAACAATCACTGCTCAAATCACAGGCACTTCATTTGGTGGTGTTCTAGAAATTTGAGATAAAAATAAATTTATGTTGGCCAATACCATGACGGCAGGATCAAACTGGAGCATTCCAGTGTTTCCACTGTTACAAGAGCAAATTACTGAAATATATCTATTTTTAAAAATACCATATCATATTACAGTCATCAAAAAGAAAACACACTGCTCCTGGAGCCTACAGTCTTAATCACTGGAAGTTTTTAAGGATAGGTTAAACCATTCCTGGCAGTATGCTAATTCTACTTGGAGAAATTTCTGAGGGACACAGGGGCAAGAGGCTGTCATTGTAGACAGGAAGTCAAAATTAGCACACAGCATATTAATGCATATGTGTGCATGTGCGCATGACTAACAGACGTCCAGAAACATCCAGTGAACACGGAGTTTTGACTCCTCTGCTCATCACACTGAACACAAAGCTGCAGATTGCTTGTCCTTCCTTCCTCAGGCAGCAGTCTTGCACTGAGTATCCAATCAACAGTTTCATTGCTCAGAAAAAGGATGCTTTGATTCAAACTGGTGCTTAGATCACTGGGGTGAACTTCACAAAGCCACTTGGGCTAAAGTAGTTTGCCTCCAGGGCAACTGTACAAATTAATACCCTGCTATGCTGAAGTAGAAATTACCTAATCTTCCAGCTACATATTATCACAGATTTAATGATCTTTGCAAAATAAAGTTATATCATCCAGTGATAATGATCTCCACATGAAGTAAACTTGCTCAACGTTTCCAATAATTTATTAGATTTTTGTAATTTCCGGCCACTCTCTTTCCAGAGTCTCTGCCTTTCTTATGATAATTCTTAAATTTAATGCTAGTGTGGTGGTTCCAACTTTGATTTCCTCTAGTGTTCCTCATTGTTCAATATCAGTAAGTGTTATATCTTACATTTTCTTTAGGTTTTTTGTTTGTTTGTTTTTAGAACTAGAGATTGGCTCACGGGGAAAAAACTGCAACGTGAATTCATCTATAACATAGTGAAATTATAGCTAGCCAGTTTCATGTATTAGCACTCATTCCTGAGTCTGGTCTGATTCAAACACTTTGTTTGAGTGGTTGTAACTGTAGGACTTAGAGACATTTCTAATAATTGCCAATGATGTCTTGCCCTGCAGCTATCCAGATGAAATTCTACTGCAATCATGCCATGCCACTCAACTTTCTAAGTCAGCTGGCTAGAGCCCTTCACAACTGTCTCCATTTAAGTTGCTGATTACTGAAATAGTGTTGTGTCTTCTGCAGAATTTGCTACTTCTCTGTTCATCTTCCATTTTCTGGCTAATAATAGCACATTAAATACTAATGTGGGTCCTAGCAAAGAACTGAAGTACACTGTGCTCTTAATACACAACTTGAACATACACACTTACTGACTCTTTCTGTCAGATACTGCCCATTTGAGAAACCTTGCTTCTCCTTCAACACCTTTTGTTTTTCCTAGGCTTTTCTACAGAGGAGGTGAGAAAATGCTAAAGGAAAGTAACATATATCCTTCAGGCACATTTCCTCCACTCCTTTCCAGTTCATTTTGGAGCAGATTTCATCTCTTCTTTCTGATATTTTTTTCCACCTACTACAGCAGTAAATATAAGAAATATTAATGACAGCTTAATTATTACAGAACAGCTTGTTTTTTTCTTGGAATAGGTGATAAGCCTTTCTAATCACTCAAGCCTGCATGCAGCAAAAAAAAAAATCTCCTGTTTAGACTGACTTACAATGCTAAGATAAAGTATGTATGTTTAAAACTGGGAAAAAAGTTCAAGAGAAACCTGAAGTTTTGGAATCTGCCTACAGTTCCAGAATTTAAGGACAGAGTGAATATTTTTAAGAAAGCTTTGTAAACTATTGAAATGTAAAATTTAACCATGACCAGGAGAAGGACTAATCTCATAGGTTTACATCAACAATATGATTAATAGCTAACATATTCTGTATTAGCACTCTCAAGTAAAATTTTAATTTTTTATAGCTGAAAAGAGAATTTGATAAATATTACATGTGCTGCCTACATGGCAATGCCAAAAAGATCAAAAGCCACAGTGTTGTTATAGCTGTGAGGATTTAAGGAGATAAGTAAAGATTTGGAAGAAGTAGTACTATCTTTTATTGAATTAAATCATGCAGACGGACTGCCTGCAATTAGGATCTTGTATTGGGCCTGTATTTCCAAAAAACATGTGGGTTTTTCTCCTGAACTGATAAAAATCACTATCACTCTCTGTACGTCTTGCCTTACTGATATGGAAAAAAAATCAAAACAAGAGAGCATAGCTCTGAAGAGCATAGTTTTGGAAATTTTGACAAACTACTGCCACACATCTGAATGTGTTTCCTGGCTGTTGCGTAGAAGGAATGAAAAGCACTTCCTTGTGAAACAGACTGAACATAGGAAAAAGTCCCTTCGTTGCCTTTTTTAAAAATCATGGTGGGCATAGAAAATATTTCACCACTTCACCACAAAGACTTATGAAATAGTTTTTTTTTTTTTTAAATATCATTGGTATACTTAGTATTTTGCTGGCTGAAAAACACCTATAAACAACCAGCCTAATAACAGACAGTGTTCACAGTGAAAGAAAGAATACAAAGGCATGTCAACTCACATGCACAAATGGACCTAAAATTTATACCCACATGTGACAATTTACTAAATACTTTATATGCATCAGAAAATTTACAGAAAGGATTTGAAAGTACAGAACAAAAATGCTTTGCAGATAGACTGAGAAAGTTATGTACAATTGAGTAGGAGGCAAGATATGGAACATTAGGACTAATAAATAAATGCTAATCTTGAGAAAGAATGCCTGGAAAATTACAGCATTCAGAAGAGCAAGTACTGAGGCCTGCTTGTTTTTGCTTAAAAAAAAAACAAAAAAACATGGAAATAACTGAAATAAAGAAACTGGTATGAAGTATTTGTCAGGCAGAGAAGAAAAACAAAAAATCAGTTAAAATCTGAGGCCATATATTTTTCAGATACAATATACTCATGGCACTTTGTCACTCAGTATAGTTTACTGTTTCAAAAATTTCATTTATGACATAATGATTTTGTCATTTCTTATCTTTTGAATCCCTGCAGGTTTTCTCAATTATTATAAGAAAGTGTGTATTTAACTACTCAAAACATGATTGGCTCTAGCACCAAGCAAATAAATGAGTAAAATCTAACAAAACTATTGTGCAGACCTGGTTTCAAGCAGTCATGTCCCTCTATAGCATGTAGAATAGGAATGGGCTCTAGTGACATGCAAAAGAAACTATTACTTTGATTGTGCCGGTATTAATTATACAATACGATAGCTCCTCTGAGATTAATTGCTGTAGCTTGTGAAATATGTGCATATCTTTTACTACTGAGAAGCACTGTAGAAGTGTAATAATTAAATTAACAAATTAAAATGTTTGCCAAGCACTCTTATGGATAAGAGTGAATGAAATAGTAATATTAAAAAGTAATTTCACTTCTTAAACTGAGACCTTCTGTCATATATGGTCAAAAGCATCCTACTTTTGAGAATTTAGTCCCACACTGAGCAAGTCAGGATATTGCAGTTTTTTTCCATTGTAAAAGAATAAGAAGAGCATAATTACTACTTGCCAACTATTCCTATTTTTCTATATCTTATTGTGGACACATCTTTCGTACTGCTGTTAAAAGATAAAATCCCTTCATAACTGTAAAATTGTAACTTGTTTTAAAATAGCATGATTCTAGATCACTGTAGTTTCATAATTTTGAAAATAAACTCTTCAAAATAATGTGCTTGAGTCCAGTAGTTTTTTTGTGTAACTTCTTTTTGCAGTTAAACATTTGGTTTGGTCATATGTGTGTGGTTCTTAGCTTCTTTGTTTCATCTCCTGTTTTCATGAATGATTAAATGTGGCAGTGGTGAGCCATATTCAATGTTGCATTTAAACTTTAGTAAATCAAGAAATTTAGCTTTTATTCACGTGCTCTAAAAAGACAAGATGAAAAGCGGTAACAATTTTTGGAATTTTGTTGTTTTTGTTTTTTATCAAAATCAAATCAGAATCAAAATAAAGAAAATCCCTAAGAACTTTTTGGCAACTTGTCTTATAATCTTTTCTAATTCTGGGAAATGTTCTCATTCCCCGTCTATGAATACAGAGCAAATATAGCACTCACATAGCAAGTAACATCTTTGTTATGTAATGGTGTGACATTTTAAATAAAAGTGAAAATATGCATAGCAAGATGCATATATGCAAATATGAAGTGGAAACACCTCTCAAAGGAAAAGCAGAATCTATTCACTAGTGAATGGAGGGATGTGTGATGATCAGGTATTTCTAAAAATAACTTGCTGATTCAGATCATAGACCTCACTTAAGGTTGTACATGAGAAAAGTTAAGTTGATGAAAGTAGTTTGATAAAGACTGTGTTACCTTTTAGAATTAAATTGCCATTGTCTTACTGATAATATTTTAAATTATGATTTTATTTCACCACTACAAAATACCTGTGCAGAGAGAAAAGTATGATATCAGCTGTTAAATCAGCACCTATTTAGTAGATATGCTTTTCCAAAAAAAAATATTACATAAGCAAAAGGAGTTATTTCTTAAGTAGCATCTACTACATAAAGTGTTCTACTCACTGGGGAGCAAATGAGTGGACTTTTCCATTTTAAATACAAGTAAAGGAACTTAGTTCTTGACTGTGTATCTAATATGTTGTGGAATTCTTTATTATGACAAACTGCTCAAAAACTGTCTTTAAAGATAAAATTTATTATGGCAATCAATTCTCCCAGAAAAAGACATACAGTTTCAATACCAGAACTTCTGCAAGTCATCCTACAAAATTTCCTATTGGCTTCTGACTCTAAGAGATAGTACATCATTTCAGAAATGAAGAGAAAGCAACTGCAGAAGAAATACAACCTTTATCTTATTAGGATGTAGAACACGGAAAACTACTAGGAATGATCACAGCTATTTTATAGAATTATATTTTAAATTTAAAAATATCTGAATTAATGTACAGGTTATTTTTCCATTTCAAAATGCTTCCCTATTTCAAACCACTATATCAATTACAAAAGCATCAATAAAAGTAATACACAAGGAATAATCTAGCCCTGGTTTTTAATAATCTTCAAGCACTGACCTCAAAGAAAACCATGAAGTTAAATCTGTGTAAAGGGTTTGGTATTTTGAAATCGACAAGATAAAGCATCACATTTTTATCTACCTTCATGGAGATGAGGGACGTAAATATAGGGAGGCTATTCCAGTTTGCTGCTCATTACCATTCTTGAAATGACTAAGTTTTATTTCAGATAGCGAAAAGAAGCAAAGGAAAAGGCTGACTACCACCCTGGAGGTATTTTCATAGTGCATTGCTTTCTTTTACCAACTTTCATTCTAACAATAAATTTGGGCAGCAGTTAGTGTAAATTGTATTCTTCTTATCCAAACTCCCATAAAGGCAGCTTAAGGTGTTTCCCCTCTTACAAGGGCATTTCTTACTTTGATATCTACATGATTGGAATGGCCCTGTCTGTGTTTCAATTTCTCTGCAAAATACATGCTGTATATAAAAATTAATTTGAAATATCTGACAATAACAAGCTCTGATACTTTAGTATGAATTATTTTATTAATATCCTTTAATTAACAAATACTAATTTTTTTATTAGAATTACTTTGGAAATGTAGACGAAAACTAATTACCATACTGCAGAAAAAATCTGACAAGTTATTGAATCCAGTGGGAGCAGATTAACACAGAACCTTCCTGTGCCTTCTTCGGTTTTCCAATAAATGAAAAACCCCACAGTTCATGTGACAAAGCAGCTGCCTAAATGCAGATTGAGCTGTCGGGCAGAAATCTGTGCATGACTGAGCTAAACACAAGAAATGGAAAGTAACTTCAACACGGTTTTTCACTGCAATTATTTACTTTTAAGAAGTAAAAACCAGAAATTCCTGGTTATTATATAGATCCATACCGTTAATTTTCTCCCCACTATTTTTCAAAAGAACATAAACAAAATCAGCTTCTTCTTGGTGAGCATATAAACACATCTTTTATTTTTACAGACTTCAGCCAAATTTGAGATTAGCATTAATACCCAGAAACTGGAATGATGATTCTATACTGCTAACAACTGTTGTCCTATGACTTCTATGGTATTTAGGAAATCAAAAGTGTAACAATGCATCACATTGTTAGTCTTATATGTTAATTGCAAGACCTTTGGTTCTCATCAAATGAAGACTGGGAAGGATTTCACTGTATGTTAAAGTGTATTAAGAAAGAATATACAAAGAATGAAGAACTATTTCAGGTGGAAGACAGTAGTAACACCAGAACAAATAAATACAAAAATATAAACACACTGTACGTAAGTGTGTATAATATTCAGCTGATCATAAATTAACTGAAGAAAATGTTAGTACGTGATCTTGCAATAAGATACACTGAAACAATCTTCCAATTAAAGCACTGAGTAAAAAAACTTATAAAAATATTATAGGGTGTGATAGCTTGTAATAATGGAAAAGTATTGGCCAAAGTGGTCCTACTAACTGCATATTTTCCAGCAGAAAACTAAGAGAACTTGAATTCTAAATCTCACCAGGATAAGTCAAAAAAAATCTCATATTTTGATTTAGTAAAAATGCAAATATTAAAAGCACTTTTAAACAAAGTAAACTTTCAAGAAGTAAAACAAAAAAGCTTAAAAACTGCATTGGAAACCTTGACTATAAAATTACTTACTCTCTAATTTAAGGAATATAAAAAAAAAATTCCAAGTGAAATCATAGACCCATATCCACTAGAGGGAGAATTTTTTTCCTGGAGGAAACAGAAAAAAAATATAGCTTACAGAAGAGCATGCAGAAATAAGCTCCATTTATATCACTCGGGAAGTCCATATCCACCCTTACACACCAAAGACTCAAAATGAAACTGTTTTGAAATCTTAAAGGTAAATATAAATTCTTATAGCTTTAAACATTAAGAAAATAAATCAGTCTAAAATGTTTGTGTTTTATTTGCTGAACCAAATATTTCCCTAACTTTTTAAATTAAAACTGTAAAGTAATAGCAAAAATCAACTTTAAGGTCTTATACCCAAAGAAAATCTATTTTGGCTATTGACTGTAAAAAAAAATTCTTCAATTATCACAGTATTCTAATCATTCAGTTGGTGTAGGGCAGCATGCAGACTTGACATCTGTTTTCTAAGATGTCAAGATTTCATCATTTAAACAGAATCACATAAAATAAAATTGCTTCTCACAAAGAACAATTTACACAGAAGCGAATCACTTATGTATGATGTTTTTTAAGACCTAATGTAGCACTGCTGGCTCTCCAAAACCTCATATTAAAAAAGAACAAAACTGAAGCATACCTCATTGGGGGATCAATGCTGTCTCTGGAGACAGAAAAATTACTTACATTTAGGTCCAAAATTCTTGACCGCTGTTTTACGTTCATCAGAATACTCTTCCAAATTTAGACAAAAGGAAAGCTAATGAATTATAGGTCAAAATATGTGTAAATCTGAATTTACATCTAAATGTCTGAATCTGAATTTTAGCATCCAAATGTCAACTTTCCTATGTTTGTACTCTCCTTCTATTTGAAGATATATTTTTCCAGAATATAATTATGTTTTTGGCAGAAACATTGCCCAGAGCATTCTGCAGTTCTACAGATTTTTAACACCAGAACTCTTGGCAAAATCTCTATATAGCAGATAAAGTTTTAGTAGAAAAAGCAAGGGGAAAAAAGAAGTAAAAATCAAAAATTTCTCCTCATCTCTTACATAACCAATGTTCTTTGAGCTTACTTTCTCCTATTTGGCCAACAATGAAAGACTAACAGGGCTCAAAAGTATCATTTCAGAATGGTGCAGTTTTCATTGGAAACAGTTTAAAGTTCCTGCAGTCAATTGTTTAAAATATATTTTCATACAATAAGATCCTTCTAGAGAAAAAATTAAGCATTACAAAATCATTAATTTTTTTTTTTTTAGTATTTCATTACTCATGTATATAAATTCTATGAGACAAACTCCAGTTATAACCTCCTTTTCCCCAGGCTAAACTCCAACACATGGCACTCCAACAAACACTATAGAAAATTAAACACTAGAGGCAAAAAAGATAAAACTTTATGGTAAACTGTAAAGAAAGGGGAAGGATTTGTTAAAGAACATATGAAAAGAGTTTGAAATAGTCACTGTCTTGATCATCTCCTCAGTGCAAAAAACCCAATATTATGAATCACCAGCATGGAGAATGAGTGAACTACTACTTATTTCTCCTATATCCATCCCACAAAAAGAGAAAATTACTCAGCATTCATAGAAAAGAACATCATTAACACAGTACATTGTACTATAATTTCATAAAAGAATTTTACAAAGTCAGTACAAGCTCCTCAATAATACTACAAAGTGTTCTTAAGAAATATATCCTTAATTTCTGCAAATTGTTATGTAAGGACTATGGAACATCATTCCAGAGAAAGCCTAATTCTTAAACAGAATTAGAGATCTCCAAATTTGTTGTTATACTGCACAATAGGTGCATTTCAGGTCTCTTCCTATTCACCGACCAACAGAAACCTAAAGATCTGTGATTTCCTTAAACAATATAAACCAGTGCTTTTACTTTATTCCCGAAAGTGGTTTTCTCATGTGTTATTGTTTTTTTTTCTCCCTAATATCCAACCTAAAAGTCCCTCACACTTCGCTAAATACATGTTTGAAAAGCAAGTCAGAAATCCCCAACTAGAATCATTATGCCCGAGTTAAATTATAAAATTATTATAATTGGGTGCATTGTTAATTTTACATCTGATCCTAGTTCTAGCTTCAAATTATTTTGGATTGTAACTCCGAGGTTATTTATGAGATCATCTTAAATTTAACCCAAAATATTCAAGGAAAACATTAAAAAATATTTTCAAGTAACATTCACTGAGTATACATATACATTTAATATATACACGTTTAGTAGAACTGTACCTACCAAAATTACAGAATTAACACCTCCATCAAAAATAGCATAAATATTAAACTTAAAAAAGTTAACAGAAAAGTTAGCCTTTTGAAAGGGGAAAATATAAAATTTTGAAATTATTTTCTGAGTGCCCAAATCTTGCACTCTATGGCATCCGAACAAAAAAAAAAAAAAAAAATACCTTTAAAAATTAAAAGAAATATAAGCCACAGAAAAATGTTAAATTGGGAGCAAGGAGAAGATTCAAATGGCATAATTATTCCTGGAAACATGGACATTCTGGGCACCAGCACAGGATTTATATCAGAGTTTGTGAAGGTCACAGGACCTCAGAAGAAAGAATATAAGAGGGTCACTTAGAAAGGCAAGGTTGAGATCACTTACAAGATCGAGAAGCTAAAAAGAGGTTTAAATGAGGTCAGAAGTAGGACAATTGTTGGTTTTGTTATTGTGTTTAAACAACAAAGACTTGGATTACAGAAGTAGGAAATAAACATGATGGTACACAAGACATGTATAACTAATTGGATCAATTCCTCAACCAGGTGATGGACTTTGAGTATTATCTCACAACTGTAGAACAATATATTCAAAAAATATAAAAGTTGTTTCTCAAAAGCTTTGTAATAAACTTTAAATATCACAAAATATTTTTTAATGAACAGGCCTTCCTGCTGGATTCATTTGGATGAACATTTATTAAAGCACTAATTGTCAGCACTACTTTCAGATCTCCATCAGTTCTCATAAATGTCCATATGTTCTTTGGTTTAAAAGTGCAGCTTAATGACTCAGGAAAGTGCAAGCCAATTTATCATCCTTCCTTAACCTTTTGAAAAATAAATTAGTTTTTATGAGAAACAATCATGGCAAATAAAGTAAAAAGCATTTCAATTCTATCATAATATGATGTCATTTTGCCTTAAATCTTAATGCAATTGTTTAACTTTAAAATTATTCAAATCAATCACTTATATTTTCCCTGACCTAGAGTTTAGTATCTCTAGAAGGGCAAAGACAAGGACCAACTTTCCAAACAGATTTATACATTTGAGATGTGACTGCCCACCAGGTGTTTGTACATCTCTCTCAGCAGGGCCACATGTCTACAGGACAACCTCTACTTTCAACATATTTATGCCAGTATAAAATTCTTTGTGCTACAGGGATTTATTGCTCTTTTAAAAGCCTAAACTTACGTGAGGGATTTTAACCAGTGTAACTGAATCCACACTAGAGGGTGCTGCTATTTTAATTGTAAAACGTTTTTACAGATATTGCTGCTTCAGAGCAAATGTTTGAAAAATGTTTTCTTGCTATCTAGGACAATAAATTACTACCAAATGAGAATTAAACTTGTGATCACACACAGGCTTTTGTGCTGAAGTTCAGGTGTTGTGATGTGCTGCCCTAGCTACCTGCACATAAAATAAATGCAACCTACTAACTCATGTGGTGTGTTAGAACTTGTGCTTAATGCTTCAAAACAACAAAATTCACAATAGACACAGAAGAGTCTCCCCCTCCCCCCCCCCATCTGTCTCACTATAGCTCACCAGACACACCCCTGGTACAAGTCAAGTCTTATTTTGAAATCCAGAAGTCGCTTATTATTTGTTACCATAATTGTGCATCAGTGCTTGTATTTAACATTTGAATAAATTAGTAAAGAGAATGAAGAATTATTAGCACCAGAAAAACAGTTTGTAAAATTAATTCTAACAGATTTGAAACTGCACCAAATGGTACTGTCACTTCCAAAAACAAAAGTATGTACTTTCTCCATGTTGTATTAAGATTAAAAAGGAAAATACACTTTACAAAGTACATACAACTTGAAAGCTTCAAATAGAATTTTGCCTCAGGCTGCAGAATAGCCTTTGCATGAGCTTCCATACGAATAATTCCATCTTCCTTGATCCATATGAAGCAACATTTATATGCTGCCTCTTATCTGGTCTCCCTGCTCACATTTTAAACTTTCTGAGAACATGGGCTTTACTGGGAGGTCTAGCGTATCATGTCAGGGCCCATTTGTCCTGGTCCACATTTCCATTGTTCATCCATTACCAAACTCACCCAGAACACATATTATAGATAAGAATGAACTTGGAAGAAGTAGTTTATCTTCTTACTTAGCTTTTACTTCCCCAGAGACTTCTGTCTCTCCCGCTCTATCCAAAGAACAAGGGGAGAGGAGGAGATATTACTCTATGTTCTTTCTTCTACCTTTTCCCACAAAAAAGGAGAACATTCATAAATACAACAAAGTGAAGAAAAAGTTTTGTCTGTGGCAAATAACAAGCCTGATGCCACAGAGGGATTCTATGAGAAAATGTTCTGTGAGCTAAGGGCTATAAATTCAGTTGATCCAGTGCTAGACTGAAAGAAAAGATTTTACTCCAATTCCTACGCAGAGGAAAAAGAAAAAGGGGAGGAGAAAACAACCCCTCAAAGTTATAACAAAAGTACAGGGATACTGTGTACACTGCACAGTAAACCACCACACAGATCTTAAAAAAAAAAAATCTTTAAAAATCCAAGGAGAAAAAAATGTGAAACTGAGAATTTGAAAAATTTCTAAGGCTTCTTGATTTCTGGTCTCTTCCTCCCAGTCTCCTTTTCTCTGTTTCTTCTACTCCTTGCCCTCTTCCCCCATCATCTCCCTCCTTCTGCCTATTTTTTAGGGAGAAGAAAAAAAACAAACAGATAATGAAATGCTTCACTTAGCTGTCAGAAAGATACAAGCACTACTTAAATTTTTCAGGTGCATCTTCACTTCAAAAAGCTTTGTTTATTCATCCGAAGAAAAAGCCATTAGGTAAAACTTGCAAGTAACAAATAGCAAGCATTCCTATTAGTACAGCCAGCAAAACATTACACAAGAAAGCAGTCATTTAAAGGATGTATTAAAATTTTTAAAATAATACATTTGTATAAAAGTTTACTGTTTACTGACAATTCTGTAAACCTAATCTAATCTTGGTACAAATATATGTTGTGAAACATTAGCACAGCTGCAGGAATACCTCCAGTAGTTAAAACTCCTTTCATTTTTTTTCTGAGAATCTATAAAGATTTTCATATCTCTTATTAAGATCACTAGCATAACTTTGATAGCCAAAACAACTATAGGTTCAAAGAATTCTAGACATACCATAAAACAATCTATTTCTGGATTACAACATCCAGGGGAAGACCAACATTACAGATCCCTAAGGTCCAATTTCTTGCCCACTTTTGTTATTTAACAACATGGGTTGAATGAACATAAGAACATACATTATGAAAATTTTCCTCTGAGGCAATTAGAACAATTTTCAAAATATTTTTTTTTAAATATTATCTCAAATGAGGTGGTTTCCTGTTTTACTCCATGTACAAATTGAAGACCTGATTTTTAAGAAAATCTGTCACTAAATATAGATTTGTTATTTAACTACAGACAGGGTAAGCAACTAAGTTTTTCCATTTCATCATAATTCAAACTATACTTCTAAGAAATGTTTTAGAGACAATAAGTCACTTAGCAATTCTGTCCACCACTTATCCAGAAATCTGTAAAATGTTATCAAGTAATATAATTTGATTTACTATTATGATATTGATAACATGCATAATCCATACCACCCAAGGTATTTTCTCTTTGCTGCAAGAGTAATGTTAAATCTCATAAGAGATACAAAGCATATATTTGCACAGAGAAATGCACAACAACTCACAGAGCCAAAATTATTTGGGTTGGAAGTGACCTTCCCATATTAAAATAGTTTCCTCAGAATCCACTTTTAATTCAGTAGGAAAAAATATGTCCTTCAAAACTTGTTCTGTTTATTAGCAAAGGCATTTGTGACTTATTTATTTCCATCTAGTCTCCTTTACTTAAATTTGTTCTTAAATTTTCCCCCAAACTCTTGAAACTTCTATACACACAGGGTTCTATAAAGTTTGATTAATTCAGATGGACTTCTGTGGACAAGTAATCTTGCTCAATTTATTTATCTGTTTGCACTGCTTCTTGTATATTGATATCATGTGGAAAAAGGAGGGGGAGTTTCCAAGTGGCTGATACAGAATCAACCAGTACAGAAAAATCATTTTACAGCTGTAAATACATATTTTGGCACAGTTTGTGTCTCACCATATAATGTAACTTTTACACAAGAAGATTATCTGACTATAATGGAAAGGGCACAACGTAAAGACTAGATAATATTCATAAGGTGCTGCTGAGCTAAGACCTTGCTGTGAGCCAGCATAGTCATTCCTGTACTCTAAGTTAATGTTGCTTTGGAGAAAGGTCAGTTCTGTATGTACATGAAAGTCATATTAAAATGATAAAGTAAGAAAGCATACTTGGAAAGAAAAAGAAATATTTCAAAATGTGCAATACAAAGAAAAATACAGAAGCACAAACTCTGAATTTTATCTTATTTTCCCTAGTCATTGTGAGCATTTCAAAGATCATTTCTAATAGCTCTGTACGCAACATTTCTTAAATAATCTTTTTTTACAAAGGCTGCAATAATTCAAATACTATTATAAGATCACAGCCATATTAGGATGCTACAGTCATCACCACACTGCAGATCTAGCACACCCTGAAAACACCCATGGTGAAGGAAAGGCATTTGTAGGTGTATTATCACAGGATTTCACTTCCTGTTCCTTTTGCCACTGCTCCTACCAGTGAATCATTCCAAGCATTCAGAAGATACTCCAGAAACTCTCCACTCTGGTAAAAAACCAAGAGCATATATGAAGAGCTTCTGCTTCTTCATTTCCAAAACCAAGGAAAAGTAGCCATTATTAAGATCGGAGGATGAGAGTAGTACAACCACATGTCAATGTAGCAGGACATTCCCCCTATCACAGGAGGACTTTCCTTTTCTGCCTAATAGCTGGTGCAATAGCTCAGGGCATCTTCCCCCTCTAATTCACCCACGTGAATTTGCTAATGGGTGAAATAATTCCATCAGGACAGCTTGCCTGGTAGTGAGTTATTCTGGCACCATGAAGGTGACATTCCCAGCTGACAACAAACATCTTGCCTCAAAAGGTAGATTATAGGAAGATAAGCTGGAATTTGACTGACAGCCACTTGACAAACTATAAAAGCTACCAAACTTTCACAAAGCAGAAGTCTTCTGCACATTCCCTGGAAATGTGTGGGGTCTTTTCCCCAAAGCTGGGATGCCAACTTTCATGGTTACTCTCTCAAGGACTGAGTGAAAGGACTCCATGAACCCCATCATCAATTTGGTGGTAAAGTCACAGACTCCTAATATATACTATTTCTTTGCTAGTTATAATAAAGGTGCCTTTATGTTGTGCACTGTTTTATGTAATCTACTAGTAGTTATTTTGTTTTATCCTGTGTAGTAAGCAGCTCTGTTTAAGGTCTCTTGTCTGTTAAGTTCCTGTCTATTCAATAGACTCATTTTATCAAAAACTGATCTGCCATTCTTGAGAACCTGTGAGCCAGAGCAATTTAGGTGCAGGTCACCTGAGTAGAGCTGCTGCCAAAAATCTGAGCCTAAGGCAGGGCTTGTCTAAAGCTCTCACTCTATTCATAACAGTTGTACTGAAGATGATGCAACAGCATTTAGATATGTGTATTACCTGTCGTGGGACAGGTCCAAGCAAAAAACACACGGCTGGGCAGAGACTGAGATATGAAATTAGGACAGAAATTTATTACTTTAAATCAAAGTAGCCAGAAAAATGCAGGCAAAGCCACCTTGTTTCATCTTTGCAGAAAAAAAATCTAACTTGAAAGTGTTTAATCACCTAAAATTTGTCTAATTTATATCTTAATATATACATGGCACTGAACCAAGATTTTATTTAGCATTGAAACTGTTAAAAATAGACACAAGACAATTAGACACATAAGTAATTGGAGCTAGCAGAAGGCACAACAATCAGCTAACAACCATCAACTAAGTATGGGCTGGCACTGCAAACACCTATCTGAAGCTGAGACCATTATTCTGCATAGCCAGGAATAGATATCTGTAAAAAATTATCAAAGATAGTGGCTGGAGTAGACCATAGCTAGGTACACTTTTCCCATAAAACACATCCTGAAGCATTACATTTCGTAACTGCAGGATGCCACTTAGTATTACAGCATTATTTAGTCACACCTAAGTTTATCTAACACACTCCCTTGCCTAAAAACATGCAAAAAGTTTAGTTTTTCATTTACTTTTATTTTGATCTAGATATGAAAATTATCTGATATCTCTCTTCTGAAGTTCTAAAGTCAAAGTCAATGATAAAATAAGGCACTGAATAATGCAAATTATATGTAGCAAAAAGAAAAATTAAGTCTTCTGAGATTCCAAAGGGACACATTTATTGCCAAAATTAAAAGAAAGAAATGAAAGAAAAAGAGCATGATATTTTGTATTCAAGTACAGAGATACAGGCATTTTAAGCTCTTCCTTGAAAATATTTATTCAAAACACATTCTCACTATCCCTATCAACCCCCTGTCAACTTCAGAAATTTCATGGAATGTTTCTCCCACAAAAGCTCACAACTCCATACAAGCAAGACATTTATTTTCTAGAATCTAGGCATACATGTCATTGTATCTTTAACTAGTTATGTAATTTTAATACACTAAGGAATGAAAGATTTATTTCAAAGTACCCGATATTTAGCTACTACTTAAATTAACAGCATGCGTTAGTTTTTCCATCTAGTACAAGCTTTTGAGATTTTTCTAGAGACCTTGCATGTGACTTTACCCACCAGATAGCTAGTGTAGTGCTGGAACTTCCAAAAACAGTATTCCTTTCACCCACACTGCATTCTGCTCTACACTGCCACTCAATCAGAGGGCAGGCTGAGACAGTGAATACAAGAAAACCTTGTGAGAAGAAACCTGACTTCTAGAGAAGGTTACTCCAAGTGCCCTGGCACAGGCTGTTTTCTGAAGAGAAACACCTTACTAGGACTTTCTGCAACAGGATGTACTTTGCCTACAATTGTAGGGCACAGTTAAAAAAAATTAAAAGGAACATTTAACATCAAAGTAGGAATGATGATATAGAATGAAAACATACAAAATCCAGTGAAAAACATACTAATCTGTAACCTAGAATAAACACATGTACACACACAGAACTGTGTTTCACATTTAGCACCCAATTCCAAAAAAGCTAGCTTTATTTCCTATTTATTAGCACATGAAAAACAAATACTATTTGTTAGGAAAGCAGCCACTGCACAAAATTAACCGACATTCTGCTTCAGGGCATGAATACAAGAAAATCGTCAGACATTAATAATGTAGACAGAGCATTTTCCTGGGAAAATGAAGATCCAATGGAACAACAGATAAATCATGCCCAACTGCTCACTGTTTGTTGTTTCACAATCTGTTGTATTTTATAGAATATGACTAGTACAAGTCTGTTACAGACATAAAAAAATTAGCAGAAATTAATATGCAAATTACTGTAGTGCTTGTGTGGGAATCCATTTCATTAATTTGAATTCACTGACATGACTGTGTAATCTAAATTTATGAGGTTTTCAACTGCCTCTCCATGGAGAATTCTACATTTACTGAATTTTGCTTTAGAAGTATTTTGTGTATTAAATAATACTTGCAGGGCAGTAATGTACATGAATGGCTTAGAATTTAATTTATATAATATATACCAGGCATTTTGCCTGTGAGAAGACATAACCTACAATGCAAAAAAAAAGAAGGCACTTAAATATTTCCTTTTAAAACATTTATGGACAGCAATAAAAACAAATTACTGGAGGGAACAAAGGAAGTTTAAGTTCCCAGCGAAGTAAATACTGTTCATAATTATTTTGTTGAAACAAATGCAAATCATCTGCTTTTTAATATAAGGGCTTTATGATGCAAAGAACTCAAGCTGGAGAAAAAAGGCCAGATTAAACCACATACAAATCTGAATAAGAAAGTTTATCAATACATAGGCCAGATTGAAGATTAAAGCTTCAATATCAAGTTTTGGAAAATAGCAGCAAGATAAATAATAAGACTCCTTATAATTCAACACTTTAATAAATATCTGGATACAAAGCTAGCAAAAGCTTTGCATAATCTTGGCTTTAATAACCTCTAGTTATCTAGATGTAAAGAAGGTATCCAAATAACCTGATACTATCAAAATGTTGCTCAAGAAAATACTGAAAATAACATGTTAACATGTATTTCCTCTTTTCTTCAGAAAGCAACAGAAATTCTAGAACACAACATTTACTCAGTTATCAATACCTAATTCTAGAAGGACAAAAATGTGAAGGTTAAAAAATATTTATATGATCAAAAGGTTTTATTTTCAATTATTGACAGCATTATAAAGTGGGCTTTTCCCCAGTGTGATTCTAAATGTTTTGATATGACCCACTTGCTAGTAGGATGCGCTATTAGGTTTATTATTTTGCCAAATACAATTTTGTTAAGCAACGGAATTATTTCATTGCTATGGCTTAAATGTTTTTTACTATGGCAGAAATATGAAGTATTTATCTAGGAGTGCCTATGGTGCAGTTTTACCCCTACACATTTCAGTCTTTTTCACATATAGACACGTATCCATAAACAAAATGAGTTTTCATGTATTATCTGGCCTTTGAATGAATAAAACTGCTTTGAAATGGGGATCTGGGGGCAAAGAAAGGGACAATTTACTATCAGATTTGCTTAAACATGACACAACAAGGAATATATTTACACCCAGCAACGGATCTTTCACACTTGTCAGATCCTCCTGTCAGCATCCCCTGCAGCTCTGCTGACTACCAGAACACCTGTCTGCTCCAAGGTCACTGATTCAATGTCACATTGCAGTGAACACACTGAAATCCCAATTGCATATGAGCATCATCTTGCAAGAGATTTTTGTCCCTGTTATTTTACTTATAAGTGATTACTGGGTAATTATACTTCATGAATTGGTATGATTTTGTAAATCAGAACCTTGAAATCAGTTTACCTGACTAGCAAAGGAGTAAGTAAAGATATGACCCAAAGAAGCATGTACAGACAGAAGCATCTCTTTGATGGAATGGCTACAGTCCATTTATTTATATCATTTATATGGAGACAATATCTCCATAGGTTTCTTTGCACTGATCACCTACTAAAGCAATTTTTTTTTTAATTATTACTCTTTTTCACGAGATGTGTTTTGTAACTAAAATATCATCTGGTTTTTGCCTCCTAAAACATTTCTGACTACTTGCTATTTAGGAAGCTATCTGTTTCATGTAGAGAGTCAAAAAATTGCTGTATTCTTCCTAATATTAAATAAACTTATAGATTACATTACATGCTCACAGACCTGCATTAAGGAGTAAATTATATAGGCAAGTAAGAACTACTGCAGGAGGCTCTGTTTTGCCTTAACCTTGGCACTAAAGGAATGTGATGCGTAACTTTGTGCTTTCCCCCAAGTAACTGCAATGTTGGGATCATATTCTCCAGTCATTCTGAGATTGAAACCGTCTGTTCATGTCTGTAACTATAATTTTTCTACCCTAATTTTTGCAGAACATAGTAAGCAATTGTCAGGAGGCACACATTCCTCAACAGCACTCAACCTACTTCTCTGACACTTCTTCCTAAACTTAGGTTTTGAGAGAAACATTTCCTTTTTACTATGTCAAGTTAAACTGTTCTTTCCTTCTATTCACAAATGGAAAAACAGATTTTATAGGTCAGAAAAGGGGAGTGATTCAACTCTTCAAATACTCAGAGGAATGGTGATGCTACTGCTCTCCCTCACAGAAAAATGCCATTTGTCACTACAGAAATCCATGTAAAGACCTACTCATCATGGCTCTTGTAAATCCACCGCCTCTGAAATTCTGCAAGCATTGCATGATTCTGCATACACTGAAAAACTGCTTTCTACTGAAAATAAATAAACACATGCATACCAGTCTCAGTCAAAACACATCTAAAATGATAAACATATAGAACTGCTGAACCTTCCCCAAGCATTATCTGATCCTTTGTTTTCATAGCAGTGGCTAGCAGTTCATTAGCTCTACACTCTCTGACTACTGATAGTCAATACCAGACAGACTTGAGAGTGCAGATATCGGAAGTCATTATAGAGGAGCAATCATGATGGGTATTGACTGCTGTGACTCCAAGAGGCTTTACCTCTGAAAAGTTGCAGCTGAAGACTTGCTGCTACAGCTTGCTGTCATATGTCTCCAAAATTAACCTACCAGGGACACCTAGGCACAGCCTTCACAAAGCAGAGTTATTTCAGAAAAGTAGAGGTGCGTTTAATGTCAGCTCTTTCTCAAGAACCCTTATAATCCTCATTCTGTAGTCACCAGCCAATTTTGCTCTCAGTAATCTGTATATACTTATCATTTAAAGTATCACAGCTTGTAAAAGTTCCCACTATCATTTTCTGAAATGTAATTCAAAAGTTATCCTTCTTCACAAAGGAAGAAAGGAAAGGGATGAGGAAAGAAAATAAAATCAATCTCATGAATTACTTAGTTCAGTCTCACACTTTATTTCCCTCTCAGCTGGAATCTTATAATGTTAAGAGATGAACAACTAATCTTTCAGATACACAAGTCCATCTTCATATTTGATCCCTCTTCTTCTAAGCTTGTATTTTCTCTGCTGATTTAAGAACCACAGCCAAGGACTTCATAGATTTTTTTTTTTTCCAGTGGGAGAAAAGTTCTAGTGATGGCTGCTTTTACTCATGACTTCATCTTTCATTCTTCTGTTGAAGTCAAATGAAATATTTAATATTACACCACAAGCTGCAGTAATGATCAATTAACCCCAGCTGGTACCAGGCCCTAACAGAGACTCTGCATCCTGCTTCAAAATATTGTCAATGACAGTAAACCCCATCCTCACCACCTCCTAACATTGCATACAATCTGTTCTGTCATTCACAGACCAAGCAACTTAAGGAAAACGAAAGGAAGAAATTCCTACCACATGTATAATACAGGATAGAGAATACTCTCAAGAACCAGTGGAATTTGGAAAAACCATCTAGCCTCCAAATTGTCCAAGAGTTTTGTTTTCTGGGAATGCAATAGGTTTCTTCCACCATCACCTTGGCCAATTCAAAACACAAATCACTGTCCATCTTCAGTAAGAACAAGTCTAATATTCAGTTTTTCTGCCCAAACATGAATTTATTCCATTCTCACTCACGGCTACCTTATCTGCCAATACTGACTGATCTACAGCATGGCAAGTTACAAATGAAACACTAAATGCAGCACAGTTTTGTTATTTACATAAAATACACAGATAACATTCTAATCTTCTGGACTCCCTCAAATTACAATGATAAAATTTCATAATCATTACTTCTACATCAAATTGCATTTCAAATACACCTACAGCAGTATCCTATTAGCCATTCTGCTCGACACAAATTAGAAAGCATACAAACTACTATACATGAAAAACAGGCAAAGTATCATATGCATCATTATAAAAGCAGGTGCTTCTTGAAACACCCCAAATAAGCCATAATGTGTAGAAAGCCTTAAGACACCACTAACATCCATTGTGTATCATTCTCTCATACTGCCCTGCTCAGCAATCTCAGACCCTTAACTAAATAAACATACCACTTGAGAGAAATCCATCAAGTCTTACCCGAGTCTTCTAAACCTCTCAGTTCTGACTGTGAGGGAAACTCATAAAACTCAGATGATCCTGAGAGCTAAAACAAACTTCAAAGGATGGTAAGCAGCACAACAGAGAACATTAGGATTCTAATGCTTTATAATTCTCACTCGTCTCTGAAAAAAAGCTGCATATTCATCTCTGTCTCCCTGTCTGAAAGAACTTAATGACTCTGTGTCTTCTCTGGATGACATCCTTTCTCCTTCCTCCACCCCTACTCCACAGGTATCCATTATTTCTTTCTTTCAAATGATGCAGGTCAGTAAACAGGTTAAATTCATAACAATTTACAGTTGTTCTTCAAGACCTCTCCTTGTATTACAGATTTTCAGAGTCTCTCATGGTCAAAAGGGGACATCTTTTCCAATTATTGCAATAATCCTAGGATATTACCATCTCCTTACAAAATCTGTAAAGCTTTTATTCTTAAAAAAAAAATCAGTTACAATACTATGAGTATATTAAAGTATTTGTTGTTAACAAAGACTTGCAAGTGCTCATGTTAAGAGAGATAAATAAAACCATGTAGAGCTTCAAAAAACCTGATTACAATGTTCTTTTGTCTACAGCAGAAAAATTATTTTATGCTGCACATAAAATTAAGATAATTATCTACTAGTTTAATTTAAGGAAATGCATGCATGCCTCTTACTGCAGTAACAAAAGCAATTACTTTTGTGGTAAGTTAAGTATTATATTTGGAATGTTTTCAAACTAAGCATAATAATATTTTAACAGCAGTTACACTATAAAAAATTCAAGCAGTGGCCTTTTATGCATCTGCAAATTTCATTTTAAATGTGCTGAAACTTTATGGGTACAGCAGTATTAAAATGATGTTAACCAGCATTTAACAAGTACAGGAAGTACACTAAGAGTTATGCAATTATAAGCTATAATTTACAAATGCATGTAAATTACACAGTATAGAGGTATATAACCAATTCTTATAGTGGTTCAGTTAAAGGAGAATGGCTTTTTAGAAATGTGATCAGTTACTGTTTCTGTACTTGCTTTCATTAAGTCAGCAAGCCAAGCCCTTATTAAGCAAGCATGGTAACAAACTACTGAGATTAGCTTATTAATAATGTTTGTAGTTTTGCATAGGGCTATTAAACTCACACTATAGTTATTTTATTATGCAAGCAAGCAATTTTTTTATACATTAATAATTTTTATTTGATAGTTTACAAGGACAGAACAAATTAAAACCCAAGCTTACTGAACTGCCTGGTTTTCATGTAAGAGATCTCTGCCACACGATTTTCAAGTTGTTTGGGTTTTCCTATTCTAAGCTTACAGGACAGATGCAAGGTAATTCCTAATTACAATGCCTGTTTAAGCCCAAAGTCCATCAAAGTTAGTACAGAAGAGGCATATGCTATATATTGCCACTTCTGGAAGCATCACATCCTGAGCTGCAATAGAGATTCACAGCTGAAAAGGGCAGCTAAGGCTCCATCCCTCTCCAACAACTCCCTCCTCACTCTCCTCAAATCATACCCAGCATACCCAGCACAGTACCTCACACACCCTTCATACAGCCCTTTTCTTCTCTGTAAATAATCAGCAGCTATTTTGTGTATGTCAAAAGCATTTCTTGACACAGATTACAATACCAGGATCTATCCAAAGCTGTGGTAACAATGATCCTGATGTTCCAAATAATTTAGCAGAACATAAAAATATTTATCTGAAATTTTGCTTTTAACCTACAAGAATGCTGAATAATGAAATCCAGCAACATTTAGTGCTTAGTCACAATATATTTAGTTAATAAAAATAAAAGTGCTTCTCCAAAAGAAAGATTCTTCCAGCAGTATTTTAAAATGGCCATTAAAAAAAAAAAAAAGGCTGATTTCCCTAAGTTTCTAACCATATTTTATACATTATGGAAGATTACTAGTTAGAGTACAGGGGTTCTTTCTTTTAATTTCTATCAGGGACCATACAATTTGAATGTGGCTTGTTTTTTTTTTTTTTGTTACATAGTCTACAAATTAAAGAACAATTTTAATGGATTTGATTAATTATATATATGGCACTACCAAATTACAAGATAATAGTAGTTTCAAACAAAGCTCTACAATGCTTTTCTAAGTGGATTAAAAAAGCAGTTTTTGTTAGGAAATGAAATATTTAAATAGAAAATCTATGCCATTTTCAACAAGAATAAAAGCAAGATAATATATCAGTCTTACATGTATTTTCTATATCATCTGAAAATATACCAAGTGAAAGGAGTAGATATTTCCAGTTATATTACCAAACACAAGAGACAAACTGTTGGAATTTATCTTTTCTCAGTCACTTCCTATAGCTATTTCAACACTAATGTATCTAAACCAAGCTATACCTAAAATAAAATCCCTTATGTTAAAAAAAATTATATTTAAAATGCTATAAAATACCTTAAGACTTCTTTTTTCCCCTACTGTTACATTTATTAGAAAAATATTCTTATTTCTAATAGGGAAACAAAGTAAAAAACAAGTTTTGAAGGAACTATAGGGGAATTTCTTGAAATGTTAATAATAGAATTTTTTTCACAATATTTAACATGATCACCTCTTTCAGGTAACTCCTGGATAAAGCAGAGTAAGCAAATGAAGAAACTATAATTTCAAAGGTTCTTCAGACAGAAATTTGGTTTTTTGAACCAAGTGGCCAAAAGGATCTCTTTTGCTCTAATAACCTTTTCTAGCTAGTGGGGGTCTCAACAGTGTGCATACCTTAAATATTTTACCTGTGCCTTTCTGACTCTAACTTAGAGAGCATTCAGCAAACGAAAAAGGAAATTCAGACTCAGGAATATAGTTCAAAGAGTGCTACCTACTTCATCAGCAATTTGAACAAGAGGAAGTGAGCATTTGTGGACAATCCACAATATCCTTGTGAATGATATACCTGGAAACAATGAACCAAATCTATAACCTGTATGAGTCAGTACAGCTCCATTAATTTCAGTGGTAATAGGCTGATCTGCATAACCAGACAATCTGACACAAATCTGTTAAGAGTTTTTCAAGCTTTAGTTTTTGACATATAACCAGCTCTCAGAAGAGATGACATGGGAGTTGACTCCAACACAGCATTTGTAATGGTAGACACTCATTATAGGGATACAGTCCTGAAAAATTAGTTCAAGTACAAAGGTTCTAAAACCCACTGACTAAAGGTAATAGACTAATTGCTTCTAAGAACATCAAAATGGAACAATATATTTAAAATGCAGTTATTTTTAAACTAACAGCAGTTCCTACGTATGTATGTTCATGTCTCTTTGTGTGCTTAGGGAAAAATTTCAAGTAAGAACACAGGGGACGAGATACCTCAATAATTGTAAATACAATATTTAAACATTTCTGAGGTTTTCAAAGCCAAGCAGGCATCTCAGTCAACTCAGTGCCTAAAATTCCATTGCTAAAGTTTGCTGAAGAAAAGAAACCTTCACCTCAGCACACCCTATGTCAGCACAGTCATGGTGTGGTCCTAGGTGACAAACTGGCTCTGTCAGGCGAAAGGTGAACTGAAGGTCCCCAGGGCAGGAGGCACTACTGAAAAAGAAAAGCTGTACAACTTCACTCCCTCTTTACCCATCCTTGTTCAATTTCTGCAAGGTGGACTTGAAAATAATCTCAGGCTGAATTTCAGGATTCTTAGAAGACAGACATTGACTT
The DNA here is from genome assembly GCF_963662255.1 of Cinclus cinclus. Lineage (NCBI taxonomy): Eukaryota > Metazoa > Chordata > Aves > Passeriformes > Cinclidae > Cinclus > Cinclus cinclus. The sequence continues at coordinate 37,464,966 of NC_085049.1, read as the reverse complement.
GCTGTTTTAGACTAGATACCTGAATTCCAAGGAATTAAAGGGTTATGCTACTACTAACCAATTTAAATTCATGCCCTACCTACCATGCCAGAACTTGGTATCACAATCCTGGCCCTTCTTCACAGGCAGTGCATATGAAAGCAAAAAAGTTCATTTCACTTAGCAAAGGGTGTCCAAAGATCATAATTTAAATGCACAATATAATGCTTCAGTCAAGGTCTCAAAGACTTGAATATTATGAAATACATTCTATTATCTTTTTGTTGCTGTTATTGTTGACATACTCCCTGGCCTTTTAAAAAAATGTCTGAAATATTCTATTGAAATAGAGTTTAATCACAATGCACATTTATATGCCTTACACTGCTGATTAGATAATTAGCCTAAAATATTAACCAGAAAGCAATACCTCATGTTTTTTCTGACACATTGGAGTCCCAGATTGAGCCTCCTATTTCAAGCAAGAAAATTGCTGAAGCATTTACATGTCTCAAAAGTAATTCAAAACTCCAGGCCTTAAGGACAATGCAAAGTCTTCCCAACCCCCAGCCCATCCCCAAAATGCCAAGCAAACAAAAACCCGAAATAAACTGCATGTATCTGAGACGTGTGACTTGAATCAATATAGATAAATTAGAAGTACATTGGTTCTTGGATCAGGTAATGGTTCAATTTTGGACAGAATTAATATCTGGGGGAAGTGACTTTTATACAACACTGAATGGTCAGAGCAAGATCTATAGCTTGGGAAGTGATGTGTGCAACTTTATCATTAAACAGCAGAGAAATTACTGCAACTAATTCCCACATCTGTCTCATGCAACTTCAACATGCCTTTCAAGTTCTTTTACTTCTATATTTATCCAAGATTAGTTCTCCACAATGAAATAAAATGGTGACTACGAAAATGTAGCCACTGATTCTGCCTGACAGATTCAGAGGTGTTCCAAGTGGTAGAGCAGGCTATATCTCAACTAGATAGCAGAAATAAGTTTAGAAATTACCCAGAGTTATACATGTTTAAAAAATTGAAATAAAGATTATTTTGAAAGGAAGCCAGCAGGTATCAAATTACCTAATTTCCTATGGCAATAGGGCACATTATAGTTTAAGTTTCTTAAACAACAGAAAGTTTTTTTTTTCTACTAATTTGATGTGCACAATTTGTTTCATGTCCTGCTTATGAGGCAGCACAAATCCAGTCAAAATTATAACCCAGGTGACATTTTAAACAGAACTACGGGAAGGATTTGTTTTCTTGATCAGAAATAGAACTCTAAAGCATAGTGATTCACATCTTGGCACTAGTAAATGACTTACTGAATTTTCTCTGATTTCCATTTCATTATGCTCATAAGATAATGAGCAGAGTGCACTTACAGAAGGACTAATGTACTGGTTCTATCTGCAGTCTTTTATCCTCACACCTTTCAAGGAATGCAGTAAGCACTTAACGTAAAACAGTCTTCATCATCACTCCTTACTAGCAAGCAAAGCAGCTGAAGAAGATAAAAATATCATAGCAGGAGCAGTAGTAAACAAGTATCACTTCCTCATAAGTTCTCTTGAGTCCAAGTTCCCATTTCTTTCCTTCCTCATTATGTGTAAGAAGGTCTCTAGAATAAACATACTCTGGCTGCAAAATTAGCCTGATTATCTGAAATTTTCTTTTATGAACCTGATGGTTAGAAGCATATGTTTTAATTGTTAGAAGCATACGTGAAGAACCATTTATTTCAAATACATCATCATTTCTTGTTTACCACAATGGATTTCTGAAAAGCTAATGCAAGTCTAAAACTGGATATAACAGTATTCTTTAGGTGTGGAGAACTTTGCAAACAAATACTCAGAACATTCAGAGTCAGAATATTTCCCAAATATGTAGAGACAATACTGAAAATATCCTCTGGCACATACAAAAACACATTCTTTGTAAGTTTACACTTTAACACTATCAGTCAAACAAAAATATTTAGAGAATCTGTTTGCTTTTAACATTACTATACACATATAAATGCATAATGCCTCTTACAAAAAATAATTATAATTTTCATCACAATATAAATGTTTCTATTATACTTACTCTGGCTTCACGGATGTTTTGTAAACAACTATTTCTAAACCACATGGGGATTTACCTCAACTAAACTTAAGAATTTGAAGTCAATACATGGTTTATGCTAGTGATTTAAATCCCCTCTTCAGTTAGTGAAGAAAAAGAGAAATATCTTTGAAATTATTCATGAAGTTTTACTTAGCAATCTTACAGGGTGGTGAACTAAGCCCTGTAGAAGGTATTTTCTCCCTGCTGAGTACTACAGGAGCCATGATGACATGTCTGCTGGTCTAGAGCAAGTCACAATGGATCTCATGTTTTATGGTCAGAATATCATTGCCTCTAACACATCAGCTAAGACAAACTTGTCATTATTTGAATACCGATTGCCAGTGGCAAGATTTGCTCTAAATGGACTTGGTAAATAGGATAACAGAATGATTTAATTTGTACGCACGACGTCTGGAAACACAATTTACATTGTAAGAAATATGTTTATGTCTTTGTTTCTTTCAGACTACACTTTCTGAAAGTGTCATACTTTAGTATCTGCATCTTTTCTTCATTTTGCTACTGCACAAGTATGAAATTCCATTTATGAAGGAGTGGGTGCCTACCATCAGAGATTAGAATGGCCACTTTCCATTTGAATAGAGATATTATTCTCTGCAATGGAAAAAAGTATTTACGGCAAAGAAGTCTATGAACTGAACACGAGTCAGCACTGCAATGTTGTTTCTTAAAAAAATGTTTGATCCCTTAACAGGGATATTTTGGGACACTCTGGGGAAAAACAAGATACTGGGATCTAATTGCCTACAGAAGTGACAGACATCCTAAATAAAGGGGTGAACCATGTGAAATGTCAAGGAAGATAGCAACAATCAAAGAAAGAAGTGAAGAAACCTCTCCACAATATACTACACGCTAACATTCTTGTTAGACTGTGTTATGCTTGTTAGAATGAAGGGACCATTCCCATTTAAAATCTGGAAAGTAGTTTCTCTTTTAAATGTCCTTTCCAACAGACAAATCATTCAGTAATTCTATAATGCATTAAGCAACTTTTCCACTGCATCCAGCACTAATAAGTACTATTCTTAGGTAAAATATTCTGTCCTATTTAGGACGCTAACATTCAGGAAAACTTTGACCAACTGCAGAGGATCCAGAAGACTGGAGAAGAGCAGCAAGTACAATCAGCAGCTCTAAATACAGGAAAAATATAAAGGTCTATAAGAAAAACACAGTTAGTTGATTTTGTACAATAAAACAAGATGATTGAAGTAAAGACTTAAACTCCTGAAGTCTTCAAATAAACACAAAGGAACTGTAAAGAGGAAAGCAATAAACAGTTCTTCATGTCCACTGTAGACAAGACAGGCTTATTGGCAATGGCTGAAATGGCATCAGCATACAATTAGACAAGAAAATGAGGAAAAAAACTCACATTTGCAGCAATAAGTAAGGCTTGAAATAGCATGCCTAGGTAACTAAGGGATCATCAAAAGAATGAATTTTTCAAAGTAATTTAAACAATACTTTACAAACCAGCATAAACACTGGCCAGGCCAGATCACCTTGTATTGTCCCATGTTCACATCATGACCTCTATCACTTGCTGCTCCCTACACTCTCCAGTGAGAAATTACTAGCTCTACTTCCCCAGTTTCATTCCAGATCCTTTCTCCATTATGTCAGGCTGCCCAGCTTCTAGAACCATCTCTGTCCATAGGTTCTTATTCTTACTTCTTACCTCTCTTTCATAAAGAATTAGTCTCCATTACATCTCATCAGTGCACACAGCTCAATATATAAACAACAAGTCCTTTGGACTCACAGTTTCAGTAAAGCTTAGTTACATGCTCTCTCATGATCTGTCCAGTTATATTTTGCTAAAATTCTATAAGTACAATTCCACCAACAGGGTGGCCTTTCTTCACAAAGCCTCCTTGTGGCTGAAAGTTGGTATTTTCTTCAAGCATGATTAACAGCAGCAGATCCGCTGAACTTTATATCCAAACCTTCTGTAAAAAATCTGAGAGCATCTGCAATATGTCATGAAAAATTGCAGGCCCCTTCAGGCCATCAATACACAGAAGTCAGCTTAGATTTACAAGCCTTTTAATAATTGCCAGAGCTTCCTATATTTGGGTTAATTTAATTAATTATTTCATATTAGGATTGGGAAGCCTTCACAGCCATTCTTTACCTTCATTATGTGCTTGTCTTCACTGATGCATACCCTTAATTGTGAACCAACTGGTTATATGAAACAAATACCTAACTCCAGAAACCTCTAAATAGCCATATTTTTAGTTTATTACCTGAAAGGACATATTGATGTTCCACAAAAGAAAAAAAATCTAAAAATACTGGTATTTTCTGAAAACTGAGCATATGGAAAGAATAATTTTTAAATTAGATAAATAATTATTACCATGAAGTAAGTGCCAAAGTGATTTAGGGTTATCTTTGATGGAAAATATCAATTGCAAGAAATATACTCAAACGCTTCACATTAATATATTCAATATTTCCTAAAATATAACAATGAATTTTTGATGGATTGACACAAAAATATAAAAAATACAAGTTTCCAAGTCAAAAGATATATTCTGGGATTGGTCAAATAAAAGCTTTGAAGTTATGAAGATCTGCCACCTTTATGCATTCTCAGCAGGTAATGACAATGATGACAAAACAGATAAGAAACTTATAAATATAACAATGCATCTTTCCTGACAACCGAATAATTATATGCTATGTATTCACAAATATATATATATATATATATAATACTTCTTATCACACATTGAGTTTTAAATAATGCTACACATGGGTCAATTATGAAAGAAAAACACTCCACTCTTGTTTCAAAGAGATGATTCAGAGGTTCTATCATGGTTTCTCAATTCTGGGCTTTACAGGATGATATTGAGTAACTAATTTTTTTCTTGGATATACTTTGAAGTTTAAAAGTGGCAGTTCATGCAGTAACCGATTCTCAAATTCAAAACTTCCCACACCCAGAATTGCCAATTCAAGCATTTTCCTTAAACAGTTCTACTTTGTTGCAGTTCAATAACCTAAAATTGCTTATGTCTCCTGTACCTATACAACTGTTTTCAAGGTGATCAGTTTACAGTCTGTAAAGTGGTTGCAGGTAGGTCAGCAAACAGATTCCAGGATTCGATGATTGGCAACTGAAGATTAGAAACTGATTTAAAACAAACAAAAATATGTTGTTCTTTGTGGATACAATTCAACTACAGTGAGCTGGAAATTGGGGGGAAAATGTCATCCCTCTGCTGAGGTTAAGTCACAGAACTTGCATCCAGACTTTTCCTCAGGCAGTCTGCTCAATCTAATTGAAAACAGTGTAATTTTATTCTACTTCTTTCCTCCATTTAAAATTAAGAAACATAATGAGACGTATGTAAAACCCTTACTATTTAAATATATCTGCTAATGCAGAGAAGTTTGATACTTTTAATAGTCTAAGATATCTTTCAAAAAAGATAGTAATAAGGGAATCAGAATATTATCTAAGAAAAAAAACTAGCAGCAATTGCTGCTCCAAATTGAAATCATCTTAGTTTTGTCTTAAAGACAAAAACGTAAGGGAAAAGGTATACTCCTACTTTCCACACACATAGGTATCTGTCAGGCTAAAACGGTTTTATGCTGATTAATCACATGCCTGTGTTTGCACCCTCAAACAGAAAAGTCAGCGACCTTCAAGTACGGAACACTTGCCTTGCCCTCTGTCTAAGCAGTAGTTTCTGTATTGCCAGCAACACAGCCACCTGCATGAGATTAGGATGAAACAATGCTTCAAAGCACAGCTATTCCTTCAAGAACATATTTAACACTCACCAAGAGAGAGGGAGATGGTCTTGAGATCCATCCATCCCTTCAGGAATCATTGGATGAGCCTATCAGCTCCTGAGGCAATTCACAAAATAATTTTGTCTTTTCAACAGTCTTACTGATTGTAGAGGACTAGTTTCATACATTGGCAGAAGTGGGGGAAAACATAAAAAAAAAAAAAAAAAAAAGGAAAAATATTGAGAGATTCAGTGTCTCTTTCCATCCTAATCAATATCCAAAGAGTCATCAAGGAGCAAAAGGAAATTTGATACAGACAAAAAAATAGGATGGTTTTAGTGCCATTCTAAAACTGATATGTCATTTTATTACACTTTTTGGGGTGGTAGATGGTAAGACTTGTATCTTTTTTCCTCATAATTTCATTGATTTTACAGGTACCAGTGACCCAAAATATTTGCCTTAGAGAAAATATCTGACTAACATTGACTGATCCACTATGGCAGCATTTCACTTATATTATAACTGCTGAGCCATTTACCACCAACTGCAATGTTATTTCCTAAATTTTAGTATCCCGGTTGTTCTACAGGTACAGTGGTATAAAAAGTGTTAAAGCAAACATGGACCTAGAAAAACACATAGCTTCAGAGATTAAGAGAATTGTTAATACTGATATGACTGCAGAATAAATGGGAGGGGAATAAATACAGAGGAGTGGAAGGAAATAAAAAGGAATTACAAAAGGCCTATACAAATAGATACATTAATGAAAATTACATTAATCAGAATAAAGGTCCTCCACACACAACTTCATAGCACATGCCAATTATAAAAACAAGCTAAAGGGAGGGACAGTGTACTGCAGATAAACCAAAGTTCTACAGAAAGGTAAAGAACAGGGTTGAATGACCTAGGTAAGGAGACAAGAGATAGTGAATACATCCTAAGGACTCAGAGAAGAGGCATAGGATGGAAAGACAGAAGATCATAATCACTGTCAGCTCCCTGAAAGGCAAATCCTAAATCAATACGTAGTGACCAACCTAAGAAGGAGCAATTTCTGACGAGTCAGAAATTATAGTCAGTGTTATTATAAATATGACTACAGTACAGGTGTACCATAACAAAACTGAAAGAGATTTAAAAAATCAAGTTATGTTTATAGATTACAATATCTTTTCACTGTTTCTATCAGAGTGACTAATGGCTCATGTGTCCACATTCACTCACCTTCACGATATTCATCTTTATTTTCTTTCTTGTCTTTATGGCTGACCTTTTAAAACAGCATGTAGTGTATACTCCTTTCTAAGAAGTATACAAATATTTTATACTGGTGTAGAGATTACATATAAATCATATAACTTGATACAAAACCTTCCAGTTGAATTGTTGTCCCGAACATCTTCTGTATTACTGCATTGTATTAATAAGATGACAAAAGAGCTATTGGAATATCGCTGGAAAACTCCCCTATTAATTTGCAAACCTATAATGTTAAGGTATGTTTACAGCAGAAGATCAAGGCTTTTATACTATAATGGATTTAAAATTTAAAACTTGGTAGATGGGTGGTTGGAAGAACAGAAAGGAATATAATGCACAAACAGTCCTGGGGTTTGCTTATGGGTTGGCAGTTGTTGTTACAGTTCCAAAGCAACTCACACTCCCATTCTCCTTTCAGGTTTTCCATGGGTACTATTTTGCTCTATCCCTCTTGGCAGAGAGTCTGAACTCCCAAGTGGTAACATCCCTATTCACTGAATTAACTCATTTCCAACTACTTCCCAGGGCATATCAGTGCTTTCAAATGGCTGTGACAGAGAAACTGGTGTGGATTTAAAGCACCACTTTCATATTTCTAACACAGGGAAAAAAAAAAAAAAAAAAAAAAGATTAAGATAACAGATGATATTTAACCTTAAAGTTTGCACTTCTTTACAAGTTTGTAGATTCCTTTTCAGCTGGCTCACCATGTCATACAGCTCCAGAGAAGACCGACTGCAGTTGTCTGTTGCTCCCAAACAGCATTTCCAGTGTACAAATCAGTCTCTCAAAAGATACTTTGTGCTATTAGCCTGCACTTCATAAAGCTGTTTGATTCCTGTCTCCAGTGGTAGATTTTCAGCAGTACATTTACATTTCAAATCAGGAAGCGAATACAAGCCATTTTCTGACGCTTTTCATTTGCATTTCCTCGGACAGGAATTACCCACTGGAACAAGGGCACCCCATTGAACCCATTGTCTTGCCATGCTGTAACAAACTGAATAGAGGCAATAACACATTTTTCTTCCCCCAATATCTGATTAGAAGTAAAAACTCCATTCTACAGACAAGTTCAGCAAGGATACACTGCCTAAGCACAAGATTAGATAAGAGATTTTCCAATCGAGAACTTGTTTTAGTGCATCTGTTGTCCAGCACCCTTTAAAAGACAAAAAAAAAAATCAAACCTTGGGGGTTTTTTTGTTTGTTTTGTTTGGTTTTTTTTTGCAAATAAGCAAAACAAGAAAGGTTTAATTCTTCAATCACTTTTTCTCCTAATTACTTTAAAGTGTAAAAATGGCCATGCTGACCATGATCAAAGAACTCATCTATCTTTGCATCTCTGACAGCAGTTAGAAAAAGAGCTGCCTTCAAAAAGTGTTTAAGATGGGAAAAGCCTAATATTATTCTTCCTTCTCCTTTGAGCACATATTTCCCCAGCCTCCAACTATTTTTCATCTCAATGAATTTTGTAGCCTGGTGTTGTTTTCCTATAATTCCATTTAGTGTAAAATATAAACCAAGTCTAGAGTTTCATCACACTGATGTTTTGTCATACTTGACTTCATCCTCAATCTCAGAGGATGGAATACTTTCTCAGTCCTAAATCTAACAACCAGCAAAACGAAAAAAGTCATTTACTGGTGGTGTTTCTGTATATTCTAAACAGCAATTTTCACGTAATGACAGGATTTTAATTGCAAGAATTAACAGATTTATTTAGCATTAACTTGACATGAAATTAGCAGTTTCCATCTGAAAATAAAATCTGAAGCAGTTATATTTTTCAATAGTTGATCAAAATAAATACAACAATTAAGGAATACTGGATTTAACCACCTCCTTGGTACAGCTGACAGTAATTGTAACCATAACATAAATAATTTGTATACATAGGCATATAAAGAAAGCACTGATGAGATTGACTATAAAAGTATTTTGGTTGCACTTCATTAAAAGTCAAGTTCAGACTGAAGCATGTTTCAGCCTAGTCAGGATAATTTTGTATTTGGACATCAGAAGCATATTCTGTGGTCCACTGCTCTGCAATAAACAGATGTTTGAATACACCCTATGCTATGGATAACATTAAATTTGCCTCCTGGGATTTACAGGACATTGGTTCTTAATGAGCAAATTTAATACAGTGACAAAACACAGAATGTGTGAGAACACAGAAAATAATGCACAAGTCTATATTTATCCTTTAACTATACTTAATATTTACTACAGACTAAAACTACACCAAGAAGCAAGTATTACACTGTGTGTCTCACTCTTATGCACTGTAGAACACTAGCTACATATAAAGGAAAAATACATATGTTGGCTATTCTAAAATTGTTATTATCTTCACAGAAAAAAAGTAAATTAAGCATGGAATTCACTTTATTGCCATAAAGTTACAATTAAATATAGGTAAGAGGACCATAAATAAGAAAATGAATTCCTCTTTCAACAGGAATAGATGAGAAAAAGGTCCTGCTAAAACTGTGTTTTCTAAGACAGTAAGTGAATCTCTGATCTTGGAGTAACTTTCACAGCCCACCTGAATCACTGGCAAGAGACAGCAGTGCCATGTTTGAGGCAAGAAAACCAACCCACAACAGGAAACTGTCACAACAGTAACTGTGACTTCTGCAAAAAAAGTTTTGTTCTTAGAGAGTAATCCACAATGCTGTACATTTTGATGACTTCCTATAATTGAGCTATGACAAGTTTAAATGGAGGAGACTAGAAACAATGTATTCTGTAAAAAGTTCAGTTTTGAATTGTGACTGCAAACTCAGCTAACGTGTATGGTCAAGCACACTAATGTGAAGAGATGCTTTTTTAAGAAGAGGGCTAAATTAACCAAATCCTGGAATAGGACCTAGACATGATACCCATTTGAGAAACCCATTTTCAAATTTTCTGCATTAAAGTAAGGGATCAAATAACAGGCCTTAAAGGGCAAGATGTCCACCTAGCAAATAACATAAATGGAAAACATACAAAGTATGGCACATCCTGCATTTATTTAAATAATGCAAAAAAGACATTAAAAAATGAACACATTCTGAGACTCAGCATATATTACCTTGATATATCACTGAAAAAATACTAACAAATATTTAAAATTACTGAAAAACTGGTTTCTGGCAAAGGAGATTAACTTTTAACTCTGTCCTGCACAGAGACTACTTGGGGAAATTCCTTTGAAGAAGCTCTGCCATTTGTTTTTAGTACTTTTAGCAAATTCTTCATTTATTTCAGCCAAAATTGACACAGGATGAAGCATCATTTCCTACTAAACAACAATACAGGACTATCTATCTATAACTGACATTAAAATTCAGTCATCCATATTGAATTGTGATAACCACAAGTGCCATTAAAAACTTGGTAATTTGTGCAGCTTCTAACCATGTTTAATTGAAACATTAAAACAGTAAAATGCATTCCCTTCGAATTGAGCAACACATCTATTATCTATTTAAGCCCATTTCTCAAAAATATGTTTTTAAAATATATTTATCTGTGAACAAGTTAAACAGTTTGGTACCAGAGGCTCATTTGTACACTTGCACTACAAAATTTAAATCAATTTGCATAATCAAGTCCTACCAAGTGCTTGCCACCAAAATGAATTATGCCTTTTAGTTTACCCTTGAGCTATTGTGAGGAGTAAAATAAACACAGTAGTGCTAGACAAAATTTAGAGTTCTCACTATTCCAATGAATTAGGAATAACCATAAATATAGCTTACAAACTCACATTTCTGCATAGCAATGATTTTCTTAAAATTTATTTAGTGTAAATATGTACCCTTAATGTAAAAACACTTGCATTTTTCATGTGAAGAGTGTCTTGTAGCCAGCATTTAAGTAGCTGTGCCACGCCTAGACCTAATCCTTTCTCACAGTGTAATTAGTACCATGCATCCCACAAAAGTGAGGAAACTCAGATGAATCCTATTTGATTATTACTGTAGATTATTTTCATCACTCTGTCCTATTTTGAACCTCAATAAATTCTTAGTTTTATTTCACTACTGATTGTTCAAATGTTTTGATGTATGTCTCCCAAAAATATGCATCCTGATAAAGTTACATAGTCCGTCCTAAGGCTTAATAAATAAAAGAAATTAAATCTTAAATTAGTATTATTATGCTTATCGTCAACAGTTTCCTGCAGGGTACTGTAACCAAGCATTTTTTGAGACAAGATGAAACTCATGAAAATTTTGGCTCCTTGTACACAGATTAGACAAATAACCTACCCTGTGTCCTTTTTCACCAGATATCTGGAAAAATAGGAGTTGAAGAATAAAGTTATCTCTAAGGAGAATAATCACTTCAACTTTTACTTTCCTGTAATATTGACACAGAAAGCAGAAATATTACTAATGAAAATGAGTACTACCCACTACAGTAAAAAGCATGTAAAATGTCATCTCCTTCCCAAAGAACCACCATGGAGTACTAGGAAATTATTCTTATTGTTACTGGCTGTGAGACAGGGTAATTAGTCATGAACCAAGAGGAAGAGAGCTAAACGCATCAGCTCTTCAGCCCATGAATGTAAGAAAAAAAATCTTCATGAAAGACAAAAAGCAAAGAAAAAAATTTATTGCCAAGAAAAAAAATAAAGCAGGTTTTCTGACAAGGGAAGTCAAAAACTGAAATCCAATTCAATTAAGTCTAAAGTAAAAATACAGTGAGAACAGAAACCTTGACATTTCATTGCAAGAAATACATTGCAAAAGATCAATTTGTCTTGTCAATTGATGATAAAACAGCAAAATAAATACATCAACTGGAAAAAAAATCTGTAAGACGGTAAGGTTCAAAATATCAGAGAGAGTTCCCAACCTTCCTGAAATGAAAACATTAACAATTCTGTATGAATCTTGTTATTGCACTTTTTATTTGTCTATTAATAATACAGGAAAATGAATTTTTACAGTTTATAATTTGTTATTTAATACCTTGTAAACCATAAAAGCACAGAGAGGAAAGGGCTTCTAACTGAAATACAGTAAGCTGTTTTTTTTAAAGGAAAAAAATTCAAAAACTTTACTGGCAACATAAGTTCTAGGTGTATATTTTTATCTACTGAGTCATGTGAACCATGTCTAAACTGCAGACCATATTCTCTAGAAGAAAGATGAAATGCTTAATCACAAGTTTATCACAGAGAGAGAATGAGCAATATTTTCTGGAAGATAATCCATTGCATTTCTTGCAATTAATACCAAAAAATCTCAAGCAAGAAATCCTGCATCAACTATACTAAAACATTTTGTCAGTAGACTTATGTACCAATGTCCAGCAGAACTATGGAATAAAATTCAAATCTACAAGAATATATCAAGCTGAAGATTTCACTGCAAAATTAAAATTATTTCCAACTGTGTTGGAAAAGCCTAAATAGAAACATGTATATGCAGGAAACTCCATATTCTCTGCAAGCACCAATTCTCTTTAAAACACACACACACACTAGCAGACATGCATGCTAAGTGCCAAAATCCATTGACTTGTAACGTGATTTCAGGAACAGACTAACCTAACATCACCCAACACTGCATCAAATGAAGACAGTATTCTCCTCATCCTGCAACCCTTGGCCTTCACCTTTTTATCTTGAACATCCAATTACAACTGTGACAAAGCATTTGTAGAGCTCCCCAAAACCTGAATTGATCTGCTTTACAATGTTCTCAGAAAATCAACAAATCGAACAAAGAACACAAAATGAACAGAACATAACATTGCAAATGGCTGTCAGTTAACCAGTACAGTACAATTTACTGGGTGGGTTTCATGCAGTGTGCCAAGGAGGACAGATACCTCTTGCAACAGCAGTGTTGAATGTTTGGGAAACTGCAGCATTATGTGTAACAAGCCACAGAACTGAGTCTTCTGGAAATTACTGATCTACTACACAGGTATGGCACAGCAGTATATCATGTGCCAGCAGGTCCTGCTTTACTCGCCACTTACTATGTAAATATATTAAGTTCTTGAAACAGTGAAAAAAATTATTCTGAATAAAAATGATTTGAAGCTAAGTGGATAGATTTTAGGGGATTTTAACTAAAAAAAAAAAAAATTATGTTGTAGATAGTTTTTAAAAAAACACCAAAATATTATACCTGTATTCATACACAAAAGTACTAGGATGAGTGCAAAGAAAGTTGGGGTTTTTTTGTAAATATATAATTTAAAAACTTGTACAGATCCCTTGCAGATAAAGTGAGAAAACTCAAGATTATGTAGTTTTCCCCACCCTCAATACATGAAAGATGAAAAAAAACAAACAAAAAAGTAAAGAACTTACTATGAGTTCTCTCATTGAAAATAAAATCCTGGTCCACCTTGGAACCATGTTTAGGGCACAACAAAACAAAAAATATTAGAAATACATATTTTTCCTATCACTTAACAGTCCTTACATTTGATATAATTCCTATTCCTTTGTGCTTCACGTTCAGAAGTAATATTCCTGTTGTTGCTTTTGAGCTCTATTGATATAAATGAAAATTGTTTAATTAAGTAACCACAGACATTCTTCAACTTGTCTGGTCATTTTGGATTACAGCTGCATAAACAGGAAGCGTTACAGAAAAATCAAACAATCCCTCTTGAAACAAAGCTGTCAGAATATATTTAAGTCAGCTATTTAGCAGTACTCTAATACAAGGAGAAGGTTCAACATCCTCTCTCAAAGACAAATTCAGTTACACACTACATGACTTTTCAATAAAAGAATAATTGTTTGGCACGGGCATTTTTTTGAGAGAAGGACTAAGACACTTCAGTTGAGTTCAGAAAGCCATTTTCAGCTGTTGATGCATAAGCATCCATTTGCTTTCTAGCCTCTAGTGATGGTTCTAACTAGACCTCTGCTGTAGAGAGGACATGATCACAGGACTTTAAACAACTAGCATGCTAGATACCCTCAAGTGGGCACTTCAACATAACCGTCCATCTCCAATAGAATTCTAATCTTTAATTACAGAACAAAACCAGATTTTGCTTAAACTACAAGGTATTGCCATCACAGAATAGACTTTTTCAAAAAGTAAAAAATGTGCAGCTTCCTTCTCCAATATAGTCCAGCACCAGTAGTAACTCTGAAAAAATTCTTAAAACAAAGATACTAAATGGTTTCATTGAAGTTAGTTTAGGAATCTTCAATGATGTAAAAAGATTGACTACAACCAGAAAAGTCTGATTTTTCTAACTTTAATTAGTTCTCTTGACTCTCATTGTCACTGTCATAGTATAACAGCCACTTCAGTGAATTCATCTGAATGATTAAATCAACTCACCATGGAAATTAGAAAAGCCCAAAGACCAGTTCTGGAAGCATAACAATTTTATTTTAGCAGCAGATACAATTAACAGTATTGCAGGAACAAGTATTCAGAATATAAAGAAACAAACCCATGCAATTATAGTAGTTTTTGTCTCATAGTAAAGCATATGACCACATTAAAAAAAAAAAAACAAACCATATACATTTGAGGAAGGCTTTATATGAAGGTAGGCCACTTCTACCTATTTGTTGAAATCTACTTTGCTTAAATAGCCTTTTTTATAAATAGTCTTTTAAAAAAAAAACTACCTGCATTTCTTCCCTACATTCCTGCATCATTAATTCAATTGTCACCTTACACTTGTATCACATTAAAGGTAAGTTGCCAATGTAAAAGTATGAAATTAGTGTAATGTATCTTGTATTATCTTTGTCATATATTCAGCTCAGAAAGCTCCTGCATCATTTCACTAAAGCCCATGCTTGCTTTCTCATAAAGAAATTATGCTCTAAAACCATCTTTCAAGATATCATGCTTTATTAACTACTCTTTATTTACTACTTAAAAGAAAATAAGAAAACTGTTTTGCTAACTCCTAGTCTTATTTTTGCTAACTCTGTCCTATTTCAGGCTTTTTTATTTTTAGGCTTTTCACCCAATAATCTTACTTGCATAAATATCAAAGTTTAGCATTGACAATATGCAAAGTGCTGGGTCAACTCCCAAGAAGGTGGTAGGAAGTTTCTCCTAAAGTTAATAGAAGACAACAAAAAGTTTAAACAGCTGACAATTAGGGTCAAAATTAATTCACATACCAATATTTATAGCATTTCTGCCATCAACAAAACAACAGCCAGACTATTTAATTAATAACAAAGTGAAAAAATTATCTTTTAAAGTGTTCAGTTTATATGAACTTCCAGGCACTAGTTTGCATATATCCCAGCACTAGTGTCTCTCACACTGGTTCTTCTCACCCTCCATGATTCTCAGTAACAGGAACAACAAAATACTGCATGAAGGCCTGGACAATAAAAGGAAGGTGAGCTCTGGAGAATATCTTGAATATCATCAACAGCTGGAAAAAGTCATTAATTACAGTGATTTTAATTCCACTTTCTATGAAACAAAAGTCATAGTAATATCACCAAATCAACTACCATGGAAAAGACCTTGGAGATCAACAAGTCTAACCTATGACCTAACACCACGGTGTCAACTAGTCTCTGGCACTGAGTACTATGCCAAGTCTTTCCTTAAACACCTCCAGGAATGGTGACTACACCACATCCCTAGGCAGCCCATTCCAATGCCCAATCACCTTTTCTGTGAAAAACTTCTTCCTAATGTCCAACCCTAAACCTCCCCTGGCAGAGCTTAAGACTATATCCTCTTGTCCTATCACTGCATGTCAGTGAAGAGGCCAACTCCCACCTGGCTAAAGCCTCCTTTCAGGCAGTCGTAGAGAGTGATAAGGTCTCCCCTGAACCTCCTCCAGAATAAATAACCCCAGCTCCCTCAGTCGTTCCTCATAGGACTTGTGTTCCAAGTCCCTGACCAGCCTTGTTGCCCTTCTCAGGATAGAATCTCCATGTCCTTCCTAAACTGAGGGGACAGAAGTGGACACAGCACTCAAGGTGTGACCTCACCAGTGCTGAGTACAGGGGAAGAATGACCTCCCTGCTCCTGCTGGCCACACTGTTCCTGATACAGGTCATGATGCCATTGGCCCTCTTGGCCACCAGGGCACACTGCCGGCTCATGTTCAGTCAGCTGTCCATCCCCCAGGTCCCTTTCTGCCTGGCTGCTGTCCAGCCACTGTCCCCAGCCTGTAGCTCTGCAGGAGGTTGTTGTGGCCAAAATGTAGCAGGATCCAACACTTGGAGAAATAATAGTCAGCACCCTCCCTCACACTAGAGCAGTTAGAGATTGAAAGCTGGACAATGATGAAGCAATCTGCAAATCACGGCAGAAGCATAATGGGGTTTCTTATCAATTTTTGGACTAAGCACATAGTTCCCACCAAGCCCTTTGCGTAATAAAATAACTAACTCTGCATGCCTCAGAGAGAGAGACAACTGTAAACATTTTCCTTAGCAGATTCCTGTGAAAGGCTTCTTGAAAAGAAAGATGGCAGACAAAACACACAGTAGCTGACCCAGGAGTTTGCTGTAATAGCTCAATATGGAAAAACCCAATTAGGGCATAAAGACAGAAGCTAAAGCATAGAAGCAAGAAATTTCCATCTTCCATATATTATTAAAAATCCAAGTTGCTAGAAATTAATTAAAGCCTTTCTCTAGGAACAGCTAATGTTTTATAAAACTGAGATTGCTATTTTCCTTCCTCTAAGTATAATTATGTGTGTGGTGTCCCCCAAAGTATACATATTCCAGTGAAGTTCCAGAGACTAAAAAGTCTGAGCAAGACAAAGACCTAGTCCCTAAGCCCCTCTTAAATGAGGCATAAGATACAGATATTTATCTCTTAAAAAAAAAAAAAGGGGGGGGGAGGGGGGAAGAGCAAAGTCAAAGGCAAGCATCACCTTTGAAAATATCAAGATGTTTGGAAGATACAGTCTGATAATCATAGAATAATCCTGAGTCGGAAGGGACTCAAGGATCATTAACTGTCAAGTGCTGGTCCCACACAGGACAACAGGACAGCCTCAACAGTCACACAATGTACCTGAGACTGCTGTCCAAACACTTCTTCATCTCTGTCAGGCTGGTGCTGTGAACAATTCCCTGGGGAGCCTGTTCCAGTGCCCAGACACCCTCTGGGTGAAGAACCTTTTCCTGATACCTAAACTAAACCTTTCCTGACACTATATGACAAAATGAGCTAGAGAAATAGAGATGTTAGGCAACAAAGCACATGAAATTGAGAGATGAGTGAAAAGACTTTATAAATTTAAACCCAAGAAAAAAAGATTACAGACCACGAAAACATAACACAAAAATAGCTATAGAAAAGTTTCATGACACTAAATTAAGTCAAAGACTGAAAACAGATGTCACCTGCAGAATATTCTGTTCTTTATGCTGTTTTTTTTCCTGAAACTGTCTGAAAAAATGAAGCAGATAACAGTGAAAACATGCAGGATGTCTGACCCTAAATACACACAGTGGGACCAACATAAGAATATACTAGTGAAACACAAAAGAAGACAGTATGCTAATTAAAACACAGTGAAAGGTATGACAGGTCTCACCTGCTGAAATTTGAAGCTCACATTAGATGTGGCACTAAAAATTTTCCCAAGTGGGGGACACTGCAAACAAAAATTAGTTCATATTCTATGAAATAATTTGAGGTGTGCTATACCTGATGAGTAAAGGGTAAGCTAAGAATTTCCAGAAATTTTTATTAGCCTATTTTCACATTTCTCATTCAAGTAAGATTTTTGAGAAGTATAGGTATATAGCAAATCTAGAGAGTCATGTATACTTCCCTCCTATCTGTTTAATGTTCCTTTGTATAAAGCCAAGGAATAGCCTTAAGAACTAATTACCAAGTCTTCGCTAGATACACCTTAGAAATCATTACAGTAAGCAATGAAAACCTTAATAGAAACTCTGCATTTGGCTTACTTGCAATTTATCGCTAAGAAACAGTATATATAATGGGAAAGGTTTAGTCATTGCCTTTTACTATCAATACAGGTTCTATTCTCATACAGCTTCATTACTCTTTTCCCCTGCTTTTTACTATGCTTTCTCACCTTCTATTTTTATTGTCCATCTGCTTCTCCTTTCCCTTGCATAACTTACTTCATTTGCAGTAACACAAGGCAGAAACCTATCTTATTACAGGCCTCTACAAAGACATTAAGCCATTCCAGCAGGCAAAAGAAATCAATATTCCAGTAGAATGCTCAAAATACAAATATGAATTAACACAAATATTGATAGAAACTAGGAGTCAGCACAACAGTAAACCTCTGCAGCCTTGTTTCATTTTTCCTATTTTTATTATTATATTATTTAGATTTTTTTGGTTTATAAAGTCTACAGATACCAATAAACTGACTATTAATACTGCCAAATTATTAATGGATCAACTTTTAAAGAAATGCATGTACTCTATAATTTCTTGATCTTCTCAGCTGTTACATAAGGAAGTAAAATATCGATATCTGGAAAAGAAAAATGGGGCAATGTGGAAGAGGGGACAATATAAAAAAATCATCCCTGGTCAAGGTCATGTAGAATGGGACATTGAGCAATCTGGTCTAGTGGAAAGTGGCCCTGCCTATTGAAGTGGAGTTGAAACTAGGTAATCACTCAAGTCCCCTCCAGCCCAAAACTTTCTATGATTCCAGAATGACAATATAAGCTTGAAATAAAGTAAGTAACAAATCATCTCACTCCACTCCTTTTCCTTTCTTATTTGTCCTACATTCACAGATTGAACAAACCTGACCCATCGCATGAAAATCAGACCAATGTATCAACAAAAAACTCAAGATTGTTCTTCTGAAACAGAAATTTTTAACCCAATAAGCTAGTACTAAGCAGACTAAATACTTAATCATTAAAAGGTAACAAAACCAGCTAATCTGTACACTATTACAGTTGTTCGTATACTGGCACACAGCTCAAATCTGTACAAATATAATGCACAATAAAATTGATGTCAACAGAGTAAAAGGTCATGTTGTAGTAATACTGCCAGATAAGGTCATTTGCTCTCTAAAATTTTCATCCCTTCTCTTTAAAATTAAATGAAGGCTTAAAGCATTTCTGATTCTATTCTCCTAATAACAATCCCTCATTAGATTTAATTACTTACATTCTACATACTTACATTATTCCTATAAGCAGCCAAGCCTACTTCAAGTTACTGTTCTAAAAATGACTAGAAGCTATAACCCAGGAGATGAGTTTGTATATCCTTTACAACACACCAGCAATTCAGACATTCCTTTCTTGTGTATGTTATTATGAAATAAATAAACAAGCCCCTTCAAGTTAACACGTCATTCTTACATTTTCATGATTTTTTTATGAAATGCCTAATCCATTTTATGCATTACTGTCTTAGTGGAATTTGCATAAAACTGCCTACATACAGCTCACTCCTATTTTCTAACTAATAACAGAATTCATTATTTTGTTTTAAAAAATTTATTCATGGTGCAATTATTATCCATCACAATGGCTTGCAGTTATTCGCTTGTATGGTACTCTACACGTCAAATTCATCATGCTTAACTTCACCAATCTGAAACATAGGTTTGTCTAGTCTAATCACCCAGATCCTCTATCCAATTTATCCGAACAGACAAGCATAAAAAGAAGACAATTCATTCCATCTATATCAGATCCTCTTTAAAAGGGTATATAGTGCTCTCTTGGGGTGCCTGCTTGCCCAGTTAATTATAAAGGAAGTCTAAGTGACTATGCCCTATTGAAAAGCTCATTTTCAAACAGACACATTTAAATAAGACAATCCAGCCATGACACGGTAACAGGATTACCTCTGATAGTATAGTTACATCACCTCTGCAGAATGACACAGACTAAGCAGAAAAGGGCTATGTGCTGTCAGAAGAGCAGAATTCAGACTAAAAGTGCCTGCACAGCACCTTTGGCTGGTTTGCTGCTCTTCTACAACGACCCAGCACTGCTACACTGGAAAAATTCCATTATTATAAGGTTGGCCTGGAATGCAACTATGAGAAAGCTGAGCCAATTATTTAATAAGCATATTAGTTGAATATTTAAAAACTTTACACCTAAGTGTGGTTTCTGAGATGCAAAAGAACCCTGCTGGATATTAGTGCTTATTCTATGCATTCATCGTTTATACTCTTCTTTAAGTGAGAATCAGAAGTGCAGTCCACAGCAAACTTTAAGGAGTATTCTAAGAAATATACTGAAATACAGAACAGCACATTCCGGGGGGGAAAAAAAAAAAAAAAAAAACAAAAAACAAAAACACTTCTAGACCTGTACACAAACATCATCCCTTTGGTTTGGATTGTGTGGTGGGCCAGTTTCAGCACCGTAAATTTTCTTGAGAACTGAAACATCTCTTGTAAAGCCAGAACTTTGATTCTGAAGTAAATGCAAGGAAAACATATTTCAATGTTGGTTTAACCACCTTTTCGTGTTTTTATACATTAGAAGCTTTATCCTTATCAAATGTACTTAGAATAAAAATTGTAATAAGCATGCTCAGACCTTTTAAAAGGAAACCAATCTGCTCAAACCAAAATAGCAACTACAAAAGCTTTATTTAACCTGATATTTAGCAGGTAAACATAGCAAGAAGAGACAGTAATAAACTTATTTTCTGCTGTGCCTACTGAACTCACAAATACTGTTTTCTCTTGCCTCCTCTCAAGCCTGTGACCAAAAGCACACTCTCACCAATAATACATTTAAGACTAAAGATGAAAAACAAAAGAAAACTGTAACAAAAGTAATCCTTTGCTGTGTAGTCAGCATCCCTATTTTTATTAAATCACCTTTTTTAAGCAATATATGCTTCTGTCTGGAAAATAAAGATTGAGCAGGAAGTAAAACCTTTTGGAGAATTCAGTAAGAAAATACAGCCACAAAGACTTTACAAGACACCCTGCTCCATATTAGTAAGTGACAGTAGTAAGAAAGTACATGTCATATCAGTCAAACAAACACAGTACAGATAATACTGATACTACATATCAACCAGCAGTGACAGAAACCTATAATACAGTGACCAACATGCACTTGTGCCCTGTTTCTCATCTCCAGGTTAACTTAGGGGAACTATTATCATTAACAAGACCTAGATTTAAGGCCCTATTGTTAGAAATAAGTTCTGATCTTTAACAGTAATGCACTTCTTTTGCATGGAAGAGCAAAGCAAGAAGTCAAAATCAGGCCTGAAAAAGAGGGAGATGATAGAGTTGAGTCTCTTTGCACTGAGATGTAATCAATATTTGATTTATTCCTGGCAGACCTTGGTCTAATTTACTCTTTACATCAAGAATTCTATGTTTCTTCCTCATCTTCTTTATTTCCTTGATGCTTAAACTCAGGGTTTCTGTCTTGCTTCATGAGGCTTTTCTTAAAAAAACAGTGCTGTCTTTTGTTCCTCCAGAACCTCTTCAGTCTAGCAATGTTACACAGCATGAGTTCCCCACATCCTTGCTAAAACATACACTAGGATGTTAGAGAAGTACATAAATTCTCCATTTGTAATGGTAGGAGGCACCTCAGTTTCCTCTACATTTTATATACATAGAATCAGAATGTTTGGAAGGGACATCTGGAGAGCATCTGATCCAACATCCAACTCAAGGTGACCTACAACCAGTTGTCCTGGACCATGTCCACATGGCTTTGTGGAATTCAGAACTGTCATCTTCATTACTTCAACTGGTTTTTACATTCATGTATTTTATCAACTTCAATGTAAATAATAAACCTATTCTTTATAAATAAGCACAATGACATCCTAGATCTGATTTTTATGACATTTACATGCAAAAGTACAGAATAGATTTCTTCATTGCTGCAGCCAATATAAATTCAATATATGCAGGCTAGATGGCTGATAGACCTGAGACCTCCAAGAAAAACCATCAATACAATGGTGTGGATTTTTATTTTTATTTTGCAGGTTTTGCTATTGACAGATTTATGTATACCTCCTACTGTAGAAAGAACATGATCACATTATTGTGATAGTGCAGTAATATTATGACTCAATTTCACTTTAATGTTTGCTATTGCTTACAAAACAGCTAATAAAGCAGTTTTCAAGATGAGGACTAAACTAGAACAATATACGTTACACAATAATAGAGAGCAATTTACCACTAGGAGAAAAAAAAAAGGCATGGCAAATGACACAACTCAAGTTTATCGAATGTTTAAAACTCCAGCAGAATGATTTATAGAAGGTTTGTATGAACAGAAACTCCCCAGTCAGCTCAGATGACATACACCTTAGAGTACCATTAACAAACAACATTTATTCAACAGTAAACATGATACGTAAAACTATTTGTTGGTTAATGCCCACAAAATACACCTTCATACCTTCAGTTTTTAGGTAAATAAGCATTAGCATTATCAACATCCAGTCAAGACACAGAGCCTTTTGCCCCTAAGTGCAATCATTCATGTTGGAGAGGGCCATCTTTCACTGGTATGTGGAAACAATCAATTTTTGTCTTTAGGTCTGTATGCCTTTTCATGCTGCTGTTTCGTAACTGGTGTTACTGCTTATTTCCATCTCATCATAACAACCTACATCTCTCATTTTGACCTCCTCAGCTTACATCATTCTACTCCATAGCTATTTTCTCAGTTCTTTTAACATAGAAGTCTCCTCAAAAACCTAAGCCACAGTTACACCATATCAGGAATGTGGTATGGTTCCTTAATCATGGCTGAATACAGAGGGAAGGGAAACGGGAGAAAGTGAGAGCTGTAGCAAATTGATTTTACCTCATGTAAGTTCTTAGTCTTTAGCCATTCTTCTGTTTCATTTTAAGTAAAATGGAAGCAAATTTCGAAAGTGCTGCCAAGGATTCCTTTCCAAATGTTCAGTACCCAGAAGAAATGTTTCACACAGAAAATCTGGAACAGTCACACTGCAAAGCCCTATCTGTTTAGAAGTCTGAATGAAGGCAGGTACCAACACAGCTCAGCAGCCCAACACTTCATCTTTCAAGCAGAACTCAAGGGATTCAAGTGATTTAAAGATGCATATTGATATAAAACGCAGACTTTAAATATGTCCCCCACTGACAAAATTACATAACACATCCCAAACAGGGATTGTAATTTCAGGCTAAAAATATATAAACAGCAAAGAACCAGACAAATTAGAGAAAATATTAAAAGCTTCAGAAAAGTCAGCTAAATTGCCTCATCATACAGAATGCTACTGAAAATTGCTTTAAACTATAAAAAGGTTTGTTGTTCACACAATGAATACAATGCTTTATGAATACATCAAAGAGGGTAACAACATAAGAATGATGTAAGCTACTAGGAAAGTTAGTCCCTTGGTTTCTGATATATTTTTGCAGCTAAGGAGTAACTGTGAGTTAGGCTGCAACAAAGGTATTTTTGTGAGCTCCCACTGAATGATGTACAAACCTTGTAAAATTCAACAAGGCCAAGTACAAGGTCCTGTGCTTGGGTTGGGGCAATCCCAAACATGGATGGAGGGTGGGAAATGACTGGATGGAAAAAAGGCAGCAGATAAAGACTTGAAGATGGTGGTGCACGTAAAACTGAATATAGCCAGGAATGGGCACCATTAACTCAGAAAGCAAACTTTAACCTGGGCTGCATCAAAAGCATCATGGCCAGAAAGTGAGGGGAGGTGATTCCACCCCCTCTACTCCACTCTGGTGACACCCCATCTGAAGCATTGCATCCAGCTCTGGAGCTCCCAGCACAAGGAATACATGGACCTGCTCAACAGGGTTGGGAAAATTATCAGAAGGCTGCAGCATCTCTCTCATAAAGATAGGCTGAGAGAGTTATTCAGCCTGGAGAAGAGAAGGCTTTGGGGAGACCTTTGAGCAGCCTTCCAGTAACTAAATGGGGCCTGCAAAAAAGATGGATATATTTTTAGAGGGGCATATAGTGGTCAAGAGAAAGCAGTTTTACACTGAAAGAGAGGAGGTTTAGACTGGATATTAGGAAGAAATGCTTCACTGTGAGGGCGGTGAAGCACTTGAACAGGTTGCCCACAGACATCAGTGCTCCCTCACTGCTCAAGGTCAGGTTGGATGGGGATCTGAGAAGCCTGATCTAGTGGAAGGTTCCCTGCCCATGGCAGGGGAGCTGGAGCAAATGATCTTTAAGGTCTCTTCAACGCAAAGCATCATATGATTCTATGACAGGATTATAGGTCAAAGCATTAAATAAGAATCCTGTTACAAAAGACAAGATTAAACCACTCTTCAAATAAGCTTTTTCCCCATTTTCTAAATTTGAGTTTACTGAAATGTAATTTCTTTCACCATTCTTCAGCCACATATTGACAGAAGAGTTGCCATCACTACCATGGCAAAGAGATGTTTGCCTGCCTTTTTTAAACATAAGTATGGAAAGACAATAAAAGAAATTAAGCCTGTTATAATGAGCAGCACAATGACTACTTTTAAGGTAACTTGGTCAGAGGACAGAATCCATAGAACAATGGCAGAAATGCAAAGCCGAGAAAAGAAATAACTTCTATATTAATTTTCAAAAACAAAAGATATTTCACAAAGACATGTCAAAATACTACATTTCTTGTTTGTTACAGTGACAAAGGAAAAATGGAAAACACCCAATTAATTGCATCATTAGGCAATCTTCTGGAACAATTTATCTTCAATAGCAACTGGATATTTGAACAAGATATATGTCAGTGTTAAGGAGCCCAAGAGAGAAGGATTATGGTTTTAATGATAATCAAATCTATAAATCAGATCTCCCTTTAGCCTGTGATAAGCCATTATTTTAATAATTTCTAGAAGAAGCAAAGAAGCACAGGAAGTACAGGAGGAAAGAAAGTCAACTCAACGACTGACAAATCTTCAAAACTCAGACAACAGCCATGAACCCAATCTGTTCCATATGACATTTTCCAAAAAGGATGAAACTTTGTGCTGATGAGACTCCTTATAACACATCTGTGGTGGGCTGACCCTGGCTGAACAGCAGGTACCCACCAAAACCACTTTAACATTCCCCTTCTTGGCTGGGCAAGTGAGAGAAAATAGAATGAAAGGTTTGTGGGTTGGGATAAGGACAGGGAGAGATCACTTACCACTTACTGTCACAAGCAAAACAAACTGAACGCGGGGAAAATAAATTTTATTTAGTAATAAATAATAATAGTATCAGAGCAGGATAATGAAAAAACCCATAACTTAAAAACACATTTTCCCCCCACCCCTCCCTTCTTTCCATGTTCAGCTTGACTCCTGATTTCCTCTACCTTTTCTTCCCCAGTGGCACAAGGGGACAGGCAAGGAGGTTGTGGTCAGCTCATCAAATGCCTCCGCCACAGGGAGGACTCCTCCCACTTCTCCCCTGATCCAGCATGGGGACCTTTCCACAGGAGATAGCTCTCTTGGTATACAATATACACGATCAAGAGTTATTTCAAGACCCAAATCCTCAGGTTATCTTTTAGGCCTGTGATAAAACATGCTAACTACTTTCTAAAATAATTTATTATTTAGCATTTTCATGTTCTTGCCCATAGCAGTCATTCTGGTAACATTCTGACACTGTTCTGGTGTCACTCCCATAACAAAAAAAAAAAAAAAAAAAAAAAGAGACAAAATGTGCCAAGTTGCAACTTCTATAATTTATCAAAACAGAGAGAAGCCCTAAGCCATCCTCATGATGCTTAAACCTCAAGTAAGAAAATACCAGCCTCTTTTCTATAATGAAGATGTAATATCCCAATACTTGTCACTAACATGTCCTAGCCTGAGAACGCCAAATGACATGTAACAGTGCAAGAGCTACCTGACACACCACCCACTGACTTCAAGTCATTTTTCACTTAGATTGGCAAACCATGATTATTTTTTGTGAATGCATTAGATTCCAGGCTACCTCCAGCAGAGTTACTCTTTTCTAAGTTCTGCTGACCAACCTCAGAGCTTAAAACATGAGGCTTCAGATTTTGTAACATTATACAAGATTACTTCTACATCTCCTAATGTAGTCTTCAGCATTTTCTCCAAAAAAGAACAAAATTAATCAAGCCATGAAATCTTACCTTCCACAGTAGTCCCATCTGAAAGGGAAAAGAAAAAAACCCACAAAACTAAAACAAAAGAAACCCACAAAAAAATAAACACCAAAAAACCCATAAAGAATCATGCAAACGCACTCTAATGCAATCATTTGATTCTATATTGCTGACAAGCTGGGCAAAAAAACACATGCTATTAATTAGTCAAAGTTATGTAGAGAGTCCCATGTTCTACTCACATGAACAACAGCAAAGATCCATACAGATGCTGATTAATGGCTTTTTAGTAGAATAGAGAGCTAATCTCAATCTAGAAAAACAAGTGACACCACACTATTGCACTACATACCCATCATCATCC
Organism: Cinclus cinclus; assembly: GCF_963662255.1. NCBI lineage: Eukaryota > Metazoa > Chordata > Aves > Passeriformes > Cinclidae > Cinclus > Cinclus cinclus. The sequence continues at coordinate 37,438,421 of NC_085049.1, read as the reverse complement.
TTGAAGTACTCTTAATCTAAATCTCATTTTAAATAAACATACTTTCCAGTTTGGCTTTTTGCCATGTCACATTCAAGCATTGATTTTGTCAAAACGTCCTTCAAACATCTCCTAAGACTTGAAAATTTAAGCAAAGAGCTACAAAGGAAAAAAAAAATCAACAATCACTAGTATCTGAGTCAATGCAACAGTTTCTCTCTTTACAAGTTCATGTTCATGACTTGGAACTTAGTAAACTACACAGGAGAGCTAAAATAATTGCACTACAAAATATGTTCATCTATTGTATTATACCTGCAAGTTTTACTACAATAACACTAACTGAATTTTTTCAAACACTGAAAAAGAAAATAAAAAACAATAACGATCACAAAATTTTTCTTGATTCACATACAGAACATGGTCTACCACAATATTCTTGTATCTGTGTCAGGGCATTGCAGCCCATTGGATGAAAACTCAAATGCGGAAGATAAAAAGGTTGCATTATCAGGCTCAAAGGGTAGTGGCTGATAGATACTCCTCTGCCTGGAAGCCAACAATATGGAGTACTGCATAGAACTGCCCAGAGAGGTTGTACAGTCCCTGTGCTTCAAAGTCTTCAAGACTCAACTGGATAAAGCCTAGCAGAATCTGATCTGACATCATAGCTGGCTCTGATGGAGTAAGAGACTGAACCCCCTGTGGTCATAACCTCAACTGCCCTAAGATTAGGGATATGATCCTATAACCTATATCTTCCTGTTTTGTGAAGATATAAAGACATGCACACTTGTCCATAAAAGATGTCTAGCTTCTTTACATTTTTTATACACAGGCAGAAAAGCTCAGAAGAATTTTAGTAATTTCCATGAACTATAGTAAAAATGGTGGTCAAAGAAGTGGCTGCTGCCCTCCCTAATTCTTTGCTTTGACCTCACTCCTGGTACAAGTCAAACCTATTTGCAAAATTGCTCTTTAACTTCCAACAACTAGACAGGCTGTCTGAAAAATATGGCAAGTAAGTCTCAAGGCTTCATTCTCTGGACATAAAAGGCAGATACACCCTTTTAAGCTAGTATCTCAGAAGAGGAAAGATAGAATAAAGAAGACAGTCAAAAAAAATGCATCTGTGGGGAATTCATTCAGAGTAGGCATATCACCAAGAATGCTGATAAAACTCCCATGTAAATTCACTCATGTGAAAATTCAAATGTTCTCTCTTAACAATACAAAGAAAGCATTTCCCTCCTGCACTGGTGTTAGCTTTTAACCCTTCATTAGCCATGCAACAAAAAAAATCTAAACCATTTGCTAACATCAGCATAAAACAGCTTATGATATCTTGGCACGCTGTGGTGACTTTAAAAATTCTGCATGGAAATGAAAGCTATGAAACCAAATCAACATGAAAAAATATTGGATATTCTGTCACAAAATGTAAAACTAAATCAAATATGCATTATATACATCTGTTAATATACCTGTTCATGCTCAGTGGACATCACCAAAAAGAACTATATTATGCTAGGACACAATCATACAAGATGTGAAAAGGAAATTTACCCAACATACCATCAAGTCTTTCTTCCCATTGCCAAAAAAAGTATTCTATACCACGTACTACCCAGCATTTTATTCTAGCCAGTTCAAAGTAGATTAAATGTTTTCTTAGTGTTTTCCTATGACTAAGGTGACGATTCCCAATTCAAGAGTAATGGCTCAACAGGATCACTGACAAATTTCAGAAGTTCACAATCACTCTGCTATTTTAAATGGAAAAAAAAGCCCTACTGAAAAAAAGAAAAGCAAAGTTAAAGAGGAAAAAAAAAAAGTCTTGATATTGAAAAGATGAGAATTATATGCTGGCATATAACTGTGCTTGTAGAAACTTACAGCATTTTTATAGTGATTAGGAAGTTTTTGTAAATTTGCACTAGTCCCAAACAACTTGTAATTTTCACATTGACAAGGCTGTGTTAATAAAGTTCATGTAATGGAAGATGGGCCAAAGGCAGCAATATATATTCAGTATATTCACAGGCATATACTGAATACCACATTTCAGAATTCTACAAAATAAAAATTACCACATTTATAAATTTCAGTGCACAAGGGAAACACTGAATTTGCCAACAAGCCATTTAGAGTAACACTGCTACTGGGCAGTGTTATACTTAAGTGGAAAGACTTGTTTATTGGTTCATAACCATCTCCCACTGACAGTGTTCTATTTTTGACTATCTGACAAAAATAAAACACACATTATACATCAGCAAGATATACCAAGCAGTAGTACCATCTCTAAGATCTTTTTCAATCAAAAATCACTCAAAAAAACTCTGGCTAGCTTATCTTTCTTTGGCTATTTCACTTCCAGCATTTGGTATCACTATGGACTGAACCCAGCTTTATCCATTATTTGTATTTCCAATTCCCATTTTTGGTTATGCAAAATACTGTGAGGTTGTGAAATTTGGTGCCAGAAGAAAGGACACCAATCTCAATACTTGACTGAGAGCTAAACATGCAATGACAAGGAAAAAAATGTCTTGAAAGTCCGCCTATTCCAATTTATTAGAATTTAAACGTTAGAAAAGCATTACCTGACATGTTAAGCTGTTTCTGTACTATAAATGCTTTCCCTTCCAAAACTCAAAATTTCCACATTTCTGTAGGAACATAATATATAGCAGCAACTTACAAGTCCCTAAGGGAATCATGTCAATTGGCATTTTAAAAATTAATTCAGTGACCTACAATAATATGAGTTTCCTATGCATAATATTTGTCAGTAGGCAGTGTGGGAAGTCCTGAATTCATTTAGAGAGCCAAAGCTTTATAAAGGCAAACAAATATATTCTTGAACTGCTTCTAACTTGCAACTGTATTCTGGTGAATGTTTGTAATAGAAGAACAAGGAAAAACTAAATATATGAAAGATATGAAAGGGATCTGCATGCAGTGTAGTTAATATTCAAAACAGCAAAGAAAAAGGAATGAAAATTTTCGGCAGTATGTGCCCCGGCAGCTAGATTATTGACCTGATGGGACATTCAAAGGAAATTGTGGAAATTTTGCAAATCTTCTGAAAACTATAGCATGGTAGGTCTTATATGTGCTTGCACAGATCATTTTTAGTCACTACAAAGAAAATCTGCAAACATAAGCAGGACTTGGGGGCCTTCTAAAAAGGCTTAATAGCTAATTATATTAGCACTCCCTCTTCTGATCTTACATGTCAGTGAAATATCAGCAGCAGTTCACTGAATGGTTTGTGTAAAGAGACCCCACACAGAGTTGCATATCATTTTCCACATTTTGCTGTGGTAAGTACGAGTTATCTTTAGAAACAGCTTTTTTCATCTTAATCCCATTGTTTCATGAAGCATGTTATATTGTGCACATGAGTCTGGTTCGTCAATAGCAGAGTTAAATTGAGATGGAGTTAGCAAAATTAGGGTTTAGGTATCACTGTATATGAAAACATAGCATATTCTAAGCAAGGATGAGATACCATAATAATATTATGGGTATTGATTATAATTTTCATACTTATATAATATTTTAATACACTCAAGTAATAAAATACTCAATATATTAAACATTCACAAAGAAAACAAAATACTACAGTGAAGACAGAAGCAGAGTAATCATTTCTCAAAACTTAAGAAAAAAAGTTTCAACTTTTATCTTCAAAATCCTGCTTATGAAGCTGCTCTCAAATATTTAAATGGCACAAACAAGAACCAGTTTTTTGTTATGAAAGCAGAAGTAGTGAACTATTTAAAATGAAGTACCTATAGAAGAAAATAGCAATAAGTGATTATTATTCCATGAAAGGATAATACAATATATATTGTCAAATTTCCTATTTTTTCATGGCATCTGAGACAGCAAACAGTTCAGAACATGCTTTGCATGCAATTAATTGCCATCTGTCCTTTAAGGATAGTGTCCATTTCCAAACAACACTAAAAGTGTTTGAAATAGTGTACAGGAACTATTTTTAAATTCTACAGAGCATTTATTAAATCTCTCTACTTACCACCGGATAAATATTATATTTTCTCCCTCAAGCAGATAACTACAAAATTTCCCCACTCAAGTAATATTCGCTGTTGTTCCAGACTACAATAAATTAGAAGCCTTGGCCACTGCACAACATACCTCTGCATAACACCAATAGTCATTCAGTCAAATATTAAACTGACTGATAATCTGAAAATTAACATTCTCAGTAACATTTTAATACACCATCAAATACAGCACAATGACCACTAACACAGAAGGATTTAAAGAAATCTAATAACATAGCATGACAAAAAAATACAGATTAATTTCCTACAAAGGATTAATTTGTGGGGCATTTGGTGGTTTGTTTTGGTTTGCCTTTGGTTTTTATTTTTTGGGATTTTTTAAAATATGTTATTTACTTAATGGTCAGGTTCTGGTCACAGGGTTTATTTCAGTCATGGAGAGTTGCACTCTATCAGCCACAGTCACAGTTCCAGCAGAATTACTGTCACATTCTCTGTAGCAACATCAGTGTAAACATATTCAGAAATAAGTAGTACAATTTCTTATGCAAATGGGCATGAAAACTAGGATCTCCCTATATCACAAGCTCTCAACTATAGTGATTGAACCAATAACACTTGTTCCTTTAACACTTTTTTGTTCTCCTCAGTGCTACATAATACAAAAACTCACACAAGACTTCATCACTGGAGATAGTCAAAATGCCTTTAAGTGCCTTTACAACCTGATCTAACATTAGCTCTAATTTAGGCATGTGTTTGGATTCCAAAGTTGTAAGTCTATAAATTCACAGTTAGGAACTAAACTACTTTATGATTATCAGAGACATTAGGAAGACAAACACCTCAGAATGAGAGAGAAGAAATAACACCAGTGCAGGACCTAAAGGCCACTAAAGATGAAACTAATCTTACACTGATGGATGGCAAGAACAAAGTCAAGTAAGTATCTGACAGCTGTAAGACAAAAGCTAGAATCCACATTAAGTAAAAAATTTCACTAATAACTACATTTTTATTTTTGCTGAACTTGCACCTGCTGATGGAAACCAGTTTAGAGAGCAAGACAAAGTGCAAGCTCTGAATTGAAATTGCAATAATGCTGAAAAAAAGAGACTTTTGAAAGATTGCAAATGAAACTCAAAAAAAAGTGAAAGAATCCCTTGAAGAATCTTTTCTTAATATTAAACTAATGAGTCAGACCTATAATTAAGGCTGTTGGCAGATTTCATTATAGCAGATAGATACTAGCTCAGTTCAGTTATCCAAAGCTGCAGGGTGGAGGGCAAGACACAAGCAACTAACAAAAAATACGACTTCACACTTGGAAAAGAGTGGTATGTGATTAGGGAAGGCTTCAGAAATCCCTCAAGACAAAAATAAAATGCCCAAAAGAAAAGGAAGGGGGGGGGGGCGGGGAACAACCAACCAAACTAACAATGCAAGTATACTTACACTTGGGGCAGAACAAAACAAAAACAAAACAAAAGAAAAAAAGAAACACAAAGAAAAAGCTTAGGAAAACCCTCATGAAAGAAATACTCCTAGAAATAGTATAAGATGAGCATGTGGGATGTAGGGCACAGTATTTGATAAAAAAAAACTGCACAACTGCAGGCAATGCAGCCAAGACCTGCCAACTCACAGAAAAATTAAATAAGTCACATCTAGCAAGCAGATGGATGTACAGTGCATTCAAAAAGCAGCAGACATAGCACTGCATGCCTGCTTAGCAGTCACACCTATACAATCCAACCTGGAAAGTGGTACTTCTTCAAAATAAGAATGTTTCATTAATTGAGAGTTGAATTTAGACCATCTTGGAGAAATGTCATTTCTGGAAAATACTTTAAACAATTACTAGTCTCAAAGCTTGACATAGAAGACAACTAAAATTGAGAGCTCAGAGTAAACAAGTAATCTTAAGTCTTGGATTACTCCAAACAAGGTGGCAAAACCAGAATTAGACAAGCTTTTTCTTTTCAATTATCATGCTCAACAGTAGTAATGCAGTCTTTTAGAACTTCAAAAGTTTTAAATCTTGTTTAATAAAAATACAGAAAAATATATAAGTAGGAAACTGTATTGAAATAGCAAGAGTCTAGTGACCCTTTATTTCTAAACTATGCTTTCTCAAAAATAATATTATACCCTCTACTACTTCTAGCTCAGGAAAAGGGTAAATTGAAATGAATTGTATCAAGACAAGTTAAATGGTATGAGAAGAGGTTCAGAAAAATTCTGTCTTCTCTTTCCAGAAGAGTAATGTTGCAAATATTTTAATCAATGTAGAGAACGCAAGTACAAGTAGAAACTGCGACCTCTTCCACTATCCATCCCTTTTAATCTGGACCAGGTTGTCCCAGTGTTTGCTCTGGGAAGTATGAGAGCTGAGAAAGGCCTGAGCAGTGAGTCAACAGCTGCACAGACACAGCCCCTTCTTGTAGATCAGGCTCTCAGGTTAGCACAAGGAGCAGTCAGGGTACAAGGTCCACGGCTTTAGAAAACGAACCAGTAGAGAAGAGGAAGATTCTTCCTCCTGAACTTCAAGTGCCAAAGACAAAACTATTTATCTGCCCATAAAAACAAAACACTGGTTAGGAAGAAGGGGTGAACTGGAATAATTTTTAAAGCTATATCTATATATGACTTTCCTTCATAAACCCAAATTACAGAACATGTTTTCTAGCATTTGCTAGAAAAACAATGGGCATTTATCTTTAACCAAATCACCAAAACACTGTAATATGGCCACTGCTTCTTTTGCTTCAGATTTAATATGTAATTTCAGCCATATGTGCAAACAACAAACTAATTAAATAAAGAACTCGCCTGGAAAATAAAGTCTATATGGATGAGGTTTTTCTTCTAGACAGAAACACAGCTTTGACATAAAAATCAGACTACAACTGGGAAATGATATTTATAGAAAAACTTTTCCTTTATCTTCAAGAAGGATACAAATTACTTCATGTCAACTGTAAAAGTTGATAGTAAAGGGAAAATGTGGGCTGAAATCCTCCAGGATAAGTGTCTATCTGATGAGAAATAATCCAAGTTCATTCAACTTTACAAAGCACATTCTTCACTGCAAAAACAAGGCAGAGAAAAGAAAAGAGAGAAAAAGAGTACATGGGGAAAGAGGAGGGGAAGGGAGATTGATGCTTTTTAAATTCTGAAGCAGGATGCAATTCCAAATATAAATTAAGTTGAAATAACAAAGTTTTCCTTATTCTGTCAGTAGAGGTAATTTCTTTCCTCCTTTACTTGTTATATCAGTATCATGAAAACAGCAGCTGAATTTCACAGGATGGAATTGAAATTAAGCAGACTTACTTGGCAGCTTAATTGCTGATCAGAAAAAGAGAGCTTCAGTTAATAAAAGATTTTGCTCTGCATCTCGGTGAATCAGCCTCGTTCTAAATTTCATAAAATCACTGATAAGCAATCACTGCTTGATTTTTTTTATCTATAAAACAGTTTGTGTTATGGTATATATGAGAGGATGAGACCCCTAACTCACAGAATATTCACCTTGGTACTTAATACAAGCTAAAACTACATTGTTAGTATGGTACATTGTCACAACAAATATGTAGCCACAGCAGCCAAAGATTTGTTGGCAGAAATGGTTTTGTCAATCAAAACTCAAATGGTAAAAAATACTGTTCCATTCAGAAGGTAACTTGACAGATCTATTTGGTTTTCTATAGGTTTTCATATCTACAACCAATATTTAGAATATATTTGTTTCATAGAGAGACTCTAGTTTACATTTTTTACATTTTAAACCAACATGAGTCTTATTGAGCAGGAAATCAATTACTGCCCTTAATTCCATTTGAGTATGACTGGTCTGCCCAGAAAGCAATAGATCAACTATAAATTTATGGCTCAATATGGATAACAGCCCACAGCTAAAAACGTGCAGCTCTATATAACCAAGCACATTAAGCAGTCCCCTGGGGTAACATATAAGCAGAAGTAACTCACATAATTCAGTACACACTACAGGAAGTCTTTCAACTGCGTCTGGTTCACCTTTTCTGGGCCAATCCATTTTGAAAAGAAGTTGTGTATATTGTCAACATAATTAATGAAATCTCAAGACCCCTCAAATTTTAAATATCCTTCGGGTTTTTTCCTTCATCATGTGAAATCTGAGTACTTAATCTGAGTATGCTTAAACTGAGCTGGGGTGGGAGGAGGAGGCTGTGGGGGTGTGTTAAATTATACATTCTGATGAATATGTCCTTTTATTGTCTACATCAACATTCTGTAGAATTCCTGAAAGTACAAACATTCAAGCAATATTCTAGCTGTGTTTTCTTAGATGAGCCTTGTTTAACTGTATAATCCCCTCAAACTTCACTGGTTTTCATTGAAGTAGCAGTTCTTCCCATATACCTTCCATCATGCCTTAGAGATTCTACTATTTTAGTATGAAAAACACTATAAAAGAAAGTATTTATAAAATGTTATTTATATCATGAAATTCCTTAAGGAATTTGTTTTTATATCATTCTAAGAAAATCTCTCAAATTAAGAACATCACTTCATAGTAAATACAGGAAAAGGATTGTGCATGTATTCTGTTAAATGTATTAACACTGAATATATTTTATTCTTTGTAAAGCAAATGTTCCCCCGAATAATCCTTTCAAAGAAGGAAGCTTTGCTGGGTTATTTTTCCAAGTGACCTAGAAAGCAATGGAGTGAGTATGTAAGTGTTGGAGAGCTGGGTAAAATTAGCAAAACCAAATCTTTGTTCCTCTTGCTCAGCAGCCTTAAATATTGTCATGAACACTTTTTTCAGTAAAATATTTGAGAGGCTGAGAATTTTTAAATTTAAACCAGAATCTGTAAAAAAAGAAATCTACTGTGCAATAAAAACCACAAAACCAGATTCACTTAGCTTTAAAAGCTGCCATTTTCTTCAATACACCTTGGTCTTCTCCCAGAACCACTACTACTTCCACTAAATTTAACAGATATCAGAAAGGTGTCACAGCAGCATTTTTTCAAAACAACAAATAAAAGTGTTAGATTATGAATTATTAGCATGAGAAATAAAAAGTGCACAGGTGTAGAGTTCTTTGTGGTTTTTGTTCTGTCATTTGGGAAAAAGATTTTGTGAAGATTCCATAGTAAACTTGGATGTTTCATAGCAGAATTTGAAATTATCATGAGAAACCCTACATCAAGCCAATACAGGCATATTTCTCACTGTAATATAACAGTGAAGTTTAATTTTGGAATTATGTGAACCTTTCTCCTGCTTTCTTACATTGCATCAATTTCACAATCCAAGTGAATTTTACAGATACAAGTCAGCAATATGAAAAACATAGCAGAAGTAAAATAAATAAAAGTTAAAATGACATTTGTTTAAGTGTGCCATCACTAAATAATCATGGATATAAGGAAAAATTATCATGGCATTAATTTTCCTATTCCAGAAATACTTCTTCATATGCAACTTGACATCACTAAGATACAAATTTAATACTAGCTCAGAGCTAATATTAACAATGGAAGACACAGTGTTAATATCAGGACTCAACACCTGGTCTATGGATACCTTCCTATACCATCATGTACTGAAATTAAGATAATCTGAGTATTTCTCTTTTTTTATAATATTGATGCAAAGGAAGGTGAAATATGAGCAAGAAATACACTTTTTACATAAATGACAATTACTTATTTTTGAGAAAAGTCAATCTGAAGAGATTCTTCAAATCTAAATAATGCTCTGAAGACTGTGCTCAGACTCCCATCCAACCCATCCTGAATTCTACAGAAAGAGCTACTGAGAGTTGCAATACTGGCACAATTTTCAGCTAAATCTGAAATTAATACCTGAAATTAGCAACCACATGCATGGATTTGCGACATTCCTGGGATGAAGAACAAATGAAAAATAAAAAACACCTGGTAAGTTCTGCTGTTTATTGCCACAGAAAGTTAGAGAGGAAGTAACATTTAGCAGTTTATGGATCAAATGAATTTGTTTTAGAAAATGCTGTACAGATTTAGGTACTATTTAATGGAAATAAACATATCCAATGTATCTCAATACTGAGGAACTACATCAGGAAGGGCACACAGGGAAACCAACTGACAATTTGCACCTTCTTTTGCCAGTTCTGAAAAGAGATGCTGAAGTAAACGTTTTCTTTGTTAGAGAGTTACAGTAAGGAGCCTCATATTTACAGAATGACAGAACAGTCTGAGTTGGAAGGAACCACCAGGATCAAGTCTGATTTTTGAGTGACCCATACCAGGATCAAACCCACAACCTTGGATAGTGTGATGCTGATAACACCAACTGAGCTAATCTCAGTGGTCTTGCACTTCTGCCAAATACCAGTTTTTAATGTGTGTAACTTTGGCAAGTTCTGTGCCAAAACCTTAATTTATAAATCTGTGGTTTAACAGATTTCCTAGCTACCCTCCCACCAGAGCCCTCAACAAGGTACTTCATACCAAGATTTACTTGGGCTTGCAAAAAGTTGGGCTAGGATAGTTTTCTTGTATTGGCAAGTACTGCTCCTTTTAAACCTTCCATGCTGAAGAAGAATGTAAATTACTTTATTTTAAAAGTGTTATTAATTTTGACTTTAATTTATAATCTCATTCTAGTGTGCAATAATATAAAACACAGCCTTTTTGCTACATGATGAATGTTAGTTCTTGGTAACATTGCTTTTTCAAGTAAAATCTGTCAAAAATTAAGATGTGTACATCGTAATGTCCTTAAAGCCATTTACTGTATTTAACAGACCACAAGCCCTCCTGTAACACTGACATCTCCATAAATTTGTATCAGTAATTAAATGAAAATTTTCTACTTTCTTGTATTGAGTTGCATTCAATTTATAATTCCTTGCACTCACTTCACAGGCTTATACTGCATTTTCCAAAATCTTACCATATTTAAATGCACAAAAGATTCATTTTAAAAATCCCAGGGATTATTATTGCCAGTTTTTTTCAGTAAAATTTTAAAAGTAGGTAGTAGCAATAATATGATGCTTAGTAGCTTCACAATCACGTTGATTAATAATGAGGACAGGTAACCTGAGACACACAGAAAGAAACCAGGAAAGAAGAAATGAAAAGGCATTATCTGCTCTGACAGAAAAGATAATTGATTATCCTTATAGCCTCACTTACTTATGATACTGTTCCATAACCCATGCTAAATTTAGGTATCAATAAGGGAACTAAGAGTCAGGAGTTCCAATATAGTCAATACTATCAATGGAGCTTAGATTTTGTTACCCCATTTATAATGTGTTTATCTGAGTTAGAGCTGAATTGCTCTGTTATACACACTCACTGTTAATGCAGTAAACCACTAGCTTAAGATGAATTTTCAGGTTAGACAATGATTGAAGCCCCTATACAAAACACTGTCCACTGCTTCAAAGTGCAAGAGTCTAATGAAGTCATTAGCTAAACATGTACATATTTAAATGCAAATATTGCTTTTATTTCTTCACTTCTGTGAGAGCTTCAGCATTCTCTTTCAAACCCTCATCATAAAATACTGCCTGAACATCCTCTTAGATCAATGTGGTGAGAACTCAATTAAATCAAGTTACTGAACGGTGCCCACAGACAGTGGTTTTAATTCTGTCAACTTAGTATCACTAATGCCATCCATACATTTAGTCACATTTACAAAGAAACCATGAAAAAGTCTAGTTTCACGACATAGTAAGTTATCCTCTCTTATGTGACTTTAATGGGCTCTGTTAGGATAACAGCAGCCAGCCAATTTAAAATGTTCAGGCTTCATTTTGTCAGCATCTGTGATCCAAGGGGTTATTCATTAAATTATGACCTTATTTCTTCTGTGTGATTTAACAGAGAGGAAGGAAGGAAGGGAAAAAAAATATTTTCAACACAAGAGCAGTATGGAAGCTCCCCCATGTTATTTAGTTATCTGCATGTATAGCTCATTAACAGATGGTTCATCTCAACAGGATGAAAATTTGACTGTAAAACTGAAGACCCTTGTTGATCAGCTATCACAGTCTCTCAAAAGGAGTGTCCAAGTAGGTACAGTGAAAAGTAGGAAACGTCACCCTGAAATTTAAGATATAACATGGAATTATTTTTTTTTTCTGAGCAGTAGTAAATTGCATGTAAATAATCCTTAAAAGCGTATGGTGAAACATACCCAATTTCATTACTATTTGATCACCTTGTTCAGGGACAAAAGTAGAAAACTTAAATAGAAGTATTATTTTATTCTAATTAAATTACATGCCATTTATTTGGCCCATAATTTAATATAAAATGTCTAAGATAATTGATAAAAAGTCATTTCTGTAAGTGCTCATTTTTCTCTATTGACTAGAGAGAAATTCTGGTGAGTAGGTTTGATTTATGATATCTAACTATTAAAACAATAGAGATAATTGGAGTAAGTTTAATGCAGAAACCCCCCTTGAGGTGACAAAGAAATCTACGTAGTCTCTTAATAATGATGCTTTTGTCCAAAATCAGCATGCCTAGGCACAACAGAACATAAATAAGAATAAGTTAGAGGCTTCATTCTTCAGCCTTCATTAGAGACTTCTGAAATACAAACAAGACACAAGATGCTATGAAGGAAGGAAACAAGCTTGCTCACTGGCCAAGCTTTAATAGATAAACTAGCCTGTTGTAATCTGTTTAAGAAAATCTGCAATGATAAAGTAAAACAAAATAAGAACTAAAAGATGTCACAATCTTCCCTCTAGAATTGCTACTGAATAGACACTCCAAAGTGCAGCTAGGATCAACAAAAGAAAATAGTGTCAATCATAATTTTTCCTTCATCACAGGCCTGTTCTCAGCTTCCTTGTTTTCTCTGTGATATCTCTGAATGTATTTATTACAACTGGTTGAAAGAGGCATGATTGACATCCCAAGATGTACACACTCAAATTAAGCGGGGAATGCAAAGCAGCTCATTTTGCAGTAGCACATTATCTATGCCTTGGGCATGACCTCAGATACAATCTAAGTATCCAAACCCATTACCTGGAGACAAACCTAAACATGTGGGTTTTTTTAGCATATAACCTCCATATAAATCTCAGTTACACTGGTTGAAGTGGAAAACAGTTTCGGCTTATTAGTATGAACCTGAATATAACAACCCAAAACCAGCAAGAACACAACTTCAGGAAGAGATCTTATTGCCATGCAATGGGTTGGTTTGAAGGAGACCTTGAAAGGTCATGTAGTCCAGCTTTTCTGCTATGGTCAGGAATACACAGGTCAAAATTATTTTTTTTTAACAGGTCATAAATAGAACAAATCCCTACATGTATATATCCTATACGTGACTAAGATGGTGAATTATCCTCATATCCAACTAGAGGATTACCACAGTAGGGAGAGCGCCTTCAGCTGCTGCATGCACACTCCATGCAAACTGATGAAAATGGATTTTATTTTCAAATACAATAGTGTGTCACTCTAGGATCTAAAACACTCCTATAGACCATAAACCCATCCATAAATTAATATATTAAATAATGTAAATATTATATTTGATTTTTAATAAGGTGTAAAATACATCAATTAAATTTTTCCCTCTCCTCTTTTTCAAGTCTCCTGATTTTCTGAACCATTTTAAAATATATATTGAATTTAGATACTAAGGAGAAAAAGTTGACAGTATATTCAGGACTTGTAAGAGCAAAACAGGAATTACAGTCTCTCTTCTCACAGGCAATATGAACCTCATTTGCCCTAAGAAAGGCAGCAAGGATTCTAAATCCTTTCAGATTCTGGGCTCTCAGCAGCACCAACCATGGCTTTTGTTCTAAGTTGTGGGGGAAAGGAAAAATTACTGATTTTCATAAAGCACATACATATTTTAAGAACTTTTACAGGGTGTGTAAGGTGCTGCAGTCATTCTGCTACTACATGCCAACTGCTTCATAATTTGACACCTGTGTGTCCATATAGGATATTTCACAAATCAATCACGTAATCTGAAATTGTTCTACAAGTATTAAATACACATAATAATCATTAAGTTACTATGCAAGGCTCTTAGTTGTCAGTTTGTCTATCAGATACTTTTAAAAAATATAATCTCACCAATTCATATTTGTTGAAATTTTTGCTATTACAGTTCTCAAAATCTGAGTGTGGTTTATTTTCTTCCCAAGTCAAAAGATCATTCTGAATATCAGCTATTCATACAAGCCTATGTTAGTTCACCTTTCCTACTTGGATCAAATTTCCATAGCAATCTCCAAAAATCAGTTTCTTAGAAAACACATGGGAGACCGATCAAATATATGAATACAGCAATCATAACCCTGTTGTGTGCAAAATGGCTCTTCATGAGATAACATTAAATACTGTACAACTTTTAGCTTCATGTAGATGAAGCTCATGATAAAAGCAATATTGATCTGTTCTCTTTATCAACTGCAAATGTGAGACAAAGAACAAAACAGTAAATAAAACCTTTACTCAGCCCATTCCAGTATCAGTCATTATTATTATTAATATATCATGAAGCAGGAGCATAACTGGTAGATTAGATATACCACGACTGATTACTTCTAGCCTGAAGTAATGCTCTGTGCTAATAAGAGCAAACGCTCTGTTGATGTTCTCTGCATCCCAGGAGCTGACACATTTGCCAGCCCTGCTGCTACCATCTAGAGAATGTACTTGTTGCTGCCATGTCATACCTCATGAGCTTCAGCAAATAGTATATACAGCTGCACACAGAATTGAAACAAGCCACACAGAAGAGCTAAATGCAGTTGCTAGCAGAAATTTCTAGAATAGCCCAGGAGGGCTTTTACAAATCAGGACATGAAGAGTCCCTTCAAGTCCAAATTTCCCTTGGTGGTTAACTGCTGCTGCATTAGCAAATCTTGCAAACTGGAAAACCTTGCTGAGCTGAATCGCATATAATTACACTGCTGAAATGTGAAACAACTCTTTTAAGAGTCTTTGCAAGCTTTAGTATTCTCAAATTTAGCAATTCAACCACATATGTATTAGAGACTTATATTATGCTATACCTGTTCACTAACCGCAGGTAATAACTGATTAAAACATACATAACAAACATGCCCAAAAGAAAACCCTTAAGTGCTTTAAAGGAGAAAAGTGAAACTCAGAATTAGCTGAAAAAAAAGCAGCAGACTTCAGAAGAGTGGGAGATAACAGCTCCAAAACTGCAGACTTACAGACTTACTGTAAATACTTCCATTAACTCCAGCCCACTTTATGCATTCATAAACCCTGCAATCTTTTCAACACCACAAATGGCCATAGGATTAGAAAACAGAACTGGAAAAAAAAAAATAAATAACATGAGAAGGCCAGCTACTCAAAACTCTCTCAAAGATAATCACTGAGATAATTCCTCAAAAAAGTTAGGCAAAAAGGGAAGTAAAGGGGAGAAAATATTCCAAGTCAATGTGCTCACCTCTTTCAATTATAAAAGCCAAGAGGTATCTAGAAAAAGTGCAGATATTAAGATGCACTTTTTTTCCTGCTGAATCTGGGTTCTGACACCTTAAGGCCTTTGTTTTGCTAAGCCAGGCCTTACTTAATGTTATTTAACTATTCTCACATCATAAATTTCTCCCAGTAGGGAAAATGCAATATTGGAATGATTCCTATCACTGTCAGTTTTAACACCTGTCTCTAGATACAATGCAATAACAAGGGTCTTAGAAGGTTACAAGAGACCCATGAAAGATTGTTCCTAAGATTTCCTGGCATTGCAAGGTATTGAAAGATGCTACAACAAATGTATGTCAACTACACCACCATTCTCCTTCAGTTATCAAAGGTATGCATGCTGTTCCTATGAAGAAGTAGTAGCATTGACCTGGAACAATTAATATTCTCCACAGTTTTACAGCATCACCACTCATAGTGAGGAAAACATAGTTAACAACAAAGTCTATGGAAGCTATTTCTATTTTAATCAGAAATGTGACCAACTCATCATAAGCTGCGTGGAACAATGAATTTAAATCTTTAATTCTGTCTCATGGATTCAGGTAAGTTACATCAATTAAGGACACAGAAAATAATTTGTAATCGGGTTTTTCCCGGTAATGTTAAACAGGTAAGCCTTTGAACTCAAGTAAAGTGCAACTGGAAACAAATTTCCTGTGGAAAAAATACTACTGTCAGCATCCTATAGGACTGAGGAACACTGCATGACCATGCATTTAAAAATCTTCCAACACTATTTCTTTACTAAGGTCAAACTCAGCACCAGTTTAAAAATAGCCTGTTCTGAAGGCAAAGGGGATCTTATGCAGACGCAAACATCACAGCAGGCCTTCTGGGTGTACAGGATGCTATTATCCTTTGCTTGCTGACAACATACTTCCCTTTATAAGGCAAAACCACACTTCTGTCATTACAGTTGCCCTAGTTCTGGAAACATCAAAGTTATTGTTCTGAGAATGCCAGTAATCTATCCCTTAAAGCAAACATATAAAACAACTCATAACACAAGAAATATGCTCACTAGCTATCTCTTTTTTTGCCTTAAGATATACGCTATTAATTACTGAAACCCTAAATGGCATTATGTTATAGATGATGGGTTTATGAGAACAATAATTTAAAGTTTTTACTCATATCTTTTCCCTTCCCTACTCCAAAATTCTGACTATATACTAATTTTCTACATTTCACAAAGGTAGCAATAAAAAATATACCTACAATAACAGGGAAAATCAAAGCTGAGTGGCAAGAGAATAGGCTGGCTAGAGTGTTCTGCTCCATATTGGCAGAAGACACAGGTCAAGTTCAAATCAATTTAACTTCTATTTGTGAAATAAATGAAAAAGATTTTTGTTGATTCTTCCTACATAAAGTCATTAAATTGCAGACATGACATGAAAATATGTAGGTAACCCCTGTCTTTGCTTCCAGTGTTCTTTCACATTAACTTTTGTGCCTTCATTTTATACTTTTATACTCTATTCCTGACACATTTCTCTCTGATTTTCAGTCCTTTATGAATTAATCCAGTCAGACTTCATTGAAAATTTAACAAGTGAGCAAACAATTGCTTGTATACTTGGGCAGGCTCCACTTCTCACTTGGGAACAACTGTCCTGATATATTGGCCAAGCATTTCCCTTCGTTATAGTATGTTAAACTGTCCCAATCTTTGGATGTCTGCTTGTGGTCTGCCACCCACCCCACACATCTGAACCTACCCATTGTTTCTCCTTCAGAGAATCTACAATCTAGTTATAAAACCAAAATGCAATCTTAAGGTTCTCTGTATGTTCAGCTATTAACAGAATAGGTTTTCAATGCATAGCTGGGTCCTTTAGAAGCAGTTCTAAGACAAATATCACAACCACATACACAGAACAAGAGGTTGTTAGAAATTTCACTCGATTCTATAAAACAAATTAAAAACATCATAACGCTTACTGTAAACATTAAGTAGTAATGTTAACCTTGATAATGTATAGCCTATAGCATGCCTCCCACTTTAAAAGTTACATTGCCGAAATTCCATTTGATGTACACAAACAGAATAATTCAGGTTGAAAAGGACCTCTGGAAGCCATCTACTTTTGCTCATGGACAAAACAGATGCAACTGGAAAGCCAGATGAGGATGCTCTGGTTTTTGCT
This sequence comes from Cinclus cinclus, assembly GCF_963662255.1. Classification (NCBI taxonomy): domain Eukaryota; kingdom Metazoa; phylum Chordata; class Aves; order Passeriformes; family Cinclidae; genus Cinclus; species Cinclus cinclus. The sequence continues at coordinate 37,420,747 of NC_085049.1, read as the reverse complement.
AGTCCAGTTTCAATTAAGTCTGGAGGTTTCATAGCCTCTCTGGCTAATGACTTGGAAATTCTCATCCTGCCTTTTTTTCCCCCCATGTGCATAGTCAGAATGCCCATTGCTGCAGCTACAGCACCGGTCTCATCCCTCCGCTGTGCAGGTCTGAGAAGGACTTTTCTCTGTAGCTAATCATCAGAAGGGCAGTTGACAATAACAATGAAGTGCCAAATAAAAATACTTACACATGTGTTTAAAGCTAAATGTTACTCAATCACACTTTTCAGGAACAGCTGATAGCACAAAAAACTGTTACTTTCATCAATATAATTTTCCTAGAGAATACAGTGATAAGGTTAATCATAATTTTAAGCCTGATAAATTGCCACTCCCTTGCTTTTGCCTTTGCTAACAGGTTGGAAAAAAAAAAAAAACAGAAAACAAGGCCAAGACTGCTTATTACATGCAAAAATATTCACATGCACAATATACTCAGCACAGGTCAAGACCCATGGTTTTTCTTCAAACTTGACCAATTAGATTGGAAATAAATATTTTTCATGTGTAAGCAAAATTCACTTTGTCAGCATGCATGTATTTAATTGAAAGATTCCTAGAAGAAACATTCCACAGTTAATATTTATGGTTGCTCATAATACAACTGACTAAACTGGCTTAGGGGAAGTTATTACTGAAAAATACAAAGTCAGCTGTGGCAATATTTAATCTATAATTTCTATAAGAACACAATGTTTAGGATCGCCTGTAAAATAAAATATCACCTCAGTATTTCCCAAACTGTACACATAATGGAAACAGGCAAATTGAAAAAAAAAAAAGATAAAATGTATTTAGGTATCTTTTTGCATACAAAGAACCAAATTAATTTGATTAATTGCTTACATCCAGAACTTAAAATATAAATAATCAATCTTCACCTCTTCAGAAAAATTACTGTATTCTAGGATTCAAGAACTGCTAAATCACACTGTGACATCCTACCCATATTTCTCTGTTTGAGCTCTCATACTACTGCAGGTAGCAAAACTTAGCATTGAAATATGCAAGCCTTGATGCCAATGGACTGGATCTCTTTGAAAAATAATGATTTCATATGGAAAAGAAAGAATACATTGATTTCCAGAGTTATTCCAGAAAAAAAAAAACACAAAAAATTTATTACTCTCTCTCTTCATAAGTTTAGAATTTCTAGATAATAGGTGAAATAGCATCATTAGGACCAAAATGTGGACTATTCACAATTCAAGTAGAGCAATATGAAAGGTAAACACTTAAAATAGTGAGTTTATCTTAAACTGAATCTAGTGTTTCATAAATTCAGCACTCGGCATTTCATAAGTGCAGTGGAACCTAACACAAAGTACTTTATTTGTTATCTTCTCTAGGAATCATAGTCAGAATATTGGCTCCACTTTCAAGGGAAGGAAACTACTTTCAACAAATTATCAGTTTAACAATCTCAAAGTATCAAAATATCTGATCAGCAGATTAAACACAGTATGTATTCAGAGCATATTTTTTAAAATTACAGTCCGTCTATATTTATCATAACAAAAAATGCACTTGATCAAAAGTGCAAGAATAACAATATGAATGCCCATTAATTATATATCACCACAGATTTTCAATCTCAATTTACATAAGGTGTCTAATCTGAACACCCTACAGAGAAGAAGCACTGGAATTTCACATTAGTTGCTGAAAATCATATTGCCTGCCACTTCCAGCAATGAGACTGTAGCTTATTTCACTGACTTGTAAAACCTTTCCTGGTTCCAAGTACCTACAAGCAATGCCAGTCATAAATAACAAGTAATTACTTCTCAGCAGGTGGAAATGTACTGAGAAAAAAAGGTATCCAATATTTTCCTGTAAGAGTTTTCAAAGTTTCTTAAGGTTCAAAGAAAAAAGTTCAGGAAACATATACTGTTACCTTTCTGTACATACAAGGCAGCAGATTCTACTGCAGCAAAGCATATTCCTAGCATCTAAATTATAACTATTCCAAAAGGTAAAAGCAACATTTTTCTGAACCAAGGCAGGTTTCAAGCTCCTTTTGCTCAATATGACCTCCACAGGGCAGACAGCCATCCTACTACAAGGCAGAGTTACAGGATCAGAGACCGCTTTCCAGCCAACCAAATCACTGATGCAATTTCTGCAACATTCCAACCAGCTATCCACTTAGACCTAGGACCTCCAACATAGCGTGACTGCCCGTCATCCAGATTAGTATAAAACCTATGCTATGCTGCTCCATTTTTTTCAAAATTGCTATTGAAAAGGTAAAAATTGTCATTTGGTAAAATAAGTTTCTTCCTCTTCATTTGCCTGATCACTAAAAGGTGAAGTAAAAGTAATTACATTGAATTACTAAATCAGTGAATGTTGAGATTGAAAATAACACAGTTAACAGCAGAACAGAACCAAGCAGAACCTAGGGCCTCCTTATGTAACAATTAAGTTGCTAACACCTGATCATCCTAAAATTTGAAGATTACAACCATGTTTTCTCACATCTCACTTCCCAAAGAATCAGACACACATTTGTGTAACTTCAAATTGTTTTGATCGTTTACATCTTAATCTAGCTGAGTTGCAACACTACTATAAGTTATTCCAGTGTAAATATAGATAAGTCAATATACTTATATATACAGTACCAATTCAGGACCATCAAAACTAAAGTTGTTCTATATAGGATAATCTACAGATCTCCATTTTTAAGCATTTTGCTTCTGAGGTGGGCAAGACTAATCTCCTTCCACTTGCACTACAATGGATCTTAAAGAAACTTTACGCTACTTATCTCAGAAGTAAATTCAACCAAATACCACACTGTATCTGAGTAATTGTCATCAAGTCTCTCAATGTTGCATTTTAAATAAAACACAAAGACTACGCAATACACAGGAAAACCAAGAACATACAAACTAACAAACCAATCAAACCCAAAACCTAAAACAAATCAATGAAGTGGATTTAGTTTACTTCCAATGTAGTATTCTAATAGATACTCTAATAAATGTTCAGCAAGCAACAACTTGTTTCTAAATTCAACAGCAAGGTACTTAATTCAAAAGCAAGTCCAATAAAAAACACAACCAGAATATGAAGTTTTCACAGCACCACTTACAATTCTAATGTAGTCTTCTCAATCAATCAATACCTCTTTCACAAAGAGCAAAGGCCATCTGATTTCCTTATCATTACCTTTCCGAAAATAAGTACAGTTATTTTTAAATCTCCAACTTGAAATTTAACCACTAAACAATCTGTAAGCTATGACTTTCATTTCTGTGACTTTTTGGCCTAAAGAATGTAGCCAGACTCTTTCCAGCAGTGATTTTTGCAATTAAATCTTGTCAACTTCTTGGTCATATGCATAGGCTTTAAATGTAACAACCATAACTTCAACTGCAACAACTTCTTTCCTCCACAACTGCTCAGTTTCCACAGAAATACAATCACTGCCTATTAAACCCCTCCTGAGCACTTCATAATACAACCAAGAATCATGTACAGTATCTGGAAAGTTTCCTTAGAAAAAGGATTTTACTTCATAAATAGAAGATGCACAGCTTTCTTCCACCAACAGTATTAACACATAGTATGATACCCACACTAAGAATAAATCCTAACACAGATAATAAAAGTAGAGCTATATATTTGATTTTTATCAACAAAAGACATGAGAGGGTTGGGGCTTTTTTTTCCCCAGCTAAAGGAACAGAATAGGATAAGATTTTCTGAGGTCACTGAGGCACAGAAACTAAAGTGATTATTTAGCTTCTGTGTCAGCACAACCTCCTTTGCAGTGTCCTACCTGCCAGAAGACAGATGACTTGGTACAGAGACCTAAGTACGAACAAAAATAGAACAGAAATTGGAAGACTTAAGAAACCCAAGCAGAGGCATTCATAAAAGGTTGTCCAGTATTTTAGTCAGAAAGAGGCTTTCTTAAACATAATGCAAGAACCATTACATATTCATTCATGTTATATCTATCAGAATTTACTAGAAAACCATTTCATAATTATAACAAATTCAAGTTTGAAGCAGTTCCTGCAGTAATACCTTCTTATTGATATTTATTTTACCAAGCTAGTCTCAATAATGAAATTCCAATTAGCAATCTCCTATGAATAACATATTCAGTTTGCACCATTTGAGAACTCTTGTTTTCATCAACTAAACAAGACTACATTCCTTCAAAAATTGCATTATTCAGATTTGTGTGTATAGGTTGAAACATGTTGAACCATCACATGAAATCATCATCATAATTATCTTGTCCAGTTCTCATTTCTGAACAGATGTCTGTGAGGGACACGGCTGTAGAAACAACCTTAAGTGCAGTACTTTGATTCTACCTCTGGAATGATGACCCACACGGGATTTTTCAAAGATCAAGCTCGCATGAATGCTTAGCAGTTTACCCAAAAAAAAAAAAAAAAAAAAAAAAAAAAAAAAAGGAGTTTACTCCTTTAGGTCTGAGGAAGCAGTGACAGAAGCCATTTAATATCCCTCATAAGGAGAATAAGGATAGGAGGCAAGAAGTATGATTTGGGGATTTTTAATGCCAAGGAACTTTAGATGTAGAAAGTTGAATTTGTATTTAAAGCAATTATGCTCCTACATTAGAAAAAAAGCTGACAAAATATACAACACTTATTTCCTTATTTTTATAGCTGACCTTTAAAAACACGCTTTTAAACATACTACCCATTTAGCTATTATAGTTCATACTTTTAAAAAGCATGTTACCATTCAGAATGTACAGAACAAACAGCAGGGTTCTTCTCTTCCCCACCCCCCAATTAATTTCACATAGCTATTTTTGACACATAAGAACACATTCTAAATTCGCAGTGGAGGCACACACCTGGCAACCTATACAGAAAGCAGGTTCCTGCTCTCAGTTAAACACTGGAGAAGGTCTTCTCTCTATTGCAGATATAGCACAATCTTTAACCTCTAATTTTTGACCTCAAGGTTAAAATTAATGTATCAATGTTTTCAACCTTAAGTTTTCATCATTTGAAAAACTAAGCATCAACCTTTTTCTACATTAAGACAGGAATTCTGGAATAAAAAGATGGTATGACTGTGCAGCCAGCCAGGACAGGAGGTTTTTCCATAACAGCAACCAAAATGAGTTCTAGTCCTAGAAATCACTCTTTGACAACATCATTTTATAACAATGCCTGCATTTGTACAGAGTAAGGAAAAAATTGCATAAAAGTAAAGCTGGTAAAAAAATCCCTTAATGTGCAGTAGAAGATCTCCATGTCTATAAGTACTGGGAAGTGCAGCTTGCAGCATGTATTCCCAGGGAACTGCACGAGCTGTGCAACCCCCACTGTGACACATAGGGCTCTAGCTACAATGCTGCTGGCATTCCAACTTTACAGAGTAAAACCAGCTGAGAGAACACTACATGTCTTGTAAATTATTCTGCAATATCTGATGAAGTTCTACATAACTACTGAGATCTACCTCAGCTAAGCTCTTACAAAAGAGATGCCTGTTTCAAACAAAGTATTGAAAAATCAAGGTCTGCCTGGCAAAAAAAAGCATTCACCTTTGAAAAATAAATAATCATGTAGGACATGAGGTTTTCTCTTTGAAGACAGACGCATTTCCAAAACTAAAAATGTAACACAGTTGTTTCTTCGTTTAAATACGTTTAAGAGATGGAAAGACAGTATTCTGGTAGACAGAATAACTAAAAATATTTCATTTATTTAAAAATTATTACAGCTTTGATCTTAACTGTATTAAGTCCCAGTAATATTGCAGTATCTAAACTAAGCACTCAAGTAAGTGATCAAGTTAAGAATGATAACATTTTTCTTAATTCTGAAACAACTTAAAATAGTGAGTTCAAAAGTCACAGCATGTAACATGGAGTTCTCCTAATTCTGGTATCAATAAAAATTCGTTCAAGTTAAAGGGAAAAAAAAACTCAAAAGGCTGAGGTACCGTAACTACTTGTACAACACTAATCTACAATTAAAAAAATAATTATTTGCTAACAACTTTTTATCTCCATTGGTTTTACATGACTCTAACTTAATCTTTTTAAAGACGAATGCCATTCTAAGTATTTTGTCAAAAACAAGGTAAATGCACACGTGCACATACAGTGGCTAATTTGACAGCTGTGGTTGAGATGACTGACCAAGATGACAGATACGGGCAGTCTCCATTCAGTACCTAGTACCTTTACTAGGTATAAACACCACCAAGTACTTGGGTGTTCATTTGCAATCAAAGTCATAAAATAAATATATATACACATGTTTATCAAAACTAGATTGGACAACAGAGGAAAACCCTTGAGATCTGCAAGCAGCATCAGGATCATGACCACAGGCTCACTGATTCTCTTCTGAGGCATCCAGGATCACCAGGACTAACTCACTTCTTCGCTTTCTTCATACCATCAGAGATAGCATGTCATTCTGGATGGCTGCTGTTCCTACCACAATTCCTAAAGGGATTGTTGAGATCCCACCTAGCAATGTCCATTGTAAGTAGAAGGTCAACAGCCAAAACTTGGAGCAAAGAGATGAGTTTGAATGGCCCTAGTCATGCTGCCATGAAGGATTATCTTACTTCAGCTCTGCAGAAGACCACCTTTCCACAACCTCTAAATTATCTTCTGGTACAACTTGGCAAAGAGGAGACAGTGGACAAATGTAAAGCAGCCAACAAGGATGTAAAACAAAGGTTTACATATCCATTTGCCTACCTCAGTCACACCAACACTTCCACAACTGAATTTCTGAGAGGAATAGTAAAGGAGCACCTGATGGGAGATAAGGCATCAACAGGGAAGGCCTACCTAAATCAGACAATGAGGACCAGCAAGTAAAACTCATGTATATATAGGAGTTATAGAAACCATATGTAAACAATCAAAATTAAAAAGATAAAAGTATTAACCTGTTCATACAATAAAAGCATTGTATAGCAAAATTAAGCCTCAAAAGCTGACAAGTACAAAACCACATCTAGGTACTATATCCTGCAAGACTTTACCACACAATTAAAAAAAACATTTTAGCCAAGTAGACCAAAGCCACTTCTTACAAACCCGTATCATGAGATACTTGAAAGTTGTCACTGATAAATGTAAACATTGAAGGATATTTTAATATAAAGCTATACAATAGATTATTTTACACTGTTCAACTTCCTTTGTATTGATTTTAAAGTGCTTTTGGAGTACTCTGATCTGATTATCCGCTGGACTTCCCAAAGACTAAGAAAAACTTGCATACAGTGCATAAACACAACTTCTTCTATACAGGTGCACATAACCTCCATCAAGATTAGGGAGAAGTTTCCAAACATACAAAAATCCCCACAGCATCTAAAATACTAATTATCATGCTCAAACATCCAACAAAGTGAAAATAACCAATGCAGATAGCTCAGACAGAATCACAAATGTTCAAGTAGTATAATAGGAATGAAACTATTAATTTTGTTTTCTGATCAGACAACATGCTCTTTTTTGTTCAGTCTATTAATTACTAATCAGTTATACTGACTCCTTTAAACAATCACCAGAGCATGACTTGGGCAGAGAGATGCACACACAGGCAGAATCTCATTTTACAGCAATCATTAAGTGATCTGAAATTGGAGTCCTCTTGCAATATTATCTGTAGCAAACATGAATAAATTCATATTTGTAGCTAGACTACTTAGAGAAAATTTTACATGACAGAAAATGAGACATCACAGTGCAAATTTTAAGTGTCTAGCAAAAGCAGACTACATGAGAGAGTTGGCTTTCAGGGCTGGTAGTGAAAATTACCACTACAGTGAAGAGGTAGGCAAAAAAAAAATTGAGATAATTAAAAATTATATATGACAAAAAGGCAGGCAGATAATATGGCTTCCGAAGCCATTTCTGTTACAATCTACATATTGTGCATTTCACTCAAAACTAAAACCTTAAGCTTCAACTCTCCAAGCACATAATATGAGTACGTATTATATCCCTGCATCAGTTATGAGCACTTTGACATTCTGTTTCTATATTATATTAATGCTGAAATGGAGTTACTGTCCCCCGTTAGTCTTGAGTATTTTCAACAGAGAAACACTGCCACCTTTTGGCTTGATACACAGACCTCTCAATTTTAAATGTAAAATTATATCTTGCTCCATTTGTCCTTTATGGAGGTGGCTAAATTTTTGTGATCTGAAGTTTTATTCATTAAACATACTTCACCAGGAAGAAAAACATACAGTATTAGTCGATAAGGAAAACTGAAAATTTTTCTCATAAGTACAACCTGAAACTATATTCCTTTAATCCACATAACGTTTTATCTGTTTTTTATCTCACAACTCTTTGTTCTTGGCAGTTTTGGTACAGAGACACACAAGACCTCTTACATTCCATCCCTTTCAAGTAAAAACTTAGTAATACATTCTTTGAACACCTGAGTTTTGAAAAACAGATTATAGAAATACCAATAATGTACTATAAAAATGTTAAGTTCCTTGTTCATGTATATACCTACATTACTGTACATGAAACACCAACGGTTCAACGTCTACATAAGCATGTATTGAAATGCATGCAAAATTACTTACACTAGTGACACAATGTCCCCACGCTGTACATCATAATTTCTAATGCTCCAGTGGTTTAAGAGTACTACATCAGATGCTTGTCTTCCCCCAGGATTCAAAGAAGGCTGAAAGAAAGGGAGAAAAATAGATCTACCTTTCCTTTATCAATCTTCTGCCTAAATCTCTTTCCATCAACAGGTAAAACCCATTAAAATTAGTAAAAACATACCCACTTATAGTAAGAGGCTAAGAATCTGTTGTATTAGAGGAAATACATTAGAAACATTTCTTTATTAAATGGCCTATCAAATATCATTAATTTACGACAAACTCTAGTTTACATCTTTCAATGCACTACTGCATGTAAATCAGATCACATAGGATACATACCTATGGCAAGCCTGATGAAAAGAAGAGACTGCTGTTATTACTTAGCATTTAATATTAAAATCAAAGGTAAACCAAGTAACTAATTACAAGGGAAAACAAAAAAAACTAAACAAGCTTTTTGCAGGCATCTTACAATTTATAAAAGCATAATGCACTAAAAATGAAGTATGTACTTGTAGCAATACTAACCTCAGCATTCTTTGCAAAGGGGAAAAACAAGCCCTATACCTACAGCACACACTGACACTGGCAATAAATGTGGGCCTTCCATAACAGCACACAAAAAGACGTGAATCAAAATAACCAAGTAATTAATGTATAATTAGGAAGTACATCAATTTCCCCAAATTTATTTGGTGTGATACAATACAAAATCAGGATATCAATGCTGGGTTGGAGTAAACTCTTGGGAAAGGGCAGAGGAAGGAAGAAGCCCACCACAGTACTGTCTTTACTTATGTTTACAAGGTTTACTTTAAAACAGGGACTCTTTTCACTCAACAGAAATTATTTTCGAGTATTCCAGACTGAAGTTATATAATAGTTTATTTCTCAGAAAGCTTTTTCAGAGTCTCCAAACAACTACAGTATCTCCCAAGTTGGCCAAGAGATAACCACTAATGTAGATTCCAGAGTTAGGTAACATATGCAATAAAGCACATTGTGTTGAAATTAGGCTACTCATCTTTGTACAATGACTGCAACACCAGCTAAAAAAATTGTTGTTGCAGAAGAGGCATTTATACTATAACTTGAACTATCACATAAACCACTGGACTTTCACTGCTGATAGTCCCCTCACCAAACTGATGGCAGCTCTGATAAGTAAACCAACAGGGAAACTGAAATTAACTCTTCTCAACACTAGTAATTATACAGTGTCAAATTTCATTCTATTGTTATTCAGTAAACTTTGCCCTCAAATAAAATTAAATATTATTTATTTTTAACTTCAAAAGCAATTTAGAAGTGCTGATTTCTCCTTACTACAGTTTCTCATTCAACATTGCTAAACAGACTAGTTGACATAGTTCAAGTGGGATTTGTGAAAAATTAGTTTTCCAAGATGCAAGAGAAAGTGTCAGAGTTAAGTTGAGATAGACAGGGCTGGCATTCCCACCAGTCCATTTTTCACAAACTCTACATGCCTTTTTCTCATCAAACTTCTTACCTTACAACTCCCAATGCCTCTCTTGGGTACTCTAACTCTTTGCTTTATTGGCAGCTTCACACAGTACTGATTCCTTGTCTTGCAGGCAGTTCCATGCAACTCTGACTCCTTCTGCATGACTGGCTAACCCCAAGCTGTCCCTTTCCAGGCTGCCTAACCCTGTCTCTCACACAACACCTTCTTACCTTATCTGTCCCTTACCACCTTATAGCACAGCCAGCAGCCTCCTTCTCTTACTCCAGCAGACCCCGCCAGTCTCAACTCCAACTGCAAGTGCCTGTAACTAGTCCCCACTAACACACACCTTTATAACCCCAAACTGATTGGTGAGACACAGATGCTTCCACTCCTTAGTAATCAGAAGAGCTGCAAGTCATTGGGGAAGATTCCCTCCTGCACTATCCTTTCAGCCTAGCTCTCCACAATGAAGTAGTAGGGTCCTTAGTAGGTGTAAGTCACAGTAAGCAATATGATAGGTCAAAAGAATAAATGTGGTACAGAGAGGGGAAGGGATATGACAACGTTTAGATAAAGAGCAAATGAGGCTAGTTACATGTTGGGCTACAGGCAAATTTCTAGTTGGGTAAATAAGGGGATCAAAGCAGATCACTTTAGCATCCATAGAGATAAGGTCTGAATCTAAGTTATAAATATATTAATGCTCATTGCTGTTTTATTTACTAGACTCAATGCACTGCAAGAAACAGATAAATGAAAACCAGGAGCTAATTAGCAGTTATTTTATTATTAATTTTTAATCAGGATTCCCAGAATTATTTGTCACCTTTACAGCATTTTCCACCAAAGGATCAAATATTTACATACAAGTGACTTAGATACAAATTCACAAACAATTCAGTCATTCTCCCTTTGCCAAATGCAGATAACATAGGGGCCAGAAGCTTACAACACTACTAAGTAGAAAGCAGAAGCCAATCTTACAAAGCAGGAATCATACACATGACATATTCTCTCAAAGCAAACTCCTTAGTACTCCAAAGGTATCTGCCTTAAAAGGCCAAAAAGAGAAGAACGAAACAAATAGAAACTTTAAACCATTGTTCCAAAAGATAATGTATCTCATAGCTGACACTTAGAAAATATCTAAATGGGTGTTCACACACTTCTTGCACCAACATCTTACAGAGAAATACACCATGTAGTTACAGTATTGCCCTAGTTGGACTATCCCAGTTGACTCCTATTTTTTTCTGCATTTAAACAAAGGAAATGCCTTAGAACTTAAAGATATTTAGATATTTCATAAGCTTTTTTAACTTAAAGCACTCTAAATGCATTTTTAACAATACCTGACCTCATTTTGACATCCAGGGTGGATATCCAACTCATTACACATTAGAACTGTGTTTGAGAAAAATACAACAGTGTAGGCTTTTTTTCTTCTCTCTCAGAAAAAAACCTGATAAATGTTCAGACAATACTATTTTGTTAGAAGAAACTGAAGGAAAACTATTCATTTGCATCAACAATCACTATTGTCTATTTTAAAAAATACAAGGTGAAATCCTTTGGCAAGCCTTTCTCTACTGTAAATAACACAAATTGAGTATACACACAAGTATAAAAACAAACAAGTATAGAAACAATACAACTTGTTCATCATGATATTTTAACTAGCAGTAAGGTTTCAGGTCTAGCAAATCAAAATACAGCTTCTACAAAAGGAGTCAACAAATAGGGTCACAAGGGCTTTTCATAAGAAACAGAATGACACAGAGACTTCTTCCTTCTAGTCTGAAGCATTGTAATTTCTTTGCTCGAGTTTTTGGCATAAAAGCCTGCTTCAAATGAGGCACACAGGTCTTAATTTAAACTGTGGTGCAGAAGCCACAAAACATTACTCCTTCCAATTACTAACTAATCTAATGCTAAAAGCATGCAAATTGAGATCCCTAGCCAAATGATGAAGCCTCATAGGACATGAGGTTCCGCAAGTACGAGGGTAAAAACATGCCCTTTTGCTATAAATAATGATTAACTTGATAGTTGTTATGCTGCTAGCAAAGGTCACAACTTACTTGCTTGTAGCTTGGGGAACACAAAGAATATTCACATGAGCTTACAGGCTTAGGTACAGTAATCCTAATAATAAAGTTAGGAGAATCTGCCACAGAATAATTACAACTGCTATTATGCATAATGGAATAGAACATTCAATAATGTTTGCTGCATAAATACGAGTGCTTCATCAGAGATCACTGGTCAGGCTACTTCCTATAATTATTGCTATTGAACTGTTTGTAATAGAACTTGCATACAAAGCTGCATATACACTGTCATCTTCTATCCCACTTGAAAACAGTCCTTTTGATTTAATGAATTTAAAAATGTATATATCCATGAGGGATATATCCTTTATATATCCTTTTCCACATCTTTATGTATGAAGAGCTTGTAATACCAGACAAGCAATGAAACTCAAAAAAATAACATAAACCAATACCAAGATGTCTACATGACAAAAAACATTTAAAAGTATACAGCCCACACTACAAGAAATCACACACAAAAAAAAATCCACAATAAGCCACTAAAAAATCTTATTGCCAATTATTTGTATCACTTACATTTGATGTTGCGAACAGATTACAACTCACTAGAAACCCTCTATTAGTAGAATGCTAGCTGAGCACATCCATCTAAAATCCTAAGAAACAAAACTACATCATTTGATGGTTAAAAAACCCAGGAAACTTGGAAATAAAATAGAAGGTAATGAAACTATTAAAACTGTTAAAATTATAAACTGCAGTAGTTCACTGTTATTCCCTATAGGTTAGAGTTAATATACATATACACTGAACTCAGCACAAGTGAAATTACAACAGGTGGCTGAAAGTACTGACAAATACAAAATCAGCTTGAGACAATAGAACACATGAAGTCAGTCTTAATTGACTGGGTCAGAAAAAAATGTATTTCCATTAGAAGCTTTATTCATATGCTTGCCAGGGTGTCAAAAAATTGTTCTCGTCATCAGAAACTACAAAGCAGCAGTAAGGCTGGTCCAGAACAAAAGGAGAAAGTGTAGGGGAAGAGAGAGTGCACAGCAGAGAACAAGAGCAGGAGAGCAAACATGACACAGAGAAATGTATTTCTTGCTTCTTGTCAAAACTTTTAATTTCAGGCTCAGCAGGAGCCAGAATTATGAGTAGGTAAAGCCAGTTAGACATTTTAGAGGTCTATTATAAACAAATTCTTGGGAATCTTACCATGACATCAAATTGGGACAATAAGGTATTACTAGAAGCATGTGATTGAAGGATACATGCTGACTACAAACTGACTGAACTTCAGTCTTCCTCATACCTATGGCTTTCAGATATGTTTGACATAGATCACTCTCCAAAGAACACAGCTAATAGACAGAATTGCAACATGACCAGTACTCCTTCAAGGTACTCTTAAAGAGAGGGATATATTCCTTATAATTGTGTCCCTGTCAGACTGGCTTAGATGTCTAATAAATCTTGGCAAGGAAATTAGTATTTTATTAAAAGCACTAGGATTTTTTTTCCTCAATCTGAAAAATGGCCATATGCATAGGTTTAAAACAAACCTCTATTTCAGTTCTGTTTCGGAATAAAACCAGAGAGTTTTACAGATACTGAGGTGTCAGTAAAATTATAAATGCCAGCTTTCAAGCTATCCATTTTTCAATCAACAGAGGGAATATTTAGTTAGCAGATACAACAAGGGAAAAGCTTCAATTTTAATAATCCAGTGAATATTCCCTTTGTCAAGTTGAATAAATCTAAGCAAATAACTGCAGTGCTTTTCAAATCTTCCATGGATAAACCACAGTCAGCTGCGTGCTCTTCGAGTGAGTAGAGAAGCAACACTCCAAAACAACGCCAGAGCACTCTCAAACACTTGGGTCTGACTTCAAAGAAAACATAAAACTGAGGTATTAATCAGAGGGGCACAACAGACTTGTGGAGAGGGAAATCTAAGAAATTTCTTTCCAGCTACTGAAGCAAAACTATTAAGCAATAATGGATGTCAAACAGAACACTACATCAGAGGCAGAAAAGATCAAACAATGAATGGCGATGTGGCATGCTAAAAAAACCAACACCTCAAAATTCAAATGTTCAGGTCACACTCACTAGTAGCAAAAAAAAAAACCAAAAAGCAGAAACAAGGACAGAAAACCAAAACCAGAAAATCCAGCATGAATCTGCATCTTGAATGCTCCATGTTACCTTAGACCTGCAGCCAAGGCAAAAAAAAATGGAAAGATGGAAAACAGGGGAGTTGCACTTATCTGGCTGGTTTTGTACTTCTCTAGATGCTATGCTATATATTTGAATTTCTCCTATTTGAAGACAGTAAAAAGATACCAAAACTGTTTTTCAGAGTTTTCTCCTTTTCAGTGCAAATTTCTGTCTCGGCAACTGCAAGCCCTGAGATTCTCCTCTCTTTCACTGGTCATCAATGATATTCAGAATAACATCTATGAAAAAGGCAAAGATAACTTACGTTACACCTAGCTTTTGGCCTTGGATTGTAGAATTACTGGAGTAAGATGATTTTACTTTCATCTCTGTTCTTGATGTGAGAGCTGCCTGCTGAGATTTCTTGACAGAGTTTAAACATCAGATTACAGACTGCCACAAAAGACACAATTCCACCTTGCCATCCCCTCCTCCCCACCACCTGCTTTTTAGAACATTAAACATAAATCAGCCAAGTGCAGGTTCAAGCCTGAGTTTTCTAGCCCACGTGTAAATTCTTCATAATTCAAACTCCAGGAGCTGGTCTTGATTGCTGTGAAACCTCTCTTCAAAATTCTGAGCTTATTAAGACAATCAGAAAAGAGAGCTTGACATCCAAGAATCAAATCCTTACTCTCTGCTAATTGGAATGTTGCAACATTGGAACAAAATACATCATAGTAGTCAGTGTTGATACATAGCAATGTGCAGTGCATATGATTTAAAATGCAAAGTAACAAAATGGAAATTTTCTATCTACATTAAAATATAGCTTTTTCAAAATCAAATAAACAATGAAAATGAAATAGTGTTCTTGAGAATTTATCATCTAAATGTTACACATCCTATTTATATTTACTTGCTTATGCTGTTAAACATTCAATATAACCAAAGTAAAAACAGTGAATTCATACCTATTTCCTGATAAACATAAGCAATATTAGTAGGTTCATGACACTTTCAGTATTTTTCCCTGCAATGGTGCCAAATGTGTTCATTAGTAAGAACAAGTATAGCAAGAAACAGTTTTGCCATACAGTTACTATAGTGTAGCTACTAAAAATTAATAACGCCTGTTTGTGAGTCATCAACTGAACACCAAGAGACAAATTTGCTCCAAATATTTCTAAATGCTTAAGAAGATATCAAAACAATCTATCACTATTTCTCCATGTATTTTCCTTTTACTGACCCAGAATTTTGGGATGTTTTGTTTTCAAAATTTTTCTTTCACATCACAAAATATTTAACAAAGTAGAAATTAAACTATTCCATACTAGAATGTCATTTAATAGCAATTGATAAAATGATTTTTTTTCACCTTGCTATTATCAGTGGAGAGCCACCTTTCCCGACAGACATAAGATATTTCCAGCAATACCTGCATTGATGCTCCTTCCACTCTTGCAACACAGGCAACTCGGTCCAGGAAAGTCACAGTTACAGGAACAGCAACAAAGAAACCTTTAAGAAAGGCTTTAATGTATCTCTTCCCCAAACCCTGAGCCTGTGCCATAATCTGAAAAACATGACAGAAAGAGAAAAACTGTTATAAAACAAATTTGAAGTAACATCAACATGTAGCAATTGAACATGGAACAATTAAAAATAAATGTATTATCTGTTAGAGTCTCACAATATCCAGAGCGGAAAAAAATTGAGTGGAAACATGTGAAAGGAAAAAAACCCCAAACCAACAAACCAGAAATCTTCATCAGATTTTAAACATCTATTCTACAGAACAGAGCTTGATATTTCACATATACCCTTTAGCTAATTTGAACATAGCTTGTGTTCCTGTACTAACAGAAGTACATGATAAAAATGACTGAATGTGACAGGTAAACAAGAAGAAAAGTGATGCAACAAAACAAAATACAATAATGCATTTTGGAAAAAAAAAATAAGCACTGAAAATAATTTCCTCTCCATACACTGGTATTTATTAATTTTTCACCCCCAAATGTGGATTGTGATAAGCAAAGCTATTTGCAACACATCACCTTTTCTTCATTAAATATTTTCACAAATGAAAATGCACAAATTCATCATTTCCAAAGTGGTGTTAACTGCAAATGTAAAATCAGTCCAAATTGTCACATATATCGTAGGGACACACCATAACACAATGACTCTTTGTTCACCACTCCATCACAAAGTTAAAACCTTGTTGGCAGACTAAGGCAGCTATGAAATGACACATGGAATGATTTCACTCCAACTCCATGTATTATACTATCTCCCATGTATTTATTTAGCCTTGAACCACTGAACATGCTTGGAAAACACCTACAAAGTGCATAGAAACACCAGCTGTTCGATTGTATTAGTCATACCTCTGAAAAGCAAGCCGAATGTCCAGGTACTGCTGCATAGACTCAAGCCTAATTCATGTAACTGCCATTTCAGTATAAGAAATGCTGCCCTTTGCCTATCGGCAATTCCCTTTTAAACTGCTGCCTCCACCTAGTGTTGGGGGTTGGTTCTTTCCCTTTTCCCTCTGTGGAATTTTCCCCATTGTCATGCTAAGATACCTGTTGACTGGGCCCTGGTGACAAGGGGGAGGAGAGAGAGGAGGGAAACCCCTCGATATCCAAACATCCAGAAGAGCAGACGGAAGGCTGGGTCTCGCCCCATTTCCCCCGCGGAGTTCGGACGAGAAGGACGATCACTGCCTGTGTCCCATCTCTGTCATCCCAGCACTGGGAGCCATCCTCACTGCTGTCAGACCCTGCCCTGCTGCCTTCTCGCTGTCACCTGCCACCATCCAGCACTCTTCTGAGCACCAGGACCCACACCGTGAGTGGAGAGCTCTCTCCATCTCTCTCTCCCCCGGGACAGCTCTGCCATCACCCCCAGCCCTCCTGCGGCTCTGCGGGACCCGCCCGCCCCCAGCACCGGGAACTGCAGCTCAGGGAAAAGGTGCCTGCAGCCAAAAAACACTGGGACCGAGTTACTGTTCTCTTTGTGGGTAATTTCATAGGTGTTGTTGTTCTTGTTTGTCTTGTTAGATATACTAGTAAAGAACTGTTATTCCTACCCCATATCTTTGCCTGAGAGCGCCCTTAATTTCAAAATCATAATAATCTGTAGGAAGGAAGGATCACATTTTTCAGTCCAAAGGGAAGCTTCTGCTTTCCTTAGCAAACACCTGTCTTTCAAACCAGGACACCTAGTGAATCACCAGCAGATCAGCTTGTGTTTATATTCAAGAACATAAGAGTTATTTTTCAATTAAAATAATGGAAAACATAAATATATGAAGTTTCATTCAATCATCTTATGAAATATTTAAAAATTCACAATATAATAATTTTTTTCTTTGTTGCATTCTCAGAAACATGAAAGTAATGAAATATTTGCATGCAGAATATAAACTCATAACACTCTGATGAAATAGTACTGAAGGTAGCATATCTGTCATAGATAGAGCTTCTTAATTCCAAAAACCATAAAACTTAGAAAACTCAGTTCTACAAAGTAAGCCATCTGCATAGCCATCACTAGAATTCTTTATAGATATTAATAGCTTTGCAATGACAAGAACTGTCTTCTAAGACCATGACTTCTGACATCCACCTTCAAGGGGTTTTAGTTATTTAAGTGGAAATATTTCATCAGCTGCAACTTGCTCATAAGTTTAAATCTTCACACTGCTTATAATTAATTCATTTTCTTTCTGAATATTTTGTACAAACATTCTCAATTTGTATCAACCAGTTTTACAAATAATTTTAAATTGCTTGTGAAACAGAACAAAAACCTCACCATTTCAAGAAAAAAGCTTTAAGGATTTACTCTCAGCTATCATTTCAGAACTTGTTATTATAATCAATCCGCCAAAAGAGACTATTGCCTCAATCAGCAGAGCTTTGCCTTTGGAAAATATGCCACATAAAAATAAAAACTTTAAAAATCAGGGTTTTGTCTACCTTCTGACTCCATCATTGACTCCACCTTAACACCCTTCTTTCAACCTATTCACTTTGAACTGCATCTTGAGTTTTGTAGCTAGAACTCTACTTCTCTGCTATGAGGTCTGGCATCTCAGATCTCCTCCTAACAGCAACGTCAGCCACAAAACACGGTTTTGAGACCTTACCCACAAAACATGGGTTTGAGACCTTACTCACAAATATATTCACCATGTTCTCTAGAGTAACTTGAGCAGGAAAACACTGTTTGACACGTCAATCACAATATGGTTGATTTAGGAATCAATTTTAAAAATTCAGAAATCAAACAACTTTACTTTTTAAAAATTCCTCAGAGACAAACCTCTTTTTCATTAATAAAGAAACATGAATATTCATCCCATCCTTTCTACTAAATCCATGGACAGATCTTGTTACAAACTTCTTGCAGAAGCCCCATGCTAGTGTCTACAGAAAAATCTAGAATCTGAAGAGAAGTAATTGGTCAGACAATCCACAGGGGACCAACCATATGCTTCCTAGAACTACAAGATAATTAATAGTGACGGAGAATTTAGCAGTCAGGGTAAAACTGCTAAGACAAAATGCTTCATTCTCAGTACACCATTTGGTCAAGGCAACACCAGCAGTCTTTAGCAGCTGTGGACAGCACTGGGAATTAAAGAGCTACTTTTGTGGGTTTGAACACATGTAGCATTACATGGCACAATGATTTTAAAAAATATAAGAGAAAAAGCACCAGCAGCACCCCTACAAGCAATCAATTTGGAAAGCCACCAAAACCAACAACAGCTCATATGCTGAAGGACTTCTCTACTTGACCTGAATTTTCTCCTCTCAGTAATTGATGAAACCACTGGTTCTATCTCCCCTGTACACCAAAATGATGAATCCTTAATTTATAATGATGTGCTACATTCTGAACTTTTCCTGGCTCCTCTCCTCCCACAGTAAAGGACAGCTTTTTCTCATAACACAAACTGAGCCAGTCAGCAGAAGCCTCTCTTCCCAAAAGATAGCAAACATTTGCATACACATTTCAAACAATTTGAGAAGTACTATTTAAAAATAATCCATCTTTAACCTCAATCCCTTTCATATATTTTCAACACAAAGGTAAGTTACTACATGTCAGTATCTGACTTAACAGTGAACACATTTTTGCCAGGTCTGTTTCATAAGCTTTCCCCTCTAAAAAGCACAGACAAGTAAATGTACATGCAGAGTTGCCATGCGACTGCTGACAAAACAGTTCACCACCCAACTGCCAGTAAATTGGAAGTTACCCCTCACTATTTCCACACAAGGGGCTTCAAGTAGTCTTTCAGTGCCACAGGGGAAGAGCTGGAACATAGGCAGCAGAAAGGCAGTTTGCAGCACTACCTTCTACCAGTAACTGGATGTGTGAGTGGATAATCCTGAGATGATAAATACTGCTGGATTAAAAGGTGCAGTATTGTCTTTTCTAATATTTTGATGGTTGTAGGAGAAAATAAGGGGGAAAAGTAATGATAAGTATTTGCTGCAGTCACAAGAGAGAATTTAAGGGGGTAAAGGACAGACACAAAAATGACCTTTAAAATTAAAAGAAAAAATTCTAGTTGGAGATTTTTTTTTAATAAAGAAAACATAAGATAGCCATCACTCCAGAAGATAGTATTCTGCTCTTAGAGATTTCTAAAGCATCTGTAGATTTTAAAAGCATCATGTTTCTGAAGTGAAATTCTGAAATACCAGTATAAGTAAGTAATACGAGTGTAAGAGCCATTCATAAATCAGTGTCTGGTTTATGATGACGGGTTTAAATGCATATCAGTGATGCAAGCAAAGCATTGTTTGCTGAAAAAAAATAACTTCCCTAGCACATATTTCTGGATCTCTGCCTAGGCTGGCACCTTGAATAAGATCAACAAATCACAACACCTAAAACATGTGGGAAAAAAAGAAAATAAACAATAGCAAATTAAATATATATATATATATATATATATATATGTATATATATTTTAGAGATGCATACACTTTTCAGCACTGTTAAGTTACACTTGGGTTAGGGACAAAAACCCAAATAATAATTCAGTAGAACTGACAAACTTCAAACCAACAACCTTGAAAACTTGTTTGAAATGGAAACATGGACAAGAAAAATGCAAGATCAAAAATGGTAGCATATAGCAGGTGAAAGCATTAAGAATCTCACATTGTGCAGCTCAGAGATTAAGGCAGATGGAGCACAGCATTATCTGGACTGAAGTATTTGGTGCACAAAAGGTCCAGGGATTATAATGAGCCTCTTGTGGGTATGACAACATATGGAGCAGAGATGCTATTTAGATAGATCTCTATGTATAAAATGTTTATTTTTTCTTCCACTGGCCTGCACATTTGAAGACACTGTTTATCAAACAGCTGCAGAAAATTATCAAGTAATTCAAAAAGCCCCAGGTTACAATACATTTGCAAACCTAGGTCCTTAAAAATTACCCACAGAAGTTTGATAGGAAAAATAGCTGCAAAAACAAGGCATTAGCAGTCATCTGCAAAGGAAACAGAATGGCCCCTGATGTGCTTCTTCATTGACTTAACAATCATGATTAACAGGATACTGCCCAATGTAAGAATTTGTGTGATCTTTTTAACACATTTGTTTTCTACAGTCTTTCATGATACATGGCCAGAGCTAAATACTCCCATGCAGCCTGACTCACAGTTCCCATTTTAGTAGTACATTTCCATAACTTGTATATTACAGTGATTACTGTAAGGGCACAAGTGTGCAGAGTTTTTAGTAGGCTAATTTAATTCACGTATATTTATCCAAGTACAGCTTTGGACATGATGGTGATGAATGCCACAGAAGAATCAAAATAGACTAGCCCATAAGTTTTCAGTAAAAATAATCAATACAGATCAGTGCATTTAAGTTTTCATTTAAAAATCCTATCTAGTTCCAGAAGGAGTTCTCATTTATCCTTCAATAAAGCAAACTCTATCCTGGTATTCTTCCACCATAGTGGTAACATATCTATTCAATCAATGCATTTATACTCTGCACAGGTTTTACTCATCCTATTCCTCCATCATATTACTCTCCCTTTATCCCCTAGCATACAGACATTAAAGAACACTGCTCTACTGTGAATTCGGAAATATCACAGATCATGGAAACAACTGCTGTGTTACTGAAGAAGCAAATCTTAACCTAATCTGCAGGTTCAGCAACTGCACACGTATGCTCTGCTGTTCTTTTTTCTTTCCTCTAAATTAGTCATTTTGTTCTGACACCCAGGTATTTCGCTTGTTCCAGATTTTGCTAGTTTCAACTCCATTTTGTACCATTTTCTTATGCCTTTGCTTGAATTCAAGCACTTACAATATCCATGTAATAGCTCCCAGCTCTATAAAATACATAATTTTTTTTCCAGCATACCACAGTAAAGAAAAACAACAATAAAAATCCATTTTTCTAATCTTCTCAGTGCTGTAACATACAGAGAAGTTCCCAGAAGCAGACAAAACCAGATCAACCATAATGAGCTTTCAGCTCACAAACTAAATAGAAAAGCTTAAACCACAACAAACATTGACATAATCAGTCACAAAATTATTGCTGGGGGGGGAAATCAGTTTAATGTCATTCTTCTTTTAATAAAATATTGCTATCCCATCACTGGGATCTATGTCATGTACAAAGGTTTAGTTGACGTGTTGGCTTTAACTGGAAAGATATTCATATTGCTTATTCTTAAAAATTAATTTTGTGTTTCAAGTACACAAATTTTACCCTAATGGACAATTTTGTATTTCCAAACAAAACATTTCACTCTTCAAATATAAGCAAAATGGAAGAAAACACAGCTGTAGACCAAAGTTACTCTCAGCAATCATCTAGTTCAGGATGGCAAGTAATCAGCCATCCCTCAGTTCTGACAAGTTATTCAGGATTCCATTTTATACACACAAGCATCAAGAAAAGGAACTACAATTAAAAAAAAAAATTGTTACAAATCAGACTTTTTCCCAGCACTTAAAACTTCAGATGTAATAAAATGTCTTCCAAGTACCATGACACAAGGCGACTGGCAGAGTACCAGTTCTCGTAACGTAAATGTTACAGTATTTGGGTTTATTCATGTTCCTGCACCTACAAAGAAACCTAGGATCGTTACTATATACTGTAGATAAAGGAAAGTACTAAATTACATCGATTTTTTGAACTCACTTAAGAGAGAAACATAACACACTCTCAGCTTCTTACAACTGAAAGTTGTGTTGCTTTCAGCCAAAGGATTCAATGCCTGTAGCCAAAGTTTATTGTTTATATCAATTTTAAGAGTCCTTTGCAAACAACTACCAGCCGCTGCTTTGCTCTGCTCTCAAGCAGACTTTATAAATGAGGAGTTGCTTTGAAACTTACTGAATTTGTGAATTATATTTACAGTAAACAATTGCATAACCTTTGAATTTCAATGAATTTGTACATTCATCTAGTCACCTCTCTGGATTCTTTCAAGCGCTACAGTACTGTCATGTTAGTTGTGGTTATCCAGAAGAAAACTTAGGCCAAAAAAAGACAACAAAAAAGGGGATATTCAGTTTTCACCAAAATATATAACTTTAGGTATTCAGGTAATATTCAACGAACAGCCTAAGAATAACAGCACTCAGCTACAAACATTATTATCATCAGAAACAAATTCTTCTAAAACGTTTTGCTTTTGGATTAAGAAGAACTAAGTTTCATATGGAACAGGGAAGTTTCTTCTAGCCTAATGGAAAGACAAATGAATACAAAAACAAATTAACAGAAGAAACAAGATTCTCAGCTATGAATCTTCAAAGCATGCCAATACGCACTGAGTATAGGGACAGCATATGAATGAAAATAATATTTATTATGGTTTGAAAAAATGATGCCAAGAAAAAGAACAGAAAAATGCTTTTACTATTTGAAAGGTATTTTCCATTTTCAGCATATTTCACAAAAGTAACTGATTCTCCCACAACTGCTGTAAAAGCTTTCATTCAAAGCTGGGAAAATTGGGACTGACTCCCCAACAGAACACTCCCATGAAACCCAGCAGTAAAATCTAACGAGCCACCTACTTACTGTCTACTCTCTGGAGGATAGAAATAAACTAAATGTATAAAGTAATACATAAAATTATGCCTTCAAAAATCAATGCATTTATTTTAATAACTCACGTTTTATCCTTGATCTCTAGAGGTCACTGTGGGACTCGTTAAGAGCAGACCTAGTGTACTCCCACCACATTGATTTTGAGTCTGGGATTTGTGATAGCGTCAACTATCATGTAAGTTTATTAGGTCTCAAGAATAAGCAAAACAACTAAACAAGCATAAGGATATAGATTTCCAGAAACAGATGAAAGCTGTGGCAGCCTAGTTAGCTTATAAAGATCTCACCACAAAATTACAACTGTGACCGTGAAACCATTAAAACCATTATCTTAAAATTATTGCTAGCATGATTAAAATATTATTTTCAGGGATCTGGATATCACCCACTTCTATACCATGTGTATAGTAATTTATCACCAGCTCCATAAGAAAATTTATTCTGGTAACAACATACAAGTTAAATACAAAATCCTGTAATTTTAAAAATGAATTAAATTAAAGACTCCAGGAAAATCTTCCAAATACAGTAGTCAAAAATGTTAACTTTTTTTTTACAAAATGTATTCAGTTACAAAGCTGCATATTGGAAAACTCAAGTCTAATTCTGAAGTTTGCAGAAAAATTATTTAAATTGAAAATCCTCAAGACATTCTGTCCTCCTAGCATACTTTGTTGACAATTTCGATTTTCTTCCTAGCTGAACAATGAACAAGTATGTGTGGCATATGCTTTTAGGGGAGAAGAAGAAAATAAAAATGTGCTGGTAGAAGAAAGTTATTTAGAGAGATGCAAAGCAGCTTTGCCTTTTCTGGTATCTTGGTGTGCCCGATGAATTCCAGTTCCACAGAACAAGAAGGGTAATATTTAAAAAAATGTAAAACTTCCGTAAAGGAGTACTGGCTAATTAAAAGATTTTACAAGGTTAGAGTCTGTTTGTTGTTCAGCTGCACTTTTTCTATCTAAGCTTTTTGCTAACTTGCAGGAAAATTTGCCTTTAAAAAAAAGTAGGAACACCAGAGAGATATGTCTAGGAACTGGATGAACCTCTTCAGCTTCATGCATTGCAAACTTTATATGTAAAAGCATTTAACTAAGAAGAGACTGCAGCACAAGCACCAGACGGGGGAAATCAGCCACTTTAGGACAAGTAATATCATTATAAACAAACTAACTAACAACAAAAAATAATCTCTCTCAGATGTCCAGGATGTAGGGTAGCAGGAAAGCCACTCCATCAGGGTACCAGAGAACAGCCAGCCATTAATAGCAGTCGGCATTGGACAAATACAAGACGTGACAGAAGTTTTTAACAGAGCAGCGAAATACGTCAGGTAAGAACTACATTCAGTCCAGGACCAAGAGCAGCGTACAGCACAAGTCCCAGTTGCAGACATGACGCCAAGGAACAGGAGCAGAACCCCGGAGTGGCTTCCGAGCTCATTCCCCCGCCCAAGCACCTCGCCTTCCAGCGGCAGCAGGGCAGGAGCGCCTGCCGCACCGCCTCCGACAAGCGGAGGATGCACACAGCGGCGCTGCTTCCCGCTATTGACTCCGCTGGTTCTTTTTAACCCAGTCCCTTCCCACGGGAAATAGATATCCCGGTAATCTGAAGGGCGAGGGAGGGAGGAACCACGCAGCCGACAAGCGGCGCGCAGGCCCCGGCCGCCGCCATTCGCGAGCGGCGCTTCCGCCAGCCCCACGGGGCCCCGCCCCGGCGGGCGCGCTGCGCGGGGCAGGGGCGGGGCAGGGGCGGCACCCAGAGCCGCCGTCAGCTCGCGGCCGGGCCCGCCGCGCGGGCTCCTCGCCTGCCCCCGCCGCCGCACCTCGATCTCTTCTGCTCACGCCCGTCCCCGCTCCCTCCTCCACCAGCGCGCTCCCCGGCCCCTTCCCCGCCCCGGCTCTCCGAGCCCGCCCGGCTCCCGTGGCTCCGCCCGGCTCCCGGCCGCTCCCGCCGCTCACCCTTTGCTCCGTTCCGCGGGGGGCGGGCCGCAGCCGGCCGCGTCACGTGACGCGCGGAGCCCGCGGTGCTCCCGGAGCGGCCGCCCCGGGCCGCCCTGAGGGCCCGCGGCTGCGGCGGCTGCACCGCGCCTCGGGCTCGGCCTGGCGGGCTCACCGTGTGCGCGCACAGGGCAGGACAGGCCCTGCACGGAATCAGGTACTTGGCCTCATCCTTCTTCGGCCCCTGTAGTTACAGTTTGACTCGCCAAAAAACTTGAGGATGCTGCATTGCAGTGGCTGTGTTTTCCTTCGGTGAGGATGGAGATTGAGATACACAAGGTGTCTGTTCTTGTGGCCATTTTCTGACAATTGGACACCAATAAATCTCTATGGGTTTTCATATGTAATATTGGGAGTTCTTAATATTTCAGTACAAAGCTGCTCTGTACCTTGTATGTAGTGTAACCCACACAAAAGGGCAGGATTTTTGTACGGCCGATGATTTCCCTTGGAGCACGCCAGATTTGATCGGGACCGATGCCGGCCGCATCTACTTCATCTAGAGCTGGCTGCGTTGTACGGACTTCATGGATGGTGGCTGGGTTTTCCTGGCTGGTGCAGATGGATACGCTAGGGCTTGTGTTTTCATTCAGTGTTTGGTTGTTTTTATCAGTTGCCATAACAAGTGCAGTACAGTATAGTCTGAAGAAGGAGGTTTTTCCACGTAGTTCACGTACCCTCAAGAGTCAGTGAGCAAGTTCATGCAGGGAAAATCCATTACAGATTATCAAACACATAGAAACGATATCTGGCTCAGGGAGTTCCTGACTAGATGCTGGGGGAGACTTCTAGTTAGGCCATTGTTGGAAACCAGTGTAAGATGACACTTCTGCCTGAGTCCTATGTGGTCAGATATTTGCAATTTTTTACTAAAATGTTATTTTTAAACTCAAGTATAAAATTGTTCATAACTGAATTGATCTTGACTTTGAGGCTCAGCTATGAAAGTATGAATAGTTGTCTGTATTCTCATCTGATTTTATCAGAGATAAAATATTTCCACAGTTGTTTTTATAGGAGTCAACTATCTTAGAAGACACGGCAGTAGACTACTTATTAATAAATTGAATAGGAAGGCCCATTTTAAGACCATTTTTAATACAAGATATGTGAATTACGTACACATAATCTATAAAATTTCTTGTTACGCTCTGTTCCAAACACGACATTCCCAGCCTCCTGTAAACCTTTCAGCAACGCTTACCGCTTTTAATGTTTTGTTTTGTGGGGCTGGGGGGATGGCTCATGGTGATGGGGCTCTCCCATAGTCATTTTGTGCCCGGAATTGTCACTGCCCTGACCGCCTTCCCCCATGCCCCTTCCCCTGCACGGCTCAGGGGTATCGCGATGGGGGAAGGGGGCTCAGGATCCTGCAGGGGTTGGAGCTGGGGCTGGAGCTTCCTTCCAGTGGGGGCCTGGGTCAACAGCCACGCAGCATAGTGAGTGTATTTGACCTGAAATCCTATTGCCCTGTAGGGGTTTTAGGGTTTTTTTTTTTGTTTTTCTTTCCTTCAGCACTGAGACCAGGGCCTGCCGGTTGCTTGGCTGGTTCCCTGCCACTCGTGACCTCAGAGCCAGCGCATGTGGTGCCAAAACCCAGGACCGGGAGTGTGTCCTGCCGGACCCCTGCTCCCTGCGGCTGCTGCCGTGCGCTAGGCTCTGAGGCTCACTCACCGCTGGCTCTGCACTGCAGGCCGGCTCGCCTTCTCCATGTTTCCCGGCCACTTGAGGCTCCAGAGCCAATGCGTGGGGTGCCATGGGGACTGGAAGAGGATCATATTTTCCATTCCAGGGAGGTTCCCGCCTTCCTTGGCAGACGCCTGTCTTTTAAACCAGGACGTGCTTAAAACATTTCCACGGGAAAAAAAAAAAACAAATAAAAAAACATAATTAGCTTTGGTGTGATTTTGTTTTCTGAAGCACATTATTTGATATATATCACTTGATGCCAACATATTTGTTACTCAGGGAAAACCAGTGATTGTAACCTTATCTCACTTTTTGTTTTCCTTTGACATTTCAAAACAAGCACTACCTTTGCAATCAAGTAAGTCTTACTAATTTTGTTGTTGGTTAACTCTTATTTAATGCATTCTTTAACACATTTGAATATTGTGCTGTCTTTAAGAATCTACAGTAGGTTATCAGTGCATTGTGTAGAAATTAAGAGAGGATTTGGCCACTGCTATCCACCATCTCAACTTTCATGAAAAAATTTTACTGTGAAACTGTCATTAATTTACAAAAATATTGCTGCAAAGCACAATATTGTCTTTTTAATTATAACATTAGAGAAGCACCTTATGAGAATGTGCCTCAATGTTTCCATGCACTTGAAGCTGACAGTATGAAATAATTCCCTCTGAAATTCTTGACCTGAAACTCTTTCAAATTAAAGATTTTTGCTATGAACCTCTCAAGATCAAACATGGCTTATCAGTTCTCTTCATTTTGAAATCAGGTATGTGCTAAGCAGCTAGCAGGAAATGCCCATTCTTACTGTTTATTTAGTTGTGGATAAAGTGAAATTTATCAAAGATGATACTAAAGTTATGATCTGCAAACAATACATTACCAATGTTTGCACCATTTTATTTTTCTCTTTTTTTTTCTAATAAGTATTCCTACTGCAACTGCGCTGGTACCCAAAAATAAATTACAATGTTTTTTACTTTCAACTCTAACGAGGAGGTACTGAAAAGATTTTGTTGCTTCTATGCTTTGATTCATCTGTGACTGAAATAAAGAAAAAGCGAGCCCTTTTTACCCACTTCTTCAATTACTTTTCAGTTAAGAGTACCATTAAAGCATTCTTGGCAATCCAGAAAACTTTTGCACTACGATATCCATTTAAAAGACTCTCAACGGACTCTCAAAACGGCAAGCTTTAAGCTACAAAACACATTTATTTCAGTTTCCTCCAGGTTAATTTCATTTTGCATTTTAAGAGCACAGAAAATGTATGGGAGATATTCAAGACCTGCTTTGAGTTAAAATCCTTACATTTGCAAATAATACTATCTGTAGAGTATTTAAGGCATTTTTATCTTCCTCCATGTAGTAAAGAAATGAATGTTTGAGTGGTGTTGAGTGTACTGCTCTGAGGAAGTGTGTTTTGGAGGAAAATACTAGGCCAGATCAACTACCTCAGAGCACAGAAAAGGTGCAGTGAAAAAAGGGCCCAGGATCAAAAAGTCAGATTGCTTAATGGATAATGCACATGAACACTTTGTATAGTTCAGCTGTGGCTTGAAGAACTCGTGGCCCAAGGGCAGCAATCAATTATATGGCAAAAAAAGAGGGCAATAAGTCTTAAACTTGCTATTGTAGTGGAAAAAAATATGATTGCAGCATCTTCAATATTGTATTATTACACATCTCCATTTCATTACATGTCTGGGAACTTAACTCCTGCTACCTTTAACCATCACATATTGTTCATGTTATGCCTCATACACACTGAAACACAGTCTGGTCAGAATAAAGTAGATTTTGCTTCCAGTTGGTCAGGCAAGCCACAGAATATAAATCTCTCAAGTGACCTATCCATCAGGGAAAAAAAAGAAGAATTAAAACACAAGAAATTTATTCCTGAAATCCTATCACAGGTCAGTGAAAATAGCATAATCTTTGAAGGCCAGAAAATATATCAATATATATCAATAAGTTATGATAGTCAAATTAATTGTGTTGGATTCCCCAAGGAACAGTTATTACACTCATATTTTTGCACTGAAAGAAGAAAACAAACATGATTTGCAAAGTCAAGAGTAGGTTATCAACATAGGTAAATTCTTGACAGGTTCACGAAAGATTCTTCCATTCAGATTTTGTAATTACAAAAAAACTACAATGCTATTACAAGGGAAAACATCCATGTCTATTATAGACATCTAAAATTCTTATAACAACTTCCTAACATTCATTTCCCTGGTGTTTTGCTCACCGTTTGATGTTTTCCAAAGGTCTTCATATGGTTTGATTCAGTGTGATAGGAGTTGTTTGCTTTGTTACCCCTGCAACGGTCTTTTCCCAGCTTCCCAGGTCAGTGTATTTTTAGCTGACCAACAGTTACTTGTTTACAACCCTGAAGTTTCCAGTGTCACCTTGCGCCTCCCCCCACTCCTGTCATTCCAACACTTTAATCCCCCCCATTGCACTATTATGATAAGGGAATAGATATTTCATTCTACCAACTGCTTATTATTACTTATTATAATGTATTAAGGTTGTATCCCACAATTATATAGAATTACCTAAAAGTAAAACACAGAAATATAGAATATCTCAATTTGAAAGGGACCTAGTCCTCACAGGACTACCTAATCTAAAGCATGTGGCTAAATTGTTTAGATGCCCCTTGAAAACTGGCAGGCTTGTGGCTGTGACCACTTCCCCCAATGAGCCTGTTCCAGTGACTGACCCCTGTTTCAGTGAAGAACATTTTCCTTATGTCTAGTCTGAACTTCCCCTGATCCAGATTCATTCCATTTCCTGATGTCCTTGTGCCTAGCACTGGTTACCAGTGTGGAAGTCAGTACATTAGAGAAGTATCTCCTGATCATTATGAGAGTGTTGTTACAGAGGAGCAAAGTAAAACAGTTGCAAGGATGCTAAAGCAAGCTCAGCAAAGCCTGACGAGTCCAGAAGATTTGCAAAATCAGTATAAAGTCCATGTTGTGCTGCTGGCCATAGCAATAATGTATTTACTGAGCCTGAGCTACTGATCTACATGGGTCGTAAGTATTTAGAAATGTGGAAGTAACTCAACCTAATGTTACTTATTGCTTGATACTCTTCAATATATGTAATCAGTTTAGCATTCAATTCTTCTATGTAATGTGTAAGTCCTTATCTCCCTTTTAAGTGAAGAGCAGAGGTTACAAAGATTAGCAAAAAAAAAAAAAAAAACAAAAAAAATGTAGAGCAATCATTGTAAATTAATGATTAGTAAATGCTTAGCATAAAACAGATAACAGTTTACTAATACATGCAGTACATTCTCTCAGTACTGTCAAATTTAAAGTCTTAAATTTACCTGTATTGAGTCAGTATTTCTGTGCAGTCCTTTCTCATTACAGAGGCTTTTTTTCTGAATAATTTCTTCTGTACATGCATTTTAAAGGTATATAATTAACTGATTGCAAGTTGTTAGGTAGTTGATGAAGGGTGAACGAGGCGCTGATTTGTTTTCTTTGTTTACATGTTTCCCATAATACTCTGATGAGAGCAGGCTGTGAAAGCATTTTTACCCTTTGTATTGTTCGTTCTTTGTTTCATCATCACTTCAGAGTAAGAAGTGGCTTGTGAAGCCATTTGCAATTCCTCAAATTCCATTAAACATTAGTGTCCAGGGAAGCCTAAATCAAAAGCATAGTAAGTGCCACATGAACACAGCATTTGCTGTCCCTGACACGAATAACCAGGTTAAGGAAGTACTTTTTTTTCTGACTTTAGCAGCCCATCTGACCACTCTCAGCTTGTTGTTTTATAATATGCTGGTTTTGAAGACTTAGGCAAATCAGGAACTGTATCTTGTTTGTTACTCAGTCCCCTCCCACCTATCCACTTTTAACCAGAGAATAATAACTATGCCGGGCAAACCACCCTTCAACCAAGCAGTAGGGAGGTAGACATTTTAAAACAGGTTCATTGCTGGGATCTCACAAAGGCCCCATTGTCTACTCTTGTCAAAGGTGTCCACCCTGGAGTGTTTGTAGCCACATTTATTTTAACATTGTTTCTAACAAGCATAATAAATAGGTTGCACCCGCGAAAAGTCCATCCTCTTATGCATGTACCTCTGAAAAACCCTACCCTTAATTATCCTGTATTAAGTAAAATCAGCATGAGAGGTTTTCAGTGAGTGGGAGCTGAATTAGAAGTAGGGGAGCAGGCTGAGAGTTACCGAGACAGCAACAACAGAAAGAGCAGAGGCATGAGAAAATTAAATTGAGGCGAGCGTGGCGGAGTGTATTGAAACGGCAAATAATAGTCTGGAGGAATTGGTAGGGGACAAGCAAGCAGAAACATAATAGAAAGTGTGGATGTATATGAAAGACACATAGCAAAAACAAAGAGCCTTTTATAATAGGCGGGAACAATTAATCTGGGTAATCACAAAATCCTGCTGTGACCGAACTCCTGTGCAATTACGGAATGGACACATACCCCAAGCACAGCACTTTGAAGAGTATGGCAACATTTTCTGTCTCTTGTTTCCAACTCATCCCCCCAGCCCCTCACTTAGCAGCAGCTTGTGTGCTATCTTTGTTATCTGCACAAGAGCCAGGTAAGCAGAACCTCCCGGCGAGCAAACCCAAGGCCGGAGGGGCAGCTGTAATTAGTTTATAGTCAGCACCATTAGTTCCTAGGGCACCATCAAATCATCCTTCAAAAGTTTTCTTCATGAATACTACACATAACTTTTGATTTTCTTTCTCATCTATTATATCTCATCTATTGTTACTTTAGAAAGTATAATGCATTATTTACTAATATATTTAAAATAAATATGTGACACAGTGTTACAGGAGAATAGTGGGTATCACTGCTGGGGCAATTGGCATCTCCATTTCCCTCCATTTAGCATGTATTTTGAGGACCTTATTACAGGTTGTTAGGTGACCATGTTCTGAGCACATCTTGTTTGCTGAAACAATTTTTACTTCTAATAGTATAGCCTCGGCTGAGTTAAAATGTTTTCTAAATTACATCAGCACCATCTGAATCCAGAATCTCCAAGGAACAACTAGCTGGAGTCTTTTTGAAACCTCCTATGGGAAAAATTCCTTCCAAACACATGAAATTAGAGCCAATAAATGACTAAGACATCAGAATCAGAATTGAGACACTTCAATCCAGAGTTATGGTCTAAACACTACTGCTCAGATGTTGTATAACCTTGTGGATAATTCCTCATTTGACCTGCAACTTCTTTGTGAAATCCTCCTTTTCTGCAAGCAACACTTACACATCACAAAATCAGAACACTGAACAAATGAGACTTTTAAATCTGATATGAATTATCAGAGCATGACTTATCCCAAAGAATTAAGACTGTCAAAACATCTAACTTGTTTTAAAATAACAGCATTTAGTGTACAAGCATCAAATGTTGTTAGTGAAGTCTCTAGGGAATGGGTTTTGATCCCAGTTTCCTTGCTCAAATATTTGGTTTCTTGCTGAAGCTCAGGAGTTCCTAGGGTTAATCCATACATCCTAGATTGACTCCATGTACAAGAGAGATATTGACTGCTGTTGCAAACATGTAAAAGAAAATGGCAACTTACTCCTGTAATTTACATAGCTCCTTCCTCTTTCAGAGTGCTCAATGCCTATTCTAAAATTTCCTGTTGGACCTCAAGGGTTGAAGACAAAATGAGCCATTTACAAAACCTAATCAGGTTGGCATAAAGTTTAGCTGTGGTACTTTGTGGGAAGCAGTTCTCAACTGTATAGCTTAATTTCATATACCTCTGAGTCATATTCATGTTATTTGGATAGAAATTTTGAGTCATTAGGGAACTCTTTTTGTAAAATACTCAGTCTGAAGTTTAATGAGTTTATATGAGGATATCTGAGATAACAATGACTTTATGGCTGGGTGGAATTGGGTCTCTTCTTGCCATCTATTCCCTCAGTATCTCACACACACACACACACACACACACACACACACACACACACACATATATATATATATCTGTACCAATAATATTTCTGGGTGTAACCTACCCATCTGTTCATCTCTCTGACCACTTTTGTCCACCCAACACACCTTTGTCTATCCATTCTCTTGGGATTCTGTACTCTGGACAAACAAACTCCTTTGTGCCAGCCCCACCTAAGCTACAGGACAGCAACAGGCAAAGGAGACATGACAGAGTTAAGGCTTTTGCTCACTTGTGACTCTTTGTTTGTGGGGCACACCAGTAAAATACACTGTAGTTTTCAGGGCCACATAAATTGGTCAAATTTAATGCAGCTATTTTTTACTATACTGCATTTCAGTTCCCATCGGCTGACCTTGGAGCCATTTACTTGAGATCTGATTTTTCTTTCAATGAGAAAAGGTCTCTTTTTCATTGCATACTTGATAATTTTAAAACATTTTATAGATGCATTTTTTCAGGCCTTAATCTTGACATTCCTGCATGAACAACTAAAGCTGAAACTCACAAAAAACAGCCTCATCAGGAGCTAAAAGTATGAAACTTAATGGTAGAAATTAGGGAAAGCAATGGAAATTAGTCTAAAGCTTTTTCCAGACTTCAGTTACATGTATGCATATATCCTCTTGCCTGAAGGCATTGCAGCACAGATGTTTGGGTCTCTCATTAAAATGAAACTCAGTGATAGCATCCCCTTAAAACAGTAATATTTTTAATTTGCTTATGTTTGTACATTCACAAGTAAACTTACAGGGCTCATTTTCTTTTGCAAAACTCATCTCAGATGTCCATTAAAGTTCATACACATTGAAAGACTTCTTAAGGCTTAGCAAAAAATAATTTGGAACTTCAAGATCAAAAGATTGTCATCTGAATATAATGTCTACTTGTCAGCATCTTAGAAAACTGAAAATCTGTTTATCTATGGCCAGGTAAATTCTTCAGCAGACTCGTCGATAAATAGATATAAATCCCTTGCAGGGAAACAAATGTCATATACTCTGGGTTTATATACTGAGGGCTACCTTTAGTACCAAAAGCAGTACCTAGCCTTTGTGTTTTGGCCTTGTCTCCTTCCCAGCCCCAGGAATGCATTGACCTGATGGAAGCACCCAGGGGCAGCTGGTCCTCAGAGCAGCCTCTCAGAGCTCACTGTTTTCCTCAGTCAATACTAAAGCTGCAGGACAGCTGTGGTTGGAGCGGCACTATTGGTAAGGCTTGTGTGCCTCAGTGCATTCAGGTGAAAGAGTCCCAAGTGCTGTGTCAAATCCTGTGCCGAAGACAGGCACCTGCATTAGCTCTTTTAATGAGCTGTGTGCTGTGGCACTTTGCTGCTGGTGGTGATACAGGCAATGTCTTATTCACTGAAATATTCACCCAGGGAGATAAACAAGTTGTGAGAGCTGCTCTCTGACTCTGCTTCAGCAGGCAACTTTTAAATGAAAAATGAAATTATCTAGGCAGAATGCAGGCAGGTATGTAATCACAGTGTCCTGCTCCCCCCAGAAACACATTAATTGAATCATGCTGTGTTTGACAATACAGCAAACTGCTGATTGTGTCACATAAATGGAGAGAGCTGTACAAGGGGTGCTTTACCCTGTGCTAGGAGCCTATTAAGGAGAGCATTTTCATGTGCTGGGGAAGCTGTAGATGACAGAGTGCAGCAGAGCGTTTTCCAATGAGAGCAACCAGCACACCACACATACAACAACTGAGACAAAACAAGACGTTACAAGAACAAATGCACATCTTCGTTCTGTTTGGTTTGATATTCATATGGGTTTAACTGGAAATCCATGTCCCAGGCTCACCAACTAATATTTACCACATTTTAAGCATATTACATATAACATTAATACATACCTACTAACCTCAACATAATTAACTGTACCTAATATTTAACATAAAATTTGAGAAAACATTTGGAGCTGCAGGTTTGCCCGAAGTTGTGATACTGTCTCCACAACCTTAGCTACATTATGAGAGTCTCAAAAATGGTCAAAGATTTACCTGGAAACTGCATATGGATTGACCCCAGACCAGCTGAGTGCTTTAACAATGGAACTACCATGTCAAAGAGGAGGTACTGCCTCTCCTGGTCATATTTGGTTGGTGTCTCCCTTCTAGGAGGAATGTCATGGGAACTATTAGGTTGAGCACTGCAGACCTGCATGTGAGCTAAATGCTAAGCTTCTTGCGTAGTGCTGACACCAACATGCCTTGGCCATGGAAGTTTGAAAAACTAGAGAATGCTAAAGGTATATATACAAATATAAAGATATATATACAAATATATATATACAAAGGTATATGTTCATACAAACTTTAAAGTATCAACAACAAAGAGTGAGGTCAGGCCTTGTACTTTTGGATCTCTTATTTGAAAACTTTCAATGACTACATATACCAGGTGCCAATGGAATACATATATCCCTTCAAATGTATTGCATGTAATATACTGTGTATAATAAGGTAAATACATTATCTCTCTCCAGGTTAGACTGTTCTGTTCCAAATTGCAGTGCTGTAAATACAAGTAAGTGCACTGAATCTGCTTGTCAAACATATTTTTTTAAAAAAAAAAGATCAAGATGGCTGATGCCAGTTTTGCAACTAAGCCACAGCATGAACTATTTTTTTTTTTGAGGTAGTTTGCATAAAGAATGCATAATTTTACAGATTTTCCAAGTGACTGAGACTTAGGTTTTAAGAAGAAAGGGGGAAATACCAAACCCTGAAACATTAAACATGAACTTTCAAGCTTACAAGATACAGTAAAATATTTATTCTTAATAAAGAATTGTGCATGTCTTGTGGCTTAAACTAATCCGCAAACACTAAAAAGTCAAAAGCATAGAAAAACATATCTTCCATAAGTACCACTACAGATTATCAAAGTACCACAAATATTTTATGCAGTTAGTGTGATGAAGGTAAAGCACCTTAATACATCTTGGTTGAAAAGTGAGAGCATATATCCACTTGTTTTGTGTCAGGTATGAAACGTATTTTCATATGATGCACAGAAAATATAGCATGAACTAAGATTAAATATCAGAATAAAATTCCTGTATTTTCTGTATAGCACTGTAAATAATATGCACTGAGCCCCATTACAGTTTCAATTGGGAGACTCTAAAATATAAGTGATCAGCTCTGCTAGGGGAAATTCTGTGTATGAGGACAAAATATATATTAAAGGTAATAATTCTAAAATGTTGGTCCTTTAGGGATCAGTATATATAGGTTTGAAATTCTGGGGGTGTATTTTGGGGGGGGATTGGGCTTTTTCACCTCTTTCTTTGTAGATTGGTGTGAAATCAGCATGGGAATGCAAGTTTTCTCAATTTGGGTCTGAATAGGTAAAAGGCTATTTATTTGGCTCTTCCAAACTGGAAATAAGTCCTCTGAAATCTGTGGAACAGCATCCAGATGAATCCAAACTTTTGCTTTCACAAAGCTACTCTGGTAATCATTCAGTGGAATAAAACATGTTTTTTCAGTAATGTTGTGTGTAATGCTTCACTGGTAATTCATTGAATTTGATTAATTTAGTACACTAATTGTGCTTTTAGAGTTATCAATTTACTTACGGTTTTACATTCGATGTTTTTTTTCCAAACATGTGAGAAATGTGTAGATTATAACATGCCACATTGATCTCATTTATTTCTGACAGCTTAGAAAGAATATTAATTCCTTTATTTTGCTTTTTTTATTAATTGTATGCTGTATATTAGCAAGTGTTTTAAAATTATAATGTGTAGCATCACTTGATTTCAAAACACAGAAGTAAAACACAACTATATACTAATTGCAATTTTATACTTCAATTCTCTACCTCATCTGAGAATTTCAAGATTAGTCTATTGAAGATGATGCTTCTGAACTGTCTGATTGTAGATGGTTTACAGAGCTTTGACTTTCACCCCAAGTATTTAACTGACCATATACAATTTTTTCATAGTCTTGTTAGATACAGTAATCTTAGAGGAAGGAGCTTAAATAAAATTATATGGCTGTAATCAGCCTAAAGAAAAAATATTTTAGTCTTGATGTTTGAATACTTTTGTTCCCATTCTGTGAAGAATTCCAATTATACAAAGAATTTAGTGGGTTTTCCCAACTGCATAATGCATAAGCCTACCCAAACCCCTCTTATTAATAAACCAGTACATTTAAAACAGTCTTTAGCCTGAAGAGAGAAACCAAGACAAAAAATGAGAACATAAGTACTGAAAAACATAACTTTAAATTTATTATTGCTTAAATAGTTTTATAAGGTAATTAAAATAATAATAAAAAACAGCTATTATTTGACACATTCTCTAAATACCTTCATTATCCATCACAAATTGCTATTTATTCTGAACATATTTAGAAAAAAAAATTAGAAAAGAGTCCCTTTACAACTCATCTGTGCAAAACCATAACCCTTTTGAAGAACTCAACATCTTTTTGACCTGAATATTACTTGCAATATTTTTATTTGGGTGCTGAGAACTCATCCAGCAATGTACTCGATAACCTGTTTGCCTAAGAGCAGTCTCTGCTGTGGAGTTAATATTTCCTATATGTTGTTTATTCACCTATTTTCTGGCTCTGCTATGCTATGATTTCCAGCTGGAAATATGCTTAAGGATGGGAGCTTGCCCTTTTCTTTGCATTGTGCTGTTCTGACTGTGCTCTGCTGAAGCATCATTTAATAGGCTCTTAGTGAAATGCAGGCAAAGCAGGTGAGGCAGAGTGCTCAGTCTTCTCCTGACTGCTGTATGACCTTGTCAATATGTTGCTCTACAGGCAAGGGAGTACAAGACAGCTACAGAAGACCTGAGAAGGAGCCACAGCAGTTTGTCTGCTCCAGATAAAAACAACTGCAGCAGTACCCTTTGTGAAGTGGTGCTGACTGCGTTGGAGCCAGGCTGAGGATTCAGCAGTGAGATTAAAAAACTGTAATTTTCTGTCATTATAAAGTAAATTACTTTTAGTGCTGCTGAGTACTTTATACAAGGACAGCATACCACGATGCTTTCTTGCCCATAAGATCCTGCCTAACTGAAAGCGCTCGCAAACATTTCAAGGCACCACTTCTAAACCGGCTCCTCAAAAGATGGGGAGGCGGGCAAAGTTAGCCTGCTGGGGAGTGTGGTGCCCAGCGGCACCCTGGCCACGAGCTGAGGGAAGAACCCAGAGCGAGTGAGGCGAGAGATGCTCGGGCGCCTGCCGCAGCCTCGGGCCCGGCCGGAGCAGCCCGGACCGTGCGCAGGGTGAGCCCGAGGTGAGGCAGAGCCCGGCGCCGCGGGCAGCGTCCTTCTGGGGGACGGTGTCTGTGCCGTGCCCGTGCCGTATGTGTGTCTGTATCCGTGCCCGTGTCCGTGCCCCTATGTGTGTCTGTATCCGTGCCCCTATGTGTGTCTGTATCCATGCCCATGCCCGTGCCCGTGCCCGTGCCCGTATGTGTGTCAGTATCCACGCCCGTGCCCATGCCGTATGTGTGTCTGTATCAATGACCCTGCCGTATGTGTGTCAGTATCCATGCCCGTGCCCATGCGTGTGTCTGTATCCATGCCCATGCCGTATGTGTGTCTGTATCCATGCTCATGTCCATGCCGTATATGTGTCTGTATCCATGCTCATGCCCGTGCCCGTATGTGTGTCTGTATCCATGCCCATGCCGTATGTGTGTCTGTATCCATGCCCATGCCCGTGCCCGTGCCCGTATGTGTGTCAGTATCCACGCCCGTGCCCGTGCCCGTATGTGTGTCAGTATCCATGCCCGTGCCCGTGCCCCTGCCCGTATGTGTGTCTGTATCCACGCCCGTGCCCGTGCCCGTATGTGTGTCTGTATCCATGCCCATGCCCGTGCCCGTGCCGTATGTGTGTCAGTATCCACGCCCGTGCCCGTGCCGTATGTGTGTCAGTATCCACGCCCGTGCCCGTGCCCGTATGTGTGTCAGTATCCATGCCCGTGCCCGTGCCGTATGTGTGTCAGTATCCACGCCCGTGCCCGTGCCGTATGTGTGTCAGTATCCATGCCCGTGCCCGTGCCGTAAGTGTGTCAGTATCCACGCCCGTGCCCGTGCCGTATGTTTAGGCCCCGGTCAGTCCCCGCGCGTGCCGCCGGCCATCGTGTCGCCGCAGGCGGGCGGTGCCGCGGTTCCGTTGTTGCCCGGAGCCGGAGCTCGGAGCTGCCCAGCCCGTTCCGGGAGCACTGCGCGTCCCTGCCGCCGTCTCGGAGGCTTCTGGCCGCAGCCGCTGCGCGGGATGACTCTTGTGCCTAGTGCCTGTCCTCGTCCTCTTTGTTCCCTTGCCTTGGCCCTGGTCCTTGCCCTCACCCTCGTGTTCATCCACACCCGGGGCCCAGCAGCCCGGCCGGTGGTTCCTGCTGCTGGTCGCTCCCAGCAGAGCCGTGTCGCGGCACACGCTGCCGTGGGGAGTCGGGGGGGCTCTCCAGCAATCAGCGACAGCAGCTGCCAGGCGGCGGCAGCCCTTGAGGGCAGCCCTGTAGTGCCACCACCAGTGCCTCGGAGCTCAGTGAGAAGGTCCAGGGCAGGCCGCACCGTGCGGCTGCCCGCGGCTGAGGCGGTGGTGCTGGTACCTGAGGAGACTGGGACAAACAGGACGAGACGTGTTTTAAAGTGTGTCCGTACTGTGCTGTGTGCTGCCGGTTGACTGGTGGAGCTGCAGAACAGAAAGTCCATGTTGGCATCTGGCATAGCACCAGGTGCCATCAGGTCTGATGGCATGGGGGCGTGAGGGGTCTGGTGTTCCAAAGGGGCAAGACAGAGGAGCTGGGGAATTGCCCTGGAAGTCCAGCACGGCAGCCTTGGAGTGATCATCTCTCCATCATCAGACCTGCAGTGGCCCACACCTGCTTGGGTTGGGAACCTGGCCCCACCCTGAACCTCGTTTTGGGGGACCCTTCAGGGGTGCTGCATGGATAACTACATGAAAGGTTAAGTTATAGTTTGAAACTTGTCAGCATTATGTCAACAATAAATTCATAATATGGTTTAAATGAAGTCTCTT
Organism: Cinclus cinclus; assembly: GCF_963662255.1. Taxonomy (NCBI): domain Eukaryota; kingdom Metazoa; phylum Chordata; class Aves; order Passeriformes; family Cinclidae; genus Cinclus; species Cinclus cinclus. Next base: position 37,380,564 of record NC_085049.1, on the reverse strand, counting down.
TTCTTGTTCAGGTACACTCCTGTCTCTTGCCTTTTTTTGTAGAGACCAAGGTGGAAATCAGGAATAAATCTGTGGTTTACAGGGCAAATTTATGTTAATATAGCTGCAATATTTATTCATTTATGTATAATCAGTGTTTCTAGAACAAAGTGTTACAATCATGTGTTTCACAGCACACAGAGCTAGACCGAAACAGCAAACTCACCAGATGTTTTTGTCAGCCCAGCATACCTTCACAGAACAGCTTTCCATTCTGCCAGCAGCAGCCACAGCTTTGGTTCCTTTTGTCACCCAACCAAAGCAACTCACCTCAGCAATTATAGTTTGCTGATTAGTTTCAGTTATGCAATCATAGCTGAGACTTTGGCAGCCTGTTCTGGAACAGATTTATTAAAGATGATCAATTATGACCAGGTGGAATTCCTGACAGATTTTTTTTTATTGTTGCTTGACAATATATGGGAAGTCTCCCATTAGATAAATGCAGTTAACGAGCTGACCCTGCCATCTGCTGTCATTTCTGCTGCTTGCTTCCATGGTTTAGTGCCTGCTCAGAGTCTCCCAGATCACTCCATCTCCTTCAGCTCAGCATGGAATACCGCCCACACAGTGCTGGGGGTTTGTCATTCGTGCTATGCCTGGTTTCATGTAGCACAACTGCTGAAAGCTTCACTTGCAAGATGGGCTGGTGTTATCTTCAGTAAAAATAGCACTTAACCAGAAAAGGCTCACTAAGAGAATTTGCAAAATCCACCAAATTTCCCAGTTTTCAAGATAAATAAGTGTATAGTTGGTGAGAATGATAGATAGCAATTTTGTCTTACAATTTGACATTTTGATTGTTTCTGTGTACTTCACACAGTTGCAGCTAGTTGCAGGTAAGACGATGTGCAATTGTGACAGCTAGTTATGATACTCAACATCACTGTACATCACAAGCACATTATTCCTGCAGCAATAAGAACGCCAAAGAGAGGGCAGCATTCCATGGTGCCCATCCATGTCCACACCTCACCATGCCTGAGCAACATATAGAAGCACACTGCCCACAGCAATATGGAACTCACCCATTTTTTGTCGTTGTGCATAGATGTGAGGGGCCCACAATGAACTGAATTTTAGCTTTTGAAGGTATGAGTTTAACATCTTCCTAGAGACTACAGATGCTCTTCTCTGAACATGGAACCATAGAATGGCCTGGGTTGGAAGGGACTGTAATTGCCTGGTTCCAGCCTCCCATGCAGTGGGTAGGGACACCTTCCACTAGATTACGTTGCCTTAAGCCCCATCCAACCTGGCCTTGAATACGTCCAGGGATGGGGCACCCACTTCTCTGAGCAACCCGTTCCAGTGCCTCACCACCCTCACAGTAAAGAATTTCTTTCTGACATGTAATCTGAATCTACTTTTTTCAGTTGTAAGCCATTCCCCCTTATCCATGACAACCTCTGCTGGTACACTGACCAGTCTTTTTTGTCTTATTTTGGCTGTCCTACCCTGTCACAGGACTGAAGAGAAAGAAACAAAACTATGAAAACCACTTTGGGTACAAGAAAAATACCATAATTCAAATCTACACAAACACCAGAGAAAACCATTTCCCAGCATTACCTCACACAGAGGAGAAAAACCCAGTAAAGCATGTGGTGAAAATACAGTACTTCTCAAAATATTCCAGAAGTCAAAATTGATCTTTATGGCCTGAAAACCAATTTTGTCTCTTTTTTTCCTCCCTGCTTGCTCCCCTGTAGCCTGTGTCTGCATGTTCAAAATAACAGGTTATGACTTGCTTTGATTTTGCTAGCTTATCATCATGCAGCTCAGGTTTTACAGCTATGAAAAGTTCACTGAATTACAGCTTCAGGGGGATTGACAAGATGTGCTTTAGTTCTGAGACAGAACTTGGATGGGGAGCTGTAGATGCAGGAAAACTCTCCTTGGCAACATAAAAAGCCTCTGTCCAGTGTGCACAATCTTCCTTTGCAGAACTTAATGGCCTGAGAAGAGTGCAGCACAGAAATATTTTGTTCCTTCAACTCGTAATACATTAGCTGAAAAAAAAGTTGACTTTATTGATATGTTTTGTTCCTTGTAAAGCGATTTGTGGTCATGTTAGAAAGCTTTATTTTCTTCAAATGGGACCAAATTCATTAGGTACCAGCTGCCTTCACCCAACTCCTCTTGGACACATGCCATTTCTAAAAACTTGGTATAAATCTTCACATAAATTTTACTGGGTGTTGTATCACATCCTTGGATTTACCACAGCACTGTACTTACAAAGGTGAACAGAACATCTCAAAAAGAAGCACAGAGATGAGGCTGCATCAGAGTCTGCTCCAGCACACCTGCAGCAAGTCCTGCTTTCACAACACATGGCAAAAAGAGACTGGTGTGGGAGTTCAGATGGGCAGCTGGCTCTCCAGGGCACAGTCAAAGTATTAGGCCAAATCATTGCACCAGTTACATCCCTTGAATATAATGTGGCCCAAAGACCCAGAGGAATGATCTCTCAAATCAACTTGGACTTGAAGTATAGATTCAGCATTTCTTCCCTGCCCCTATCCATGCTCAGCAACCCTTAAACAAAACTTACACTCTTGTGGGTCTACCCTTGTGTGTCTACCTGGCATTACATTTTCCATGAAAAGATCAGGAAACAAGGCAAAGGATTCCCATTTATAAGACACGCTGGGACTGAGCCTCACCCTTTAGCAAAGCCTGTTGGACATTATCTACATCTCCCCTCCTGATTTTAGTAAATTAGTTTAGTCCCTGTCCTTGATCCATTTCTCTGTCTGTGAACACAAACTCCTACGGGAGTAGCTTTATGAGCAAACTTCCCCCTCAGCTTTTGTTCCCAAAGCTCTTGGTTATAGTCTCCCCTGGGAACAGTTGCTGTGCTGCATCCCCTTCAGGCTGTGCTTTTGAAATATTCCCCACAGGAAAGGCAGAAGTAGCTCCTTGCTGATGGTCTTTCTTTTGAAAAGCAAGAGGAAACACTTCAAGGGAAGTCAGGGAGGTCAATGAAAACCAGCAGCAATAGCAATCTCTAACAAATAAGCAAGAATGTACTGCAGAGATTTTCTGCAGAATTTTCCAGAAGTAAAATAAATTAGAATACATAAGTGGATGTAGTTACAATAGCAAATCAGTGATTTAAAACATTTAAATATTTGACCAAAATTTTAGCAGCTTATGAGCCATCAGAAAAACTGTTTACTATAAAATTTTGACATTGATTTGCTCTCTAAAATACTGAGAATGTTAACTGCAAAATGCACTGCATCAGTTATGCACCATGGGTTAAGAAAATAACTGTTTAGCAGGGAAATATTTGATTCTTTTGTAGGGCTTTGCTATTTAGAAAGTCTTTGCCTTTGCAACTTATGATTATCAGTCTATCCTCTGGTTAGCCATAGCAAAAGAGGAGACCCCCCCACCCCCAGGCCTCTGTAAAATAAAAATGCCCTCTATTTTGTCAGGACTTCCAGCTTCCCTTCCACTCCCTTCAGCTCAACCAGTAATTAAGCTGGTATAACATCGTGCTACAAACTAGCCTAAAGTAATATACTTGACGCTTCAGTTTCAGGTAAAATTTCAGCTTCTCCCACCCTGTCTCATGGCTGAGTCAAAACACACTTGGATTGTCAAGCCATCAAGGGTTTTGCCTGTTTTATTTGCACCTCATTTTTCTTCCCAACTGTTGACCTTCTTTTCCCTTCTTCTAACACAGCCTTCCTGGGATGAATATCAGTCAATTAAAGAGGAGTTTTGACCTGTGTCCTTAGCACAGTTTCTAACCTAGGTAAGTTTGCCCAGCTGTGTCTGTAAGGTTCATGTTGTCGGCTGCATCCCCACTTAAGTCTGACAGCCCTTAGCTTGTCAAAACAGACACACCAAGTTCCTTACTGAGCAATCATTTAAAAATAAAAACATATTTAATGTTCTTTCTTCAGCAGCCTTAGTTTACCACCCAGGACGACTCCTTAACCTGGTGCTCATGGCACACATGAGGTATGCGGCTCTAAACCTTTCCTATTCCTGAGGTTTGAATGGTTTCACTGTTTAATCCCCAATGGGTTGGGGTTTTTTTTTGGTTTTTATTTTTTTTTTTTGGTCAATGTTAGTCAAACTAATACTATTTTCTTGTATGAAGCATATGTCAAAAGCTGAATTAAAATGTCAATGAGAAAGAAGGTAAAGACAAATCAAATTAATATGAAAAGGGCTTTCTCCCACAGAATCTAGTTCAAGGTCAGAATCTCAAGGGATCCAGTGGCGACCATCCTTCCACAGTATTCCACCAGATGGGACTTTGCCCTTTGGCCAGCATATGTCTGCCTAAATCATCAGAAATTCCAGCAACCAGCAGAGTTCTGGAGCAAAGATCTGAATCTGTCAGCACCTGGGTTTACTGAGACAATGCTGCTACATGCCTCACTGACAGTTACATTCAAAACATGATGCTTTTCATAATTTACATCTCAGGCACTGACTCCTGCCTATTGGTATGATTTTGCTCCATCACTGTTCTTTTTGCAGGTTCTGTTGGACAATCAGTGAACATGAAGAATGGTCACGCAGGAGGGCAAGGTGGCACTTTCATACAGAAGATTTTCATGTAGCTATACCCCATTCTGTGTGAGAAGGGCCATAACTGTACTGCCCTGGAACCTTTACTAAGAGGAGTAACTCCAGTTCTGTGCTTCTTTCAGGACATAGCAATTGGCCTGACACAGCATTTGACCTACGACATCACAACTGATTTCACTCACACTATGGAGCTATTATGCCATCATGAGAACCAGTCTGAACTGCATCATTCTGAAGCTGGTCAGCTGAGTTTGAGGATGCTTCTCTGGCATCCCAGAGACACCACCACCTCAAATATGGTATTTGAATACAAGATTGTCACCTGTTATACACACACAGGCTGACATTCAAGCTATTGAGATGTAAAAGCAACTTGTTCCCAATGGTCTTCCTGTATGAGCTTCTGAATTACTCACCATTACCCAGAAAGTGATAAAATTATATTCATGACTACTACATAAAATTCAAACAAGAACTTTATTTACATTAGGTTTTCAAGCAGTGGGTGTTGCAACATACATAACAAAATTTCATACTACATTTTTTATAGGTAATCAGGTTGAAAAACTGATCTACAGAATCAATTTGTCAAAACTGGCTAAGCAGAAAATGTGTCAACTCAGCTTAAGAATACTCTGTCAATTTTACACCATTTTCTATTGTTCAGAGTATTTCTGATGTCTTGGTTATAAAAAAAGAATGCTCATGCAGATTAATTTACAGTGAACTCTCTAGTAAATTTTATGTTCTTTACTTGTTCAGAAGAGCATGTTAGTGCTCTCCCCACCTTGACTCACAAAGCAATTATGGGTCTAAAGAAGGAGAAAATTTGATCTATCAGGAGATTTTTAACAGAAAAAGCGCTGGATTTAGCAAGACAAGGAGTCAGAACTTTCATTCTGTGGCTAACTGAATTAGAATCTCTCATTCTGTAGAAAACAACTTGTACTGTAAAGATTAATCAATTTCTTTTATTTCATACTAACATTATGCAGCAACCAACATGAGAGTCTAGGTAAACAGAGACTTTGTGAAATGCTTTGCTGCAAAGCTGACCTGTAATGCACACAAATGATAAAGTCATCAACTCTGCTTACTTCCAGAAAAAAAAAAAAAAAAAAAAAAAAAAAAAAAAAAAAAAAAAAAAAGGTTCAGGAGCAAATAACACTGATTCACACTGTACTGTGCTCAAGCACTAGTCAACAAAATCTATTAAACTACATGGGTGAAAAAAAAAATCAGAGCAGCTTTGTTATCTTACTCATGACAACTTATTTAAATATCAGGCATTACTTCTTTATATCAGCATAAATATGTAGCCTTCTACAGGTTTTATGATGTGGTTACAGACACAAAAGTGTTATAGTAGAAAGCAAGAGCTAGTTCAAGGAATTTCAGACTTTGAAATCAGCAAGATACAAAGCTAAAATTCATATGTTCCATTTCAAGTTATGAATACTTTCACTAAAACATAAATATTTTAACATATATTATTTTTTTTCTGACATTCAAAATTGTAAAGTCAATATGGCAGAATTATTGTTAAAAGCACATATTTACAAATATTCTTTTTTCCATACATAAAGTATTTGGCATAATTATAACAATCTTACTGCATACACAACTGTGTGCTTCTTTTTCACATAATGGTACACTCCTTATTAAAATTTACCAATTATGTACAAAAATACTTGAACATTTATTATAGAAAACGTCTATAACTACTGTCAACAGCTTGTAACTGTTGAAGGTTTAATTGAGAGAATATAAAAAAGTGGTCACTTTCTTCCAGTTAAACTATCAACAAATCAAACACAGCTAAGATCAACATGAGCTTCCCAACAAAAGAGGGAGGATATTTTTAACAATATGATTCAAAATGCAGATCACACATCTGTTCCCAAGCACATTTAAACAGTCAAAAAAAGAAAGAGGATACAAAACACACATACAGAAGGTGCTTTTTTTCCCTTCCCCTCCACATTCCTATGTCTTGGCATTAGCTTTCCAGTGCTCTTCAGATGCCAGTCACTAAAATAAAACCTAGGGCCAAACACCATTCTCAACGATAAAGATGATGGTGATGAACACAAGCTAAAAAGCAAATAAAAAGCCTGGCTCCAATGGCACATACACATACAAGGAACTGTTCAGAATTTTTGCCAGATTTTTACAAAATTATTAATGACCTTTGCAATTTGCTTTTGAAATGTATGGATTGTAAATCAGCCATTTGTGTTTTTAAAAATCGGTTCATTTAGTGAATTGCCTTGATATTAATCAATATCGACTCTTGTACACAAGTTAAATGAACAATTCATTTGTACCTATTTCATACACAGATTGTATTTTAGGGTGAACTTTCAAGAACAGAGATCATTCACTAGAAAACTGCTAGCTTTAAAAAACAAACAAACAAACAAACAAACAAAAACTAAAACAACAAACAATAAAAAAATACATTAACCGGAAGAATAAAAGTAAATTGCACCTCAAAAAGAAAAAGGATGTGTTGGTACATATGCTAATGACACAAAACCTTATTGGGATTCACCAGAATGGTGCTGTATGCTGAATGAAATACAGGTATTTTCCCACCTTAAAAATAACGTAAGACAAGAGTGTGTTTCAAAAATTCCAAACCACATTCTTACAAGTCCTCTGCTGTATAACTTGCATTATATCTCAGTTTTGCCACATACATTTGAAATGACCAACCTATTCATCAGATAAGAGAAACAACTTTCAGCCTACTTACAGAAACATCCCAGTCTATAGACTACTTCGTTAGAAAGTGTGCAGTTATCTCTAGCAGTAAAGATCCAACATTAAAGATCCTATAAAGGATCCTATATTCTGCATTTTGTAAGAAGCATTCAGTTAACTCAGATGAGAGTTGTAGGGTTTTAGATTTTTTAAAGAAAAATAAAGTACAAATAAAAGCATTTATCAGTATTCATCACCACGAAATAATAAAAAAAACTCCTCTCATTCATGCTTCCTATAACATCTGGCAACCTAAATTAGTAATTTCATTTCGAATGTGCAACATAATATTAAAAAGCATTTTGAAATTACTCCAAAGAAAAGGTGGACAAAATATTAAAGTGCCTAACTAAATGAGTTTTACCATTTTTAAAAAATATTATTTCTGAAACAGTAAAGAATGCGTTGCAATTAAATAAAAAAGTGGTTTCTCATAGCTGAGAGACTTTGCGGGGCAGAGGCCTGGGCCGGGGAACCTGCTCAGTCCTCCTGCTGCTGTTTTCCAGGTTGTTTGGCCGAACCAGCTGTGGCTTGGGTGGCAGTGCCGGAGGGTCTGCGGCGGGCGGGATGGAGAGGCTGTGAGGTAGAGGAACGGGGCGCTTCAAAGTCCGCTCATACACGCTGTAAGGTGGCGGGGTTTTGCTTTCTTTTCTCACAGGCTCCTCGGAAACGTTGTAGTTTGGGACAGTCACTGCTGGTTCGCTGCCTTGGCTTTCAAAGCCTGATGTTTCTGATGTGCTACATCGGCTGAGCGAAGAGATGCCGCTGCTGTAACTCCCCGACAGCGCCGGGGAGTTGGATATGAGCCCCGAGGAATGATACTCCACTGGAGACGGTGTGAATGATTGCACAGACCCCTGCTCAAAAGAAAGGGCAGAAGAAGAATTTACCCGGCAACATAGGAGGGAGAGTGTTTCTGTGCTGAGACTGAAAATATAGATAGATACAGTGCATGTAACTCTGAGCTTTGATAAACAGAAATTGATTTGTCCCTGTTTAATCAAGACGTGGTAAGAAACTGATAAAAAGCTCATTTCAATAGTGCCTGGGTACACCTCAGATAGTGGTCATGCCAGTAATTCATCTAAGTGGAAATAAAACTGTTTTAAAATGTTATCTTATTACCATAATACCCTGGAAAAGTCTGGAAGTCTTTAGAATGCATCCTTAGTTTTCAAGCTGGAAGTGGAATGCATCACTGGGCACAGGACATACCTGGGAGTGTCCTGCCCCCTAACGCCAAAGCCCAGCCACTGCTGCCACAGCAGGCTCTCATATCCCAAATTCAGTTTTCAAAGCTTTTCTTCACAGCTTTTAGTGCATTGACGTGCAGTGAAAAGTGCATTTACATCATGGCATCATTTCTGAGTGTACCATAAAAGCAGTGTCGGCGGGGCAGCACAAAGCAGGTATCAAGGTAAGAGCCACTGCTGGGTGGAAAAGCCCCCTTTCTCTACTGTTCCTGCTCCCATCTGGGGCAGCAGCAGAATGGCAGGAAACAAAAGCATCACCACCCTTGCTCTCCACCATCTCCCAGGTGTTCCACAGACATACAAACACAACACACGACGTGTGCCTCAGGGACAAGGGCCATATGGAGGGCACAGGTGGCCAGAAGCTGCACCAGTGGCCTCATAGATCAGTGAGGGATGGTGAGGGATCAGGAGCTGAGGGCCCAAGCAGCAACAACAGTGCTGATGACAAATAAAAGGCATGGACAATGCAGGACTACCTAAAACCATTGAGCAGTTCTATTCCAGTGAAGCAGCTTCAACTGAAAAATGTAAGAACTTAGTCCACACTTCTCAAGTTAAAATTTTTTGCAATGTATCTAATTACAACTGGATTCATCTGAGACAATCCTGACTTATTGGCCTCAAGCCTCAGGCTAAAAAAAGGGATGGAGAAATCAAAACGAAGACAAATTTCTCACTCCCATTCTTGTTAGACTGGTTGATGCTCAGTTGCTCAGCTTGAGGTGAAAGTATGAGCCATGCAAAAAAAGATGGGAGTGGAGGAGGAGGAGAGGGGCAGGGGTGTACAGAGCTGGCTGCACTGACTTTATGCTGTTGAGATAATTTTAGTTATCCGTCTAGGACGGGATCCATAGAGCACTGAAATCAATGGAGAGAAAAACTTCATTTACATCAGTGGGTTTTGTACTAGGATGTTTTTCTCTGGTAGCACACTGTTAGAAGAAAGGCTAAAATTTGAGCCCTGTATTTGGCTGTGGAAAAGCAAAGTGAATTTTATTTAAAACTCAACACCTGGTGGAGACATTTCAGACTTTCTCAGGAGCCTGTTTAACCACTTGTTTCATGCTCCATTCCTCTGTATGTGAGGAGGCTGCAACTGCACTCCTGCTCCCAAAAACATTCAGGGTTAAGGTTTTCAAAAAAATAATGTATTTCAAGAACTCTGGACACGTAGATTAAGTGACCATATATAAGATTTAGGACTTTTGCATCTGTCGTTCAGAACAACAGCAAATATGTAAAGCCTGCAATAAGTTCTGGTAAAACAGTGTAGACTATTTTTACCAGTAGCAAGTAACAGCCTAGACATCAAAACAGTCTGGAAATTCATGGATGCTCAAAGTGAGATCTAGCAGTTCTCAGAAGTATTTTGGGCCAGCATTCCTCTTCCAAGCAGCAATCCAGACTTTGTAAAATGTTTAAATTCTGTCCAGACCTATAGAAGAAGAATGTTGGGACAAGCTTCAAACATCCCTAAGAATCATCAGTACTGTGTCCATTCAAAATGAAAAGGAAGGGTCACTCATCTTTGGACAAGATCCTAATGCTTTAAGGAGCTTCCTAGTAAGCACTTAGGGCAAAACTTGGGATTGGTGCTCACTTCAGCAGAATGGTAATAGGAGAATGGGGCACTCTGATGGCCAGCAGAATTGCTTTGTGATCAATTTGGACCACTGTGTAGACACAAGTAGAAATGTTAAAGGCTTATAGGAAGGCCAGGACAATGAGTGTGGACTTGTAATCAGGGACCCTGAGGGGAAAGGAAATACTCTGGGGTGCTGTTCTCAGTCAATGTGTATCTCTGCAGCATTAGTTAGGCATTGGGTTGCTGAGGGGTTACTTTAGCAGGGCTGCTTCCCTCTGTCCTTGCATCTGAATGCCTGAAGAATTAGTCATGCTCCTTTCTATTTGCTCTCTTTCCATGTTGTTGACTCTTATATTTCTACCTGCAGAATCGTCTCTGCTTCTATGGGGTGGCAGAGGCTATCCTCAAGACCAATGTCTTGCAATCTACCAGCATCAGGGTTTGCCTGGAATAAGCAGGCTGCGTGTTTGTGTGCTCCATATGCTGTGGAAAACACAGATTTCCCAATCAAGTTTTCCATCAAAAAAAGCAGCTACCAATATGTGGGTACCAACACATGCAAATATCTGGAAATAGAAATGAAACCTGCTCAATTTAGCCTGGATCTCAAATTTGGATGTTTAAATGCCAGAGAAGAACCAGTGCTTACTCACAGCCTATGCTTAATGTTTCCTACTGGCAGGTGTCAAACTACTTGCAACTTTTTACAACTTCCCTGGATTGTCCTGCAGAGGAAAATGGGAATTGAAATGACTGAAGCAGGGAATACTCTCTAATCTAACAGCTCTGGATAGTGGAAGAATAAGACAAATGGGTTGCACAACAGGTTTTCCTGGCACCTCCCTGTCTTTCATGTTGGAGACAGAACACTGGTTTTTGTACCAGTATATGATAAGAGAAAGAAAACATAATAAAATCCCAAATAATGTACATTAAATATATACCATCTACCCCACAACACACCAGATCTGTCTCACAAAGACAATTCACTGCAATAAGACAGTACCTTCATCGGTGATCTTCCAGCAGGAGAAGGGGAAATGGGGGCTATGTGTCTTGCTGGTGATGCTGTAAAGGTAGAAAGATTTCAGTGCACTTGTGGCATGACAATTTCCACTAAGAAATATTTTTAAGTGGATAGGAGATCATTTGATAAACAAACATTATCTCTAGCTTCCTTGGCCAATGGCTGTTAATAGTTTTAGAGATTTTGTTTATTTTGCTTTGTTCTCTGGATTATCTTGCAGTACAACCAAGTATAAAAAATCCTGCATCTGCCTTTTTGGACAAATTTTATATCACTGTAAATTGATTTATAATCTACCAAATGATAACAAGTTAAAAAAAGAGTCAGTATAACAACATGTCCTTTTGTTCTTAAGAAATATATTATGTATTTGTAAGTCAAATAAGGAAAATAAAAAATACATAATATAATTATAGCAAACATTTACCTCCAAATATACTAGAAACATGCCTGGACAAACTAAGAGGCATAAGCATAATACACAAAAAGTTTACTTGCTCCCTTGAGTACAATTATATTTATAGTATCACTTGAGCAGCCTTTCCTTTAAATGGAAATTAATATTTTAAAAGGCAAAATACTTACAGTAAGAGAACTCATGTACTTTTGTGATTGCTGTGCATTTTCTGGCCAGTAAGATTCTATGTGGTTAATGATAATTTCTGATTGCTAACCTCCAATTTTCATAAAATCAAAATTTGACCATCCTTCCTCATACTAGCATGAACTGTGTGAAACTGCTCATTCATTAGTGAAGGGCCAGAGTATTGGAAACTACAGAGAACATTAACGAGATGAAAATACCCGCAGAGGCAGTCCTACAGCCTTTCATGTGAGAAATCAAATAAGTTAACCTGCCCAAGAAGTTAAACATCAAACACAGTGGAAAGAATCTAAGCCCTCAAGTACTGCAGCTTTACCTGAGATGTCCATTAACTCACCAGTCTGTACAGGTCTTGGTGGTACAGGAGGAGATATAAGCTTTCCACTTTCTGATGTGTTTCTGGCTTCCTTGCCACTGTCCAGACTCCAGCTGCTGGGGGTAGTGTTCACAGCTGGAAGAGAACGACAAAACTGTCATGGGCATCAACACTTCAGTTCTCTAACTTGCTTTTATCCCTGAGGGTAAAAACAGACAGAATGCAAATGCCTAACAACTCAATCAGCATGCATGAAAAGCTCTCATGATTACATCTGCACTTGCAAAGCTCTTAAATAGCAGCCATCAATCTCATGGCTGCCTGATGGATGCACCTGGCCCTCAGGTCAGTTTGTGATCAGCCTGGCTGCCATCAACAGCAGCAGCAGCTGAGATCGCACTCTGGCAAATCCAGCCACAAAAGGAGGTAAGTTTGAAGCCTGTTAATATTATCAGTTTATCTTTTGCACCAGACTTCTATTTAGAGGTTCCCACTGTTCCCACTAACTCATTTTATATACAGAAGGGAGTAGAGAAAGGAACTCGCCAAATTCCTATTGATCTCCTTCATAAAGTTTTCTCTGCTAACATTCTTGTGTTGTCTGCATAGACCACAAATTTGCAACCGAAAGAAGGTGGAAAGAAGGGCACAAAACGTAGGGAGTAAAAATTGGAAGAAATTAAAAATGACAACAAAAAATATCAAATTGAGAAATTATTATGGACTGGCAAAATTTCTGTACACTGTTTGCATCGGTGGTAAAGAATCTCTGCTTGATCATGTAAATTGACTATCACCTTGACGTGCATTAAAGTGGCTGTTTTCTTTGTCTGTTACCCTGATCAGTTTTTATGACTTTAACTGAATGATCCCATAAGGTCTGGAACAGCTTCCTTGATAGAAATGGATTATCTCATGTCATCAATAAGTCACTGATATTGGAAAGAAATCAGACAGAAGGACAGAATATTTAACATGGACAGGACAAAAACTAATTTGAAAAATACAACTTTCATTACACTTCCTTAAAAAAAGAGTAGAAAATAACCACTTCAAACCTTCCCATTCATCTCCCAAATACACCACAAAAAAAATCCCTCACCTTAAAAGCCTCAAACCTCTTGCCCTGCCATGACAGTTTCCTTCTTGTTTGTTTGTTTCAATTGTGAGTAGGGAATCACATGCAAGGACCCAGTGTTTATTTACAAAAAAACCAAAATATTGTTGCTAACCGATGGCATCAATTATTGCTATTGTAGCAACTCTGGGAGATCTCAGGACTGCAACCCTACTACACACCAGACTTAATACAATCAGTACAATAAAGATAACACTGATCTCATACCTGAAACAATACTGTTATAGTATAATTGCACTTTAATTGACCCTGGGATCAATTAACAGAATAATCTCTTTTCTAGAGTATAATTTTGCTTTGTTATTGCCAAAATAGGTAATACAGTATTTGCTTTTATATTGTAAGCTGTCACCCAATAGCATGGCTTTGTCCCCATCCTAAAAATCACTTGGCACCAGACCTAGGTACTTCAAATGCCAGAATCTCCTAACAAGCCTTTTTTTTTTTTCTTTTAAGTCATCGAAGCAGTCAGCTTTTTGGACTGCTAAAGCCTTCAGGAGAGAATACTTCATTTTACCTATTCAGTGATGTACTTGGCCGCATAGGCCAGTGGAAAAGTTGTGGTATTTCCATGTTAAATAATTTCATATGTTTTTCAGCCCTGTGAGAAAATACCACCTGTGTTTTCATAAAAATGTAAACAAAAAAATACCTATAAAACCCAGCTCTTATTAAAGAAAATCTGATTCCTGGTCAGTTCTTATTACAGTATATTATTAAAATAGTTACTTTCTATACACTTATTTTACTGTACCCTTTATTCAGCATACCACAAAGGTACCATAATGAAATGATGGAGCATATTATAGATGTGAGGCACATAATGAAATAATGGCAAACAATTACTATGCAACAATTGGCAACATTGGATTTCCCCATGTGCAATATTATAAGATGCAATATGCAATATTTTTTCTATGGAAATGCATATATTTCGCATTTAGTCTAATTAAAAACAAAATCCCCAAAATGCAAAATTGGTGTTTTCAATCCAAATGTAAGCAGAAGCATACTGAGTTGTATTTGGTAAACAGGATTTGCAGATACCAAACTTCAGGATTCTGTCCATCTCTAAATTCTCTGTGCCCCAGTCTCTAGAAGTTGGCTTTTCCCCCCATATGTCTCCTCGAGAAGTAGAAAGGACAGGTCTCACAGGCAGCTGATGAAACCTGCTGCTCCATCACCCCCTCCTGCAAATTTCTGGGCCTTATTTGAGTACAAAATTCAGTTCTCCCCTTTTTGGCAAAGTGTTTTGACACTTAGATTTGTTAGCATAATTCATTCAGTCAGTTAGAATGTTTGGACACTTGGAGATGACAGTATGCACTCAAAAGAACTGGAACATGATGGAGTAATTAAATTTTCATTCTTCAAAGAACGTTGTAGCATTTCCGCTTACCTTTGTCAGTGCCGGGCAGACTGGAATCACTTCGTGGCAAAGCACCATCTCCAATATGATTAAACAGCATTCTCTGCAAATTGAGAACATGATGATTTACACATAGCTGCTGCTGTATTTCAATAGCCTTTAAGAAAACAAATATATTTTTTTGTTTTCTGAAAACTGTACACACAGAAATTGGAGGGAGGATTATTATGTACTGAGTTCTGACAGTTTCCAGCACCTTAATAAACATCATAAAGCTCATTCCTAAAGAGATATCTTAATAGATTACTTTAAAATAGAAGGATAGATTTGCAGTAATTTCATTAGAGAATCAGGATCTGAACAAGATAATATTCAAGTTATGGTTGTTACCTAAGAAAAGCATTGTGCATTGTTTTCCAGCCCTGACTTTTTTGGTAGAAGTCTTCTTAATTCTCTTGTGGATAAAAGCTGACCCGTAAAGCAAGTTTGTCTTTCATTTTTTTAAAATCCATTTTGTTTACAAATCCAGAAAATGTATGAAAAAAATTAAAATTCTACCATTTATTTCCTTTGGCAGCATTCAAATAATCCAAGGCTCACTAGCTTGTCTTGAAAATATATGTAAATAGCATACAGTTAATCCGACAAGTAATTCAGATGTACTTTCCAGAGGAAATGGGAACAGATAAATCATTGTTTTCTTTTCTTACATTTTTTTTTTCTTTAAAAGCAAGATCAGATGATCAGTGAAATCCAAATAAAATCCTATTATTGTGTCTCTTTCCAGTGCTCACAGGGCACTGTTCCAAGTTGAGGCACTCTGCAGTGGTTCCACAAGATGGCAAACCCAGCTGCAAAGTAATCATCATTGATCTAAGACGTTGCAGCTTCATGTTACAAAGTGAGAAACAAATACTTAAGTCCAATTCAACTTCACTTTAAACATCTCAGAGACAGAATGGTTTTGGTAGACTTTGAGCTACAGTAGGTGTGCTGTACTTTATGTGAGAGTCATTCTGGGTCAGGTAATATCTGTTTTCCTAGACTGACCATTAGACTGAGGTGGTAAACCTACATATGTACTCTGATGTGACAGAAAGTGTGACCATAGGTTGCTGCCTGGTCTGGACTGCGTGTTCACTGCCTAGTGAGTCTGTAGTGCACTAGGATGTGATGGACAAGTGTTGGAGCGTCCATTTTCTGTTGCAAAGGTAAAGAGCAACAGCTGAAAAAGCAACTGAAATTGGAGGAGATAAAGACACAAAAGCTGAATAAAATGCAGAGAAAAAAAGACATACTAAAAAGAATGAGATATAAAGCCGGATGGAAGAACAAGGGCAATCACAGGATGTTTAATGACACGCAAATAAAAATCCCAAAAAAGTGAAATTCAAAAAAGCTTCAATAGGAAGAACAATAGCACAAAAACTAAGGAGGCTTGTTGACCAGTCAGCGACAGCAGGCATTCCTCTTCAGAGTATGGGAAGAGCTGGAGAGACACTGTACAACCATTCAGCCAGAGATCACAAAGCAAGCACAAATGGATGTTAACTAAAAACTGTAACCTTGAGCATCAATTTCAGTGAGGAAGTGGATGAAGTACTGCTGTGGTCTTATTCTGTAAAGTCCATCAAACTTCCTTAAATAAGGTAGCTATGGCCTGAAAGACTTGAAGTTCAGGAATTTGCCTGTGTATCTCATCTCTCCCAGTAGAAACACTAATGTGAATATTGCTTTCATCAAGCTGTAACAAAGTAATTCGTAAATGGGTGGTCCTTTCAGCATGAAGCTCCAACCAACACTATTGAAGTGGTGTTAGAATGAAAGGAGAAAGGACAAGGAACAGTTTGAGCAGCTAAATTTAAATTAGAGTTTTAGTTATCTCTAAGATATCTCTTGACAATTGTCCTGAGGAATTCTTTTCCCCTTCTTTATCAGAAGGCAGAGAATCTGGATTTTGTTTCTGATCACAGTCCATTTTTACTGCTGAGGGAACAGCAGAGAAAGAAATTTCACCTTTCCCCAGAAAGATATATCCTCATTTACAGTTATAAGGGCAGAAAGAAACCGTCAGACCTTCTCATCTTTGAAATATACTTCACTGTACGAGCAAGTTAATTTTCTACTTACCCTCTCATGGGACACTGAGGGTAGAGACAGATTGGGAGACTTTCCTGCTGGGCGAGTCTCAGAGAGAGCGGAGACTGGGCCTATGAGCTCCTCAGCCTCCCTTATGCAATCTCGGATAGAGTGGGGCACAGAAGTCGCATTCCACTTGGCAAAGCAAGGGTTTGTAGTCTGGGAGCAAAAATGGGATAATCGTTCTTTGCGGCAAACTGTAAAACCGCTTTATTCAAAGAGCTTCTCCTGATCTTCCCTGTCTGTTGTTTTGGCTCCACTACCACTGATGAAGTGCCCAGTAGATCTATCTGCTCTAAGCAGCTCCCAAGAGCTGTCCTTAAGTCTGGCTAAGCTTCAGTATTACTTCTTAAGCCTTCAAGTGATAACATGAGGACTTTAACAGAAAAGAGATTAAAAATTAAATCAAGAGCCAATTCAATAACTGAAGAAACAAGGGACAAGAAAAGAACTCATGAGAAACCAATAAATAATTTCTAAAATAAAGAATCTTGGAGCTGGTTTTTATCAGTGGTAAAACTTCTGGTAGACATGCGAATGTTGAAAGGAGAGCCTTTAACACTATGTATGTTCTCATCTTTCTCAGCTTCCAGCAAGAGGTGCATTGTGTGATGGCAGGGATTAAAACAGCAGCTGTGCTAGAGAAAAGCACTTTAGGAAAATAGGTCCATTAGGAAGAAAAGACAAAATAAGGATTCAGTATTGGCCAGCTTACCAAGCTCATGTTGAATTTCAGAATACTCAAAAAATACACATTTCATACAGACCTGTTTAAAAGTATTTTAAGGCAGGAACACAATACATTTTTTCCTCTGCAGTAACAAAATGTCTATCATTCTTGTCTGAAACTACATTGGAAAACAGGAATTGCCACAAGGAACGGGTTATTATCTCGAAGTGGCTAGGATTAGCTTTCTCAGAAGAAACAAAGGGGAGCTCAACAAGGACAACTGCCATGATAAGAGCTTTTCATTCTTTGTCTTCCTCCCTAGATCAAACAAATGCTTGTTGCTCCACACAAACAGGCTGCATCACCTGGTAAGTCTCTGCATCTCTCTCTCACTTCAGTAAGTAAACATAAAGAAACAGACCTACACCTAAAGAAATCAAGCAGAAATGTGATCAAGCACTACGTATTCTATTCACATCTCTTACATGTAAAATATTTTATAGTATTTGCCTATAAATGTATCATAAACAGCCTTGAAAATTTACAACAGTGAACAGATGCTGAATCTGCTCAAAGTTCAGCATGTGCCTTTATTGTACTTCTTAGCTATTTGTGCTCTGAGGATTCCCAACAAACTTCTTACCTGAGAAGTTTCCAAAGGAGTAGGGTAGATGGCACTGCAGGGCCTCTCTCTGGGAGACAGGCAAGAGTTTTCTCGGGAATGCTTATGTTTGTCAGACAACAGAGGAGAAGCTAGAATATAAATGTGTCTAGAGATTAAATTCATGCAGTGAAACTCAGACATTTCAATTCTATGCTTGTGACAAAAAAATCCTCTGTCTCTAATAATTCAGATTCCTCAAGTAACTGGCTAAATATGATGTCTGGCTAGTAACATAATGCAGAAATTCAGCTGTGTAACAGATCAAGAGTCATTTAACATGGTTTACCACAGCAGATGAGCACTGACCTCTGGCACTGGATGGAGCTGAGCTAGTCACGTTAGGTGAAGCAGAATGAGTAGAACTCAGGCTTGAGGTAGATGGACTAGGCTACACACAGAAGAGATGTTGTTGTTACCAGATCACATTTACTGGTTTGGAAAACAAAAATTTATAGCATACTTCTAACTTCTTAGAGTAGTTTATCAGTAATTCAAAAGAGGAAATCAGTATAAAGAGCATTTATCTAACTACATAAAAATGTAGCAAAATACAAAATAAATAGAAATGTAATTAATACATTAAAATAATTACATCACAATGTGATAACTAGATAGGAAAGTCTATACAAGGTCAGATGACTTTGCATGATAGTCCACTGCTACTTATTACATTTGTAAAAAATTAATGCTCTTATTTAAACAAGAGAAAACAGTTACATAAAAACAGTTATTTCTAAGTGAATTAGTTTAGCATCTAATTTAAAGATTTGGTTTTTAAAAGAAATATCAGCAGTAGTTATGAGATTTCTGAATGAAATAACTGAAGCATTAATTTAGTGAAGAGCCTTGTAAGAAAAGATTCTGTACTGTTTGAAGAATGACAACAAATTATACCTGCATGTTAAAAACTTCATCGGAGCTTTCTGACTGCCCAGTGATGTTGCTGACTTCAGCAGAAGCTTGGGATGACAGTGATGAGGAAGAATACCGATTGACAGCTGGGTAACTCAAGGGGCTTTTATAAGAATAATAAAATATGAAACAGTTAACTCTAATGGTCAGTCATAATTTCTCATGTGAGAACAGCACATGTTTATTAATCTTTAACTGGGGGAAGGGAGAGAAAGAGAGAAAGAAGGACAGAGAATACATATACCAGCTATTCAAGGTTGATATATGTATTAGAAGTATTTATGGGTCATCTTCTCTGGGGGGCAAAAACATGTCATTACTAGTATTTAACTTGCCTGCGTCGTGGTATTACCCTGGCAGCATCAGGGCTCATAGAAACAGGTATGGAATTCCGGCATACACGAGGACTTCCATTTGGGAAGTGAACAGGGCTAGCTTGTACACAGGCAGAAAATTCCTGGCAAGTTATTAAAAGAAGATTAATTAAAATTAACATAACATCATTAAGCATTTTGTAAGATATGTAAATAACTGCATATAAATGTAGTTACATGGCATTTTGGATCAGCTTCATCATTAATAAGAAAAATATTTTAACCTTTCACTAATGATAGTAAAATGTGACTATTAGTAAAACATGAGTACTTTTCTCTGCATGGTACAGGAAGTTTGTTTCTCTTTGCTTTGTGGTACTAGAGGGACTACAAGCTGTAATGAGGACAAAGAACCAGAAGATGTCACTGTTTGTTGCCTGGAAAAATAAACCAACCCTTAATGCAGCTGAACAGTCTTCTGGTCTATCCATGCACCTGCTCACATGAGTACCTGTATTCCCAAGCTGGACTTCATCACAAAGAACTGATCCACCAGCTTTTTGTGCAACGGCCTCATGTCCTGTGGCACCACCTTCTCATGCACTGCCAAGCCAAATTCTAGAATCTGAGCCTGCAGAGAGAGAAAAAAAATATTTTTGATCCATTTTGTTTAAGCTTTTATCATCAATTAGGATGCTGATTAAAAAAAAAAATCCAACAAAATGCACATTGCCTTAAAGACACCTATCTAAATCTACGAAAGATCTGTAACCAAAAAAGGCCTAGTACCAAAAGTACATAAGAGGATTTACCACCTCTTCCCATTCTACTTTCCCAAAGGTTTCACCTATGTAAATTATGGGGTTTTAATATTAAAAAAAACACTATAGTGGATATATAGTGAAATATCTAAGTGTCAACTTCACAAAGGAGCAGTTCTATACCCTAAATAAAAGCCATTTTCTACAAGAACAGTTGTAAAAAGCATGGAATAACAGCGCTGGTCCGATCTACAACAGACTCTGTAACACATTTGCAATGAAGTCCATAGTCCCCTATCCTATTTCAGCTCCCCAGAGATCTTTGTAAGTGGTGACCTGATGTATAGCCTTGACACAAGGCATGACAGGCTTCAAAACTACAGTGCAAAAACTTCAATCTTGCTCAAATTTGGTCACATGCATTCGAAATATTGAATTGGTTAGATGAAGAATCAGATAAATTCAGATTTAAAAACAAAATAGCTACAGTGTGTTGTAATATCTTTGGATGAGAGCTCGTGGCTGATGTTTTCAGGCAGCCTGCGAGTGGGGATGCAGCTGTACAGCATCCCTGACCTCGAGTCATCAGCACATCCATCCACAGCACGCAGCCCTTCCGAATGCTCTGTGTTAAATCAGCTGTGGGTGCCAGACAGGGTTCAACTGCTATTGCTTGGAACCCACAACTTTGTTACAGGAAGTTATTGACTCCAGTTTTACATTGTAAAGATTAATGAGATTAACTATAGCTTGACAAAGCAAAACTATGTCAATTAGTATATATTGTCTCAGAGAAATTAAAGTGAGCTCAGTGAATCTATTCTGATTTATACTGTCTGAGGACCTGTCACTTGGCTCATCTGACCAAAACATCCCACAATGCTGACGAAAAATGGAATTTCCATCTTGGCAAATTCCAATACTGTGACTGTTTTTACTCCAAGATGGCAATAGAATTTGAAACATCAACATACTGTATAGAACAAAAATAGATAAATACCAGTTTAAAAAGATAAAATATTAGTGAGATCTTTGATTAAAAAAAATCAGCATTTTCAAATGGAAACACTTCATGTTTGGGGCTGGTAGGTCATTGGCTTATAAACAAATGGAGAAATAATGCAAAAAAATATAATGCACAGAATACTCATATGCTTAATTTGATGACTTTGTATTTATTTTACTGCCTACGTACTTTGCCAATTACTACTAGATATCTTTCATTGCAGTAAGACTTTGAATATTTTTTTGGCTCTTATGGCAAACCTTATAGTGAAAACATATTTCTGGAATATTGCTAAAATACAAAATATGCCAAAGCCATCAAATGTTTCAATGAAATAATATTTATTCTGTAGTAGTGATAAAATATTTTGTGCAAATATTTTCATATGAGCATGACAAGACAGGCCTCTCACTCAACCTTTATTTTACACGAAACAGTTTGAAGTGATTAAGGTGATGATGGAAAGGACTAGGGAAAAATATTAACATGGCGCTGCTTGTACAGAAAGTCACTCTCTACTTGGAATCTAACTCAGAAAACACTAAAGACCACAGGACAATTATTAACCTCTGATACTTTTAAATTTTGTCTGGGGACATTTTTAGCTAGAACAGCTGAGCAGGCCATCTTGTCAGTCTTTTCCCCACTTTACCTGCTCGAGCATAAGTTCTCTTAAGCGTGTAATCTTCTCTCCATCTTCTGGATGGTTCAAGATGTATTCTTTGACAAAGAATGCCTAAACAGAATAAAATTACAAAGTAAAACAAAGTGAGTAAAAACACTCCACACTTTCTAGATAATATTTTCAAATGTTTTCTAAGTTCCTTTGAACTGCAATAATTGATAATACATATTAAATAAGTAATTAATCATAGTCATTGGTGGAGACTATAGGCAAAAAAATGTAGCCACTAGTAAATGGATAGCTTTAACATTTGCATTATGAAGGTGCTGAATAACTAGAAACAGTTTCTTCCCCATCAGAAGAGGAAAAAAAAAATACAGGAAAAAATTTAAAGAGGAAAAGAGGGAAGAAGAAAGACAGAATCAAGAAGGTAGCAGATGGTCAAAGGACACTCGTTAAGACTTGGAAGTTGCCTGAAGACAGGGAAGATATTGGTAAGGACATGGTCACTCTTATCTCAAAACCAAATGCTCCAAGACTGACTGAACTTTGAGCTTCATACAGGGCAGAAGGGGAAAGCAGGTGAAACAGGCAAAAGCATTTACAGAGAGCAGGATAGGAAGAAAGGTAGAAGATAAGAGCTGCCATAACAACAGGCAGACATATAAAGACTGAAAATGGACATGCAAAGAGAAGAATTAGAGAGAAATGGAAGAAAAAAAGGCCTCACAATTATTGTTAACAGTTTTGACATTTA
The DNA here is from genome assembly GCF_963662255.1 of Cinclus cinclus. Lineage (NCBI taxonomy): Eukaryota > Metazoa > Chordata > Aves > Passeriformes > Cinclidae > Cinclus > Cinclus cinclus. The sequence continues at coordinate 37,358,059 of NC_085049.1, read as the reverse complement.
CAAAATGAATTGCTGAATCGCTGTTTTAATATAGTGAGAGGCAGAGGGCAGACGGGAATCGAAACATGAACACTGTCTATGAGATCAAGAATTACAGCCAAGGACAACAATAAGGAGCAAGCAAGAACCTTTGAAATGCTTGAGAAGAGTGGAAGCTGTGCAGAGACACTGAGCTAGCTCTGACACTGCTAATTCAAACCAGACATAGTTCTGACATGACCGTATTTCTCCAGGGACTCCCTTCATGGTGCTTCACTACGCTAAACTGTTTTGTTGTTGCTTAAAAGCAGAGAAGAAATACAAAAAAACGTTACTGCTTTGCTTCAATCTCACAATTTTCATAACACTGCAGTTTTGATGACAGATTCCAATACTACACCAGACTCAAATTCTTGTAGTTTAATTAAGATGGAGTTTTACCAAATTTAACACTGTTGAGTGAACACTGAATCTCTCAGCCTTTGAGACAACTGGACAGAATGCTATTCAACTTGACACTTTCAAAGGAAAAACCAGCAGGCTCAAGTATTTCATAAGACTCTTAGGAGAAAGAGAAAAATCAAGTCGGGCTGCAAAAAAAAACCCCCAACCCTTTCTTTTTACTGAAGTTTCAAAATTCCACAGAATTTTGTATAAATACAGCCTCCCAAACACTTCAGGTTCTTCTAAGGTGATTCAGAAATCACAATAATGAGGAACAACTGTTAGAAACAAATCCAGAGTTAGACACTTCTAAATTGTATTTATTTTTTTAAATCCCTTCCCCCCCCCCACCAAAAAAAGCTTTTCTTAAAAACTTGGAAAAGAGATAAAAGAAGGATATAGAAAATTATGATCCTTCAAGATAATTAACTTCTTATTGAGAATTTATGTATGCATATATATTAGAAATATATATATATATATACACACACACAGACATACATAATATATATATATGCATATAAAAACTAGAATGTCAGCACATAAAAGTAAATCTGGTAATTGGCCAGAAGTATCTCTTACCCTTGAACAGGCAATGTATTATAATAATTTACTTACAATTAACCAGTTAATTCAAATTTTTCAAACCAATCACTGAAGAATGCAGGGTAATTGTGAATTGAGTCATCACTGGGGTAAGTTTATAGTACTATCTGCAGCAAAATGGTTATTTCAATAAACTACAACGTTAACGTTACCTAACCCAAAACTGTAATATAGGTGTAATTATAACTATTATTCATATAGTACTTTCCGTCTTTAGTTCATACAGAGGAGCTGTATCTGTACAGGGAAAGAAATTAGATTTTTAATAATCAGAAAGTAAATTGCTTACCTCTTGGTATCTAGCAACTCCACCATTAACTGCGGCATCAATGACCCCATTTAGACACATTGTGAGAGGGTTAATGTTCTGCATCTGTCGAGTTTGACACTGACTAATCAATGTTCTTAACTGCTGGTTCTTATTTTCTAAGACTTCAATAGCATTCTCAAGGGGACTCATTTCCACCTGAAACATGAGTGAGAAACATTGCAAACAACAATCTTCAGTTGAAAGGCGAATTACACTGTAGGTAATTTTTGATTTCTTAACATTAAAACAATATTATTCTATGTCCTAGAGTAGTTTGACAGAGAAAAGTACTTCTCAGCTGGGGGAGAGATTTGATTTTATCATGTAATCAATGATCAAAATAAACAACTGTCACTCTTTTGTAGATTCATTATCTGACCTTGAGAGATGACCCAGCCCTTGCTGCAAAATATTCATATACTTTCAGCCAGTGGAGCTCTTAGAATTCAGGATTTAACTGTCCTTGGTAACTACCAAAACCAGGCATGGGGTCAGGGAGCTTCAGCAGTTTAAGGGTACAGAGCAGAGCTGAAGTATTACTGAGTCAGTTCCCCATCCAAAGTGAATTCAACAATGAGACTTTATGGATCAGGAATTTGAATGCAAGCTTTGAGCTAAAATGGTGATTAAGTTATAGTCAAAGGCAGCCTTGAGCAGGGTGTGCCTCTCATCTCTCAGAGTGGGGAAGTTCTTCCACAGGCAGTGTGAACTGCCAGAAAAACCAAAAGCTGAGCGATGGGAAGAGTACATGCTTGCAGCTGCTATAATTTACCAAAACATACAAGTACAAACCTGAGTCATGATTTCATATATGCCCAGGAAAAATTACTACAGTTTACTTTTAGAAATGGTGACTATAATAGTAAAATGATAATAAACTGAAGGTCTTTTATTAGTGGTCATATTAACCTAGTAACAGGGAGTCAGCAGGAGTCAGTTAACAAAATTTCTCATGTCACATACAATATTTTGGTTTTACTAAACTCCACCTTTGGTTTTCTACAGGAGACTATCAAGATGGTGAAAAAATGACATTTTCCTGCTATGATAAAAGAAAGACACAAGAGAGTTTTAGAGAGAATCAATTGTACTATGGTATCCTTATATTTAATGGGATTATTCTAAGACTGGCTTTGACAAGAAGGAAAACAGTTATAGATGCTATACTCCAGGGCTCAGAAACAGACCAATTATTTAGAGATCTTCATAGGAGGAGCACTCTCTCCAAATATGTCCAGGATCTATTTAAGGAATTTTAAGTAATAGAACAAGCAAGGAGAGGAAATTCCAGTGTGTCAGTGAAAGACTGGTACATTAGACCCTATCCCTACAGGTTCTGTTCAGCAGCTCGTGCATTTATTATAGTACAGGAACTTGGAGAACATTTACTTTTTAAGGACACAGAAGGATACTTTAAGCTATAGATATTCTAAGTATTAAATGTTACATGGTGCTGAGTTTCAAAGAGGTACTGACATTAAATGCTGCCTATGGGTGCCCATTATTGTTCTCAACTTCTTTCTCCTCAGCTGTTTAAATGAATCCTAAGGGTGGCTCTTAATACTAAGAGCAAGAGAAATCAGACAACTCGATATACTTTGTAAATAATTTTGTTGCAGCCACCCTGAGACCTTGGTCAAAAAAATTAGGTAAGTGTAATAAATCTTAAAGCAGTTCATCAAACAACATATGATCGAGGAGTAAACCAACCCACAATGTGTATTGACAGGAGTCTTATACTCACCACTTCACGTTTTTCTACTTCAAACCAACGAGATATTCCAGGTAAACTCTGAACCAAGATCAGTGTGGTTCTCTCTACCCATAGACTCTAAAAGATATAAAAGCAATATATTTCCCTATTTGACTCTGTATCTTCCTTAATCATTACCAGTATTCTTACTGAAATGTCTATTCCATAAGTCAATGATACATGTTTTTCTCCTTACTTTCTAGGTCCTACTACTAAGCAGTAATTTCTGCTGATTATTCACTCTTAAACTTTATTATCTGTTGTCCCCAAATCTTCAAAAGTCACTCTGAATTGGTATTTTAGTATTTCTTTTCTGATCTAACATCTGAGAAGAACAAGAGCTCCAAGATGAGAGAGCATGCCCAGGTCTCTTTTGAGAAGCCCTATTCAAGATTCCAGAATGCATAGCTGATACTCAAATATACTACTGGTAAACTCTTTATGCAGGAGGTTTGTAAAATGACAAATCAACACACAGGATAGTGCTTACACAAAATATATTTATAAACTGTACAGTTAAAACAAAGCCCAAACATACATTAGAAGACAATAGTGACTCAATTTCACTAATTTATTATCCTTACAGTTCTTTCTTCTAAATTTTATAATAAAATTATTATGGCATAACTCTTCTTGTCTGTCTGAATACCAGATTATATTCTGCATCAGGATGTGCTTCTAACAGTCAGAATTAAAATTACACTAAAACTGATTTTCACTGTGACATTTTTAGTAGGAGGAACAGAAGGGATTTACTATTAGGGATCTATTAGAGAAGGAACTATTGCTTTTTGCTGAGACAGTCTCTAAGTTCAGAGGTAGTTTTTAGTCTTGATATCACAGGAACAGGTCATTATGTTGCAGTTCAGTCAAAACTGTCTCTCCCTTGCTCTTGAGAGAGATAACATTAGGTGATCCTATCCATACCCCAGACTACCTCCTTAACAATGTTTTCCCATTTGCCCAAGAAACTTTCCTGAGAATATTCCAGTCTCTCCAGTTCTACCTTTTATATATCACAGATGAAAAAAAAGATGAATTTTTAACTCCTAGTCAACTATGCAGCATCTCCCATATATTTTTGATATTATTTTATTAAAAATAAGAAGTGAAATAGTCAAACCTGAGATACCATCTAGACATGGTAACCTCTAGAGAATTTGTTGTACCACACTCAGCTGAATAATGCAAATGATGTTTCAATGAGGCAGCTTTTTGTTGACATTATAAACAAATCCATAGGTCCAGTAGATCAGGAAAGGGCATGATACTTTACCTTGAATTCATTTTCCTTGTCCTTGGTCCCTTTGTGAAAAGGTCTGTCATATCGGAATCGCCAGATGTGATTTACTTTGTAAAAGCTCTTGATATTATCAGGAATACCATCTCTCTGTAAGACTTCCTGATTTTCTGGAATTGGTGTCACTGCATAAATCTGCAAATCTACATGCTAAGAGTTAAGGCTGTCCCACTTCATTCAAATTAGGAAAGCATATTGACTCCTGAGGCATTACAGAAGAAAAAGTCTTTAAAAAGAATGCAGCATGAAGTGCTTCTATACTATTAGTGGTTTGGGAAAGGAACCAGAAACATTTTTGATTGTTTGATATTTCTTTGTACTGTTTTTCTGAAAAATTTATCTTTAGTTTTGAAATAGAGGTACTTACATGGAATAGTACATAAAGTAAAGGCATTTAATTAAATATATGCTTACACAATATGTCATGCCATGCTAACATAATGTTGTATTGTAAGAAGTTAAATTACTGTACTTTGAACTGCTACACCATTATAACAGTGGTGATAGTTCTATAGGCATTTTTAGCTAAAGAAATAATGTCAATAACATGTCAAGCAATTTTAAAATAGAACCAAAATTACACAAAGAACTTCCAAACATAATAGAGTGCACTGGGACCAAATGCAGGGAAACTATCACCTACCATTTATTTCAGCGGAGGCACCATGCGATTGACACTGGCTATAGGTGTACCTACCCTTCTTAAAAGCATAGAGAATGTAAGTGCAGAGTATGGCTTAGTGATTATGTGGATACACTGTGCTTCTGCCTGAAAGATGGTCTCATCTGGTTGATTAGCATGTTGCATAGCAATGGCATGTGGGAACTCATTCAACATTCGCTGCTGGAAGGCCTCCAGCCTTTCATAGTCATGTCCTCGGCAAACAAATTCCTTATTCTGAGTGGAATAAGAAAACAAAAAGCAAGAGCCAGTTGCATGAAAATAATTGGGATCCAAACACACGCTCTTAAATATAGGTTTTCCAGTCAACTTTTGCATCATAAGGCACGAATAAAAATAAGGACTGCAAAAAGAGGAGGTTACTTAGAAGAAGGAAATTTTTTCATATAAGTTACATTTTATTCAAAAGTTTGGAACAATGTAATAACTACATTTCAAAGTTTAATAAAAATCTGAAGGGAGAAATTGATCTTGGTGGATCAAAGTAAGTAATTAACATGCTATATCAGACCATATAAAATATGGAACAGAAATATAACCCAACAAACAGTTAAGACAGTGAAATGGTTGTGCAAAGTCGATTCCATGAGGAACTAAAAAACTTTGTTTTGATATTGTACAACTCTGAAGAAAAACACTGCATAAGAAAATTATAAGGGCATTCAACTTGACTTACCCTGTAATGTTGATCAATTATCAGCCTGGAAAATTAAAATTATCCAGTTTTTACAACACAAAGTTAAAGAATGCTCCTGGCATTGAATTCTGAGAGTCAAGACTTTCATGGGAATTGCTATAAAAAAACTCCTGTGGAACCGTATTATCGTTCAACTACAAATTAAAATATGAAAGCTTTATTATGAAGTTTAATCTTTATTCCTTCTACAGCAAATGCAGCCAGATCTACAAACTGCTTTGCCATAAAAAAATTAAATCAAATGTATTAAGTTTGTCCTTGTTGGTGTTGCAAGCATAAATCTGTGCTGTGAATGTTTAACTTGAAAAATTGCTAAGATGATTCATAAGCAGTGAAAGACCTAAGGTTTGAAAGTTCTGCACTGTTGTGCAACACCTTCCACTACTTTTACTCCATCAGTTAAATTCTTTCTGATTAATATTTTCAAATCAGTTGTACAGATGTTATAATCAGATGAATATCAGGTAATATCAATAACTATCTTACCATCAGACTCTTTTTGAGCATTGCTTTTAGAGGGCAGAGTTTCATGCTATATTTACCAGTTAGAAATTGTCATTTTCCCCATCACTAAGGCAAAAACAAATCAGGATTTTTAGGCCTCCACCACACAGAAGAGGTTCTTTCATCTCTTATTTTAATTACCCCAGGAAGAGGAGCTTGGATTATTATTTCAGCTGCTCCATGAATAAGATGGATTCTGTCCTCTTCCCAAGGTGACAGTCAATACAGCTAAACTACTGCAGACTGTGGAAGAGGGGAACAATGTAAACACTACTAACATTTTCAAGGGCACTTCAGTAACTTCAGAATTCCAGTTTAATGATCAAGAGTAATAACTTTATTATTTGTCAGTTTTAGCACATTAGTAATCAATGAAATTCAGCATGTGGAATTTCTAAGACATTAAAAAAAAAAGTAACTTGGAATGTAATTGCTTAAATGCTAAATTGCTGATTATCCCACCACCAATCGATACTATTTCTGACAGCCTTTCTCTGAGTACCCACCAGCAGAAACAGAACAGGATAAAGGAAACAAACTACCATGAACCACTGTGGAACCGTGTAGGTGCATGGTTTCCAACATAAACTTGAATATTGTGTTTCTGTGGGATGCCAGAAGCCTAGAATTTGTCTTTTCATTAGTCAGGACCTTTTCTTAACCACGAAACATGAAGATTTTCTCACAGGATAAGAACTTGCATATGGTATGAGCAAATTTTAAGACAGTGAAAGTGATTATGAATGACAGTGTTACTCCATTATGTTTATTTTCATTTCACTTACCCTCAAGAAGAATGGGAACTTTTTCCCATAGAAACCAACTCTGAAAAATTCTGGCTCCAAACGCTGTTGATCCATAATTTTATCATACAGAGATGCTTCCATCATCTGTGTGAGATTGAGAAGAAATGCAATTAGTCTTTTTTGGAAGTGTGTTTTTACCATAAGCTATCACAAAAGGGAGTGTCTTCACCTCTAGGGTACCAGAATTTGCAATATATCTCTGAGCAACAAATAGGGCATCCAGAAGTTTCTGAATGCATTAGATTAAGTAATTATACCTCTTAGGTATCTAAAAGTTTCCAAGAATTAAAAAAATAAATCCTTTAAAATAGAAGTCCCTATATTAAAGGGATTAAAGAGAAAGACAGTTTGAAACATATGACCCAGTAATCTTCTAATCTCACAAACACATGGCAGTAATGTGGTCAGTTAAATCAGCAAAGTCTAATTTCCATATTCAAGACAGTTGTGTCCAAATCATACCAGATTCCAGTGATTTAAGCATCAAATATGAGTTCTTCTGAAATGCCACAACAGTAATTAGCATAACTTTTGATCAATACCTCTGTTTTTTATTTCAGTCATAACACTGACTCAAGGCAATCTTAATTCCAAAGTCCCCCTTTTCTGATATTTTTGGCACTTTTTAATACTGTGGAAAAAGCCAAACACAGTCTTAGCCCTATTTTAGGTAACACAGACAGCCATTTAGCATGCATATGGTATCAATAGCTGCCTAATTATACTGCTATAAGAAATCCCCACACCTCCATTTTTCGATTAACATCAGTGGCACAGCTACAGTAAAAGAATATTTCAAACACAAAACTCATTCAGTACAATTAATGAAACATGCATACACTAATAATTTTATTCACATGATGATAGTCAGTTTGCTTTTGCTTATAGAACTCTGCCACTGACGTATCAAAATATATGTGGAATAAGATGATGACAGAGTGTCCTGCCACATAGCTCTGTGTTGAGAATTTTGCATAATGTTTTTAAGCTGCTCTGGATTAAAGTGACTTCACTCAGTCCTAGCAGCAAGCATCCCACATGTACAGGAAATTTAAAAGGGAAGCTGCAATATAAAATTGAATCCATCAGAAGTAGGTAAGAAAAGAAGACTCAATAATCTTTAAAATACACTATCTGAATGAATGAGAAACAACGCTTGGAGTTCTAAAATGAAAGAAACAACAAGAAGACTGTACCAAGAAAGATTCATTTTTACTATGGAATAATAAACAGAATATATTTTAAGCAGTAAATTAAAAAGAAATGTAAAGGTGTGCATTTGCTTGCAATACAAATGCAAAGACTTGTGGGTGCTCCCAGTGAAGGATTGCACAGAGCACATTCCCTGGATAAACTAGGAAACTAATGAAATTTTGTATGAATTTGTATTATTTTTCTGCATAAGCATGTGCACAGAAAGGATGCTATATGGGTACAAACATTAGAAGAACATCAATTTTATAATAAAATAAAGCAACCTGGTCTAGTGGAAGATGTCTAGCAAGGGGGCTGGAACTTGAAGGCTTCCAACCCGAACCATTCTATGAAGATAGGATTTTCTCATTTCTCTTCAAAAAGCTCACACTCATTTTCTATAACCTTTATTGTAAAAAAACCCCTCAGGGTAAAAATTAAGATTTGAAAACCAAACCTAAGGACCATTCTGTTGTAAATTTAATTTTGTAAGTAATATTTTATAACCTAAATTAAAAAGCTTTTGGATTCGTGAGTGATGAAAAATATTCAAGTACATTACCCTCATCTTGCTGAGATTTCTGTAGTCATAGTAGCTCTCATACTGTTCTGCAATTTTCCTGCATAAGATAATGCCATTTTCCCAACACTGCAAGCAAATAAAAGGTGTTAAGTAATTCAAAGCAACTGTTTGACAATTTGTGATTTATTAGTGGTCTGTTCTATCTATACTAAGTCTTGTTGTTACTAAAAATATTTGAAGAAATTGTCCACTAAAAATGCTGACAACTTCTGAGTAATACTGAGGAATTCTTTGAAGAACTAAAAACGTATTTAGAAACTTATTTAATTATTCTTTTTGTACTCTGCACAAAATGTAAGTCATTGCAAGAGCAATGGACAACTCTTTTGACACTACATGAGATGGATTCAACACGTTACGATTTTTACATTTTAAAATTGTACTTTTAATACATCTTCCTTAATTTTTTTAGGTTGTACCATGTAAGTTAAACAATATTATATAATTACAGAATTGTTTGAAAAACATGATGACCAACATCCATTTGATTACATTTATTAGGCTTACATGGATTTTACACAAGCAGCACAAAACTGTAGTGCATTGCTTGTTTGTCAGTAAGACTAATCAGAGAACTGTGTATATAAAATTTCAGACTACAGGATAATTACACTTGCTTAATTCAGAATAGGCATTTGCAATAATGGCAATGAATTGAGATCCCTCAAATGAATTAGTTTTTAGCTTTTAAGAGTTACAGCGTAGTATTGTTAGGTGTAAACATAGCCTTTACAATCCTCACTTCGTCACTAAGTGAATTTCGTTCGCTTTATAAGGCTCATTTTCGCCACCTATAAAATGGGGAGAAATTATACCACCTTTTATAAAGTGCTTTGACAGTTCCAAAGCAAACTGCTATGCAAGTGAAAATTACTCTCATATATAAGTGAAGGATTTCTAGGATACAACTACAGGATTAGAAGTGTACTGCATTTCTAAGAAACTGCTTAATCAAGCAAGGAAAAACACTTCCCCTCAATACAAGGAGAGCGTGCACCCCTGGAACCAATATCCTAAAACGAATAAGCCACCCTTCCCAGGCCCATTGAGTAAAATGGGATTATTTTACCTTTCCCCTATCAAAGTTTTGAATGATGGTCAGATGGAGACACTCCTTACGCTGCCACTCAGTTTGCATGGGGTAGGTGAGAAACTCCCTGAGCGGCCGATCAGACCACTCCAGCAGCTCATCATACAGCAGGAGTGTGTAGGCAGCCTCTGCAAGACAAATTGCAGCGTGGCACTTACCAACACCAACCAAATAAAACAGACAAACTACACAGAGATGTGAATGCTTTTCTTGAGAGGCACCTTTTTAATGGGTAATTGACTTATTTTGAGTATTAGGCAGATGGTAGTGGTGGTTTTGGACAGAGTTACTATCTACAGCTATAACAAAAATAGCTTGAAATTTTCACACACTATTTAAAGTGGAGTCACTGGGACATTTCTCCTGGAGTCTGAAAATACAAAGGAGACAGAAATTAAGTAACCATTTCCTGCTTAGGCCAGTCTTCCCTACAGCTAAGGGAGAAACTCTCAATGACTTTACTGTTCAAACAAAGGAACAAGGACTGGAGGATGAGGAACATCAGTAGTGAAAGAGGAAAGACAGCAAGACTGTGGACACAGTCCAAAAAGAGACCAGGGCTGGGAGGAAACAGGGAAGCAGATGTGTGCTTAATAGAATCCACTCCTTCCACAGAGAAATAAATCCCTGATATCTGAGCCTTACCATCTGGCCATAACAAGCAATTTAGAAGTGCAATATTTTTCTCTTTTTAATTAAAAAAATTTTATTTAGTTTTTGGTTTGGCAGGAATCAAACAGGTTGTTGGTCTCTAGTCAGAGATTTGTGTAGTAGTCTTCACATTAATCTGTAGAAATTATCTGGCAATATAAAAATTATTATTTTCACTTGGATTTCAGGAAATCCTCAGAAACTGTACGCTAAAATGTTATTTTAGTACAATAAAATTTAATATTTTAAATTAATCCTTTTATTGGAAAGTAAACCTTTAGCAAATTACAGAACACCAGAATTACTACTGGCTATGAAAACAAAACACCAGAACTACTACTGGCCAACTCAATTTGGCTGAGCACATGTATTATTGATTTCCAAGTCAGTGTTCACAGCTTATGCTTCCACTCAGAGGACCACTTTGCATGAGTGAGCCACTGCAAACACGGCCATGTTCTGGAGATGTACTGCATTGGAAAAAGAAGTTCCCTACTGGACTTATTTTATTGCAGATTTTATAGGTTGTATATAAGGCAAAAAAATAACAATAAAATACTAAAGTACTTTTGTGCTAAGCTAAGTTTGCCCCAGACAACCATATCCTACTTCTGCCTCTGCCATATGAGCTCCTGTAAGACAGGCGACTTAAACCAAGCTCTAGAGTGTTTTTCCTAGCAGCAGTGTTCCTCTACAAGTCCAGCTAAGAAACTGTGGATGAAAAATCATCATTGAAGCAGATATTTGTGGGACAGAGTGCCTTGAATGCCAGTGTTGTAAAATGCTAAGCATGGGGCAAAACTGATACTGTGCTGTGATACAACTGTGCAAGGAAGACCAGCTTGAGTTGCACAGACAACCTCAATTCTGGCATCACACTCAGCAGCTGTCAGGCTGCTTGACTGGTAACCACCTTTGTTGTAGTTTCAACTTTCATTTTTTACTCGAGACATGAAGCACATCTATATAACAATTTTAAAAATCCATGAAGCCGAAAATAAATCATTCCAAATCATAAGGAAGCAAAAGATAGCAGAACATAAGTAGATGTTCAGGATAGCTCACCTTGACGTTTCCTTTCTAAACCTGGCATCTAAGTCCTTCACTTTAACAAAATTTTGTTGCCATAACAAATTTTGCTGCCATAACAATGTCATTTTCTTAAATTATAATAAATTTATACAGAAAGTTTCTAAAAGAAGAGACCATATTGGATTAAAAGTCTGACGGGTTCCTTCACCCAGAATCCTATGTCTAGCAGTGGCCAACACAACAAACAAAACACTGGTACTTCAGGGAGAGGTCTGTAATTACTGACTTGCACCAAAGCACTAAGGAGAGAAACAGGGATGACTCATGATGTGAGAAATTCAATTTATGCAGGAAATATTAAAAACAATAGGTATTTCTAAGGTGGGTAGGTAAAAAAGACAGACTTATTACAGTTCTCAGGCGACTGAGGGAACACAAGCAATCAGTGCATTTATGTGACTCAGCCTCAATGGAGGCATATTTGTAGTTGTAACTGAGTTTTCTGTAAAGATTTGAAGTAATGTTTTGTATAAGAAGGACTTTTTTTCTTTACCAGAGCATTTTTAGAAACAGTCCAGTAAAGCATACGATAGAAAGGACAGAAAAACTGTTTCATTCCTAGGATGAAACTATGCAATGCTGCAACATGTAGGAATGCTGCTGAACTATCAAACTTATTTTCCTAATCCCAAATTCTCTAGACAACCTGATTTACAGAAGTCTGTATTAACTCTGCTAAGGCAATGGACTACACAAGTCTGTTTTCAAACTATGGATATGAAACAAGTCTTATTTAAAGCTCTTACAGGAAAAAAAAAAAATTTAAAATGCAGTGGAATCTACCACAGCAAAGAATGCAAAAATCACACAGATTGATAATAAACACACAGGAAATACAACAAAGTCCTGGAAATAAATTTTGAGCAAAATACTGTTTCAAATCAGAATGGATGGCCAAACAATGAAAAAAAATTAGGTTCATATAGCAGTTGGAGGTAAACTGGACACATAACAGTACCCGGTGCATGAAGGGAACTCAACACTGCTCAAAAAGTTCCTAAATTTGCTATGCAAAACAATAGCTTGATACAAAAGCCAGCTGTGGCAAAGAGACTTCTTGATAATCAAAATTCTCTTGTGACTCACTATTGCCAGGTCACATGAGGAAATTAAAATCGCTTCTGAACATCCTGCTATTTAAATCCATAAACTGCAAAGGGAGTATGGAAATTCCAAGTGAACAGTCTTTCTTATGGATAGTAGAAAAGCATAAGGAATATTGCTGTGACACCAGGTACCTGTAAGCTGTTCACTAGTGACCCCCAGCTAACTAACCTGCTTTTAAGAAGAAAAAAAATCTGGAAATTTTGAACATATGCAATGGCAAAGTAGGGAAAAGGTATTACAATGTCAGTAAAATATTCTGGCAAAGACAGTGTGATTTAAAAGGATTCTGATTTTATCTTCTCCAGCACTTACTGATGGCGTGTAGTTCTCCAAATAAAGTGCATGTTAAGCTGTATAAAAAACAGCCAAGCACAATATCTTATTTCCTCATGTAAAAGATAACAACCAGACTTGGAAAAAAATTAGAGAAATCTCGGAAAACAGTACTGCAAATGTGGTACGTGAAGATTTAGAAAGACATTGTGGAATTGCAATACTTGTCACAGGTTTTAGGGTCTCTACCTCATCATGAATAAGTGATATGGGTCTTCCTTTCTTTTATTTCTTTTTCTTAACCCAGAAATGAGGTTCTGAAACACAGCTGTGTGGAAACACTTCACCAAATGGATAGCCAGGAGCATTACAAAAAATGTATAGGCTCAGGTACCACTAAATGAGCTAGCATAAAAAGTTCCTCCAAACCTTACTCCTTTTGGGTGAAAGAAGGACTGTATCACACATTTATTGATAGTGGGTATCAATAGAAGTAATTTAACAGTCACCATGGCTCAGCAAATAATAGTGTCATAGGGCTGAAAAGAGCAGTACTTTGAGACATCAGTTAGGCAAGGAAACTCAGCAGTTGCCTGGGTTGGTACGTTGCACTGAGGATACAGCTTACAGGGCTGCAAAAGACTGCAAACCACAGACCAGTTCTAAATACCTTTTTCTAGTTTGTATTCAGTTACCTGTGAAGTTCTGTGCTTTCAGATGTAGGTCATAGAGCTTATGAATATAGCGAATATACATCTCTTCCTTGTTCAGTTCAGTCTTGTAAAAATTCTGAAATAAAATGCGTTGTCTATAAATTTGTGATAATGGTTACAAATAAACTTCAAACATAATATTCTAGAAATATACGATAGTTTTGATTTCTGAACATATAACAGCTATTTGTTGTTACATTGATAAAATATGGACTGCAATACCTTAATTCCTAGTTTAAAAAAATTCCTTATCATTTTACAAGCGCTAAAGCCAAATATGAAAAAGTTACAGGAAGAGGAGCACAAGCCTATAGCACTGTTCATAAGTACTGCCATATTCACAGTGGACATGCAGCTGAAGTCCTCCTGCTTACATACTCCACATTCAGGACAATTTGCTTTGGTTAATAAAGAATTTATAGTCTAGAAGAGTCTAAGCACTAAGCAATTAACACTTTCTGTTCTATTATTTAAATCGCTATTTTGAACTCTAAGCAGTTTTTCTCTTAATGTACAGTATTCATATTCTGTGTCACTGTTTGCTAAACTGATTTATTATCAAGGAAAAAGGTAGGAGGAACACTATGAAAATATAAAAATAAAAAGAAAATATTTTTTCAACTGATTTGAGAAAATTTAGCATTCGTTGTCTCTCTGGTTGTGCAAGAGTATTAAAAATTTCTTTGAAAATTATTGGGATATGAAATCCACCTTAGCCCATATGAGTCACTGAAAATCTCATTAAAAAGTAGTATGATGTTTTGGGATTTTGAAATATTTTAATTTTCTTTTTGTACAAATCTTGGATGATTTGCTAATAATAGATTAAAAACTCCTTAGGGTTGAAAATAATCCAGGTGCTTTACAGAATTCAGATCATGCCAGATATTTTGAAAGCAAGCCAGATGCTTTATGGCTTCATAGTAAATATCATCCCTATTTAGAGCCCTATTTTGCTACTGAATAAATCCTTTGTTCTCTTATGTATAACTGCTACTTAGAAGTGATAACAAATTGTTTCAGTGACGTCAAAAATGCAGAATTACAAGTCAGCTTATTTTGGTTTTGTTTCCCCTTCTGGCTAAAAATACAGCTTCTCAAAAGATTCACCATGAAAATGGAAACTTTCAAGGTTGACGGAAGTCAACAAACTTGTCACTGGAAACTGGCTTAGAATCAAAATGCATCTTGTAAACAAAAAGGAGATATTTTTCATAGTATGGCTCAGCACTGTTGGTTTGTGGTAATGATGATAGGATGACAACAGGAGGTCTTGAGCAGAATTTCTGTCTCTTCTACTGGGGAGAGAATAGTCAGCCTGCAGTATTCACAAGCTATCTGATATTATATGCTATAAGAACCAACTTGCATCAGTTATTAGGGAAGAAAAGAAACTAAATCATGTAAGTTTTGCTGTGTTCAGGAGAGAAGGAAAAGCATGTTTGTTTTTACAAACTCAGAAACTAATTAAACTTGGAAAGTACTTTGGTAAAGTTTATCCAGTGGAAGAGACTTAAAACTGAATAAAGCAGTTTTGGAGACCTTTCAGAACCAAGCTATGAAATGCCAAGGAAGACTAACTCCCTACTCTATTGATCTCAGCCTGGAAAAAATAATCAGTGAGCCTAAGTGTAGTATTACTCTGTCAAATTCCACACAAATTGCAATAAGAAGCAAAGTATGTCCTATTCAAATGTGTATCTGTATAGTAGAAGATGTTCAATTGAAATAAAGGGAAAGATAAAGCATTATACAAACCAAAAGGCTAACAGTGCAGCCAATCTTTTTGCCATCCACTTCTCCCATTTTCATGCAGTCCCTAAAGCAGAAAGTAATGAAAGTCAAAAGGAATGCTGTTTATCCTCTTACAGTGAAGCACACCTCAGAAAACAGACATATGTGACTTGGCAAGCTGATTGAAATTATGGCATTCGGGTGAACAGCTGACCCAAGTAGCTAAGAGATTTCATGACTCCTCTTAGAGCACATTGAATACTTCAATTGTCGAGAAAGTCAGTGTTTTCTTTCTGTCTCTGTCATTACTATGTGACTTTTTTTAATCACACAGGGAAAAAAAGTAGCCAGTATAACCATGCTGAAATAAAAGAGTAACAGGCAAACATCACTATATAGTCACTTAAAAGAAATTTAACCTAACTTTAAAAACTTCTTGCATACATGAGCTAAACAATTGCCCCAAACATTCTCATAACTAACACCACGCCGCTATTTTGAAACACTGGGAGTCCTAGAGGCTGTAATCCAGCTGATCCCTGAAGAGATAGCAGCGCCATGCTTCTAGAAATTAAGAGTTCAGTCTCTTTTTTGATTAAATAGCTTTCCTTTCAAACTATCAGTGATGACAGCAAGTGCAGTACTAGGTCTCACCCTGTGTCCCTATGGAATCAGGGAGAAAACCTTACACTTAAACTCGAGAAAGTGCTACAGTCGGTGGCAATAAGGAAGACTAAGCTGAAATGTGAAGCCTCTACATAGGCTCACAATTGACTGGGAAAATTGCTTTTAGTCTCAAGCTCCTTAAAGAGAGTACATGCCTCTCATTTCTCTCTCCTTTGATCACATGGTACAGTCAGATGCGAGGTGTTCACACAGAGATCATGTCTTTGTATACATACTTACTGTGTCAGCTGACACTACAACTAAGCATGATTGACACAGTGATAAGAATTTTACATATTGTGTAAAACAACTGTCAGGTGATTAGTACTGAGCTCTGTGTCTTCAGACAGACCTGAGTCACCAACCTGCTGCCAAGTTACTACATTCCCTGACAGGAAACTCAAGCACGCCACTAGACTTTTTACACCATGGGGAGTCTACTTGGTTGTTTTCATCCTGCCAGCTGTATTTTCCTGTTGACTAAGCAGCTGCTGTCAGAGATCCTGAGCACTCCCAGCTGATGTATCCATGTATCCATGTGCAGTCGCCGTTTGAGCAAGATAACTCTATTTGTTTCCTAGTATTTCAAAGACGACAACTCTACCTCTCAATTGTGATAATCACTCACCTGTAGTCCAGGAGCCTCTCCATGAGGCGAGTCACAGTGGCAATTAATGAAACACCACTTTCCCTCCATGTTTCCCGCTCAATTTTCTTCAGCAGACTGAAAAAAAAAAAAAAGCCAGAAAAATGTCACTGTTTATTTTTAACTGTTACTATGACAACCTCTCTGCTTTTACCAGTACCTTAATACCACAGCAACGTCTATTGATAGTTAGATTTTCTTTTACAAACACCCTCCCAAGAAGCACAATTTGCAAACAATGTCTTACCTAGGATAAGGACCAAAAAGTGGAATTCTAGTCCAGGAAGCATTGACAAAACAAATGATTTTTGTATTAGCTGCATCAGGTTAAAATATATAAAATACCTAATTTTCAGAATATATTAATATCCCAAAGACTTAACACAACTCTTCCATAAGATTTATATATTCACCTCATGCTGATATGTCAGAATATGCAGAATTTAAAGGTGTTTCTAGAGAATATTCATCAGCTCAATATACCTTCTCAATTTTTAAAAAGATTTTTCCTTTTCTCCTTCTCCAATATTTCAGTGTGCATGAAATTTAAGAATAGAGGAGGGACAAGATGATTCCCCCTCTTCACTTAATATTTCTTTCTGAGAACTATCATGCACATGTACAATTCCATTAGCTTGAAGTGTCACAAGATTATGTTATTAAAAAAATGTGCCAATGTAAATGGAGATTACACACTCAAGAGGAAAGATTTCAAAATTATAATGTAAATGGAGCTGTCAGTACAACTATACTTAATATATATTACTAGTATTCTTTATATAATTCTCCTTCAGGTCTCTGTTTTTCATTGCTTAAGTTCGTCAAACATTTATCATTAAGGCATGTATTTCCCACATTTTCTCCATACGAATGAATAAGGAAATATTTATCTACAGAGCTGTGCTACTTTTATGCTTTGGTGCAGGAGCTCAGGTGGATGACATGTTCATGGAGATATTTCAGTTTCCCTGAAAATGCACTCAGTTATGGTTTATTTAGAAGCCTCTGAAAATTCCCACATCCATATCCTTAGATCTTTTAGAGAGTTGTTAACAGCATCTCTGAACCTTCTGTCTGTCAGCTCCACTGACCTTCATCTACCCTGAGCATGCTCAGTCCCTAAAAACTCCTACATCCAAATTTCAAACCTATAACGGCGCTCAGGAACTCCTACGTGCCAACTGCACTACCTATACACTCCAGCTCTGCTCCTTACAGGCTTGGGGATGTCACAGATACAATTCTCCAAGCAAATTTGACCTAAATGAAGCTGTGCTCTGCTGGAACTGAGGAGCAAATACTGATCTTCTTCTTGAACCCTTATACGAATCTTAAACTCACTTCTTCTTTTAAGGAGGCAGTCAGATGTCTTTCTCTCACAATCAGAGGCTGGCTATCTTCCATTGCTAGCAGGCAGATGACAAAGCCATCCTTAACTAGAAAATGCTGAAGCACTAAAGCCAGCACCTCTGTTTTCCATAGAGTACACAGGCTACCTTAATTCACTTGAATCCCTTATGTTCCTTCTAAGAGAAGTTTTTGTCTCTAATAAGAAGAGTAGAATCTGTCACATTATTAAACCTTGATTACTGATGGGATTTTTCATTTCTACTTTGTTTTAACTCTATGTTAAAAGGGAACATTTCAACCTAGATTCAACAAAATAATTACCAATAGTTGCTCTAGAAAAACAATAGAAGTATGACTTCTCTTTCAAAACAGATGGTTCTCATCTGCACTTGACTTACACATTTTCTTTAAAATTGAATTGGCACGTTCATTATAAAAACAGTTTCTAATAATGAGTTGAGCAGACACATTCAAAGTACTTATACAAACTGACATCAATGTGGCCGGTTGAAAAAATTTAAGACTTGCCTTCTGACACATGCCTCCCTCTCTCCCCCATCTCCCATTTCCAGCACAATGCATAGAATAAACACGCAGAATGAAAAAGCTACTCAAATATATTCTGGTTAAATCTAGATAGAATTGAATCACTTTGTTCTTACAGATCCCAAAGCACAGCCAAGATGCTTGGCTATCTTGTACAAGCCCCTAAGGGGGTTAAACAAAAAAGGGAAACTATAAAAATGTTTCTGTCTATCCATGTTACTATAGCCTAACACCTAAGCTCAGATGAACAATTATTTCCAACCAAAAACAACAGTTTGCTTTGTTTCATTTGGTGGGGTGAAGAGGAGTATTTAATTATTTTTCAACCTTATGTACCCCAGGAGTAAGAGAACAGCGATCCAGAGGACCAGAGTTCTCCAGGGACAAACAGCAGGCTTAGAAATGTTCAGGCTAGCTCAACCATGTAGTAAAGTAGACTTTTTATGCCTAAACCACAGCATTATTCAGACTTTTAGCTCACAGGCTGCTAATCCTAGAGATGCCTTAAAACATCTGGGTGCCTCTTTTGGAGTGCAAACACTTCTCTATAGTCAGAGGTTCCCTGAACGAGTCATAAAGGCTCTCAAAAGACTCACTCCAGACAGAGTCTAACGGACTGGGCAGTGCTGAATTCAGTCATGCATTTGGAGGAGAAATTAAGATGATAGCAGAGGAAAGGTAGCAGCCATCATGATTCATGGCTGGAAAAATCATCTAGAAACTGGCAGAACTCGGTTATAAATGCCTGCTCAGCTGAATGTCAGCCACAATTTCTTCAAAGGCAAGCCTCATTGCCAGGCCCCCAGCAGAACTCATTACTAGAGGTTTGTTTTGAGCTTCAGTGTGGCTACCTAACGTCCAAGTCTGAAATGGTGTGTCTTAGGCCACACTGAAATACAGCTACACAAGCAATAAAACCAGCAGCATCCATCAGATTCAGAACTACTTGAGCATATACCTTGGCTTCCGGGAATTTTAACCACCAACTCTTTAATAAAGTAAAATCTTCCTTTTCCCTGTGCTAATTAACTCAGGAATTCAATTGCAGTATTACAGTGTAAATGTAGATCTGAACAGCTTCCATACCATGATTACAATGGATAGCAATTGCCACATCTAGTTTCCCATGATAACAAAATGTTTACCACCTCGTGCTTTGCAGCTCCTTCAAATGACATCAGGAGCTAATCAGTGAATGGTCACATTTGAGTCCCTAGAAAGACATTGATTCAAAACAAAGAGCAGTCACCTTCCCCCTACTTTCTCTGTCTTTTTATTTGATATAGATAATTCCATTGTAGGCAGCAATTTCTGAGCACATAATATTTTAGCCATCTCCAGAGATGCTTATAATCTATCCTTGAAAATAGATGTTCAGAGGAAAGATTCAGTGATTATCTCTGGGGAAAAAAAAAAAGGGCAGTTAATGTGGGAGTTGGGAGACTTAAACTAATTTTCCAATTCAGACAAAATAAAGAGCATAACAAAACCTGAAAGTGTCACACCCACTGCAGCTCCCAGACTGTATTCGAAGTAGGTAGGTGCATCAGCTGGGTTCCCAGTGGCAGCTATCAAATGTAACCATGTCTAATCTTCAGAAAGATATGGTAATATTGTATCATTTTCATTCTTTAAAGCCTAAGAAACCACTGCTTGCTGCAAAACTGTATTACTATTTCGGTTTTTGGGTACCTGCTACATTTCTGCCACTTCAGCTTAAACAAGTCTGCTTTTTGCACTCTATAGTCACCTTAACTTGCTTAGTTTAAATTACCTATGGAAGAAAAGAACCTGCAAAGTCTCAGGCTAACCAACCCTGCCTCTTGAAGTCAATTCCCCAAACTGCCCATCTGATTTTCATAATTTTTCTTCACGTATCCTAGAACGATATGGCATCCTTTATTTTAAATTAGTATCTTCTACAGGCTTTCCTCTTGAGAGGTGGTAATGCATGTAGTCAAAAAAAGGAAAAAAAACCCCAAAAAACTACATTTTCATTAGGTGGGAGTGAACTTGAACACTTATTCTGTAATTTCCCAGAGTTTAGTTTTGACTTCTGTCATACCACGACAGAAACCACAAGTACACTGATGCTGTGAGACATTCTGCAATTTAAATTACCATGACTATGTTTGTGGCATTTAGATCTATAAAAAGCCCTCAGCATTTTTCACTGTATCATGTTTAACATTTCCCAGTTGAAATTTAACTCAAAACCATAAAAAATTAGGAACCATATTTGATACCAATATGCTTTCCTATACAATTTTATGTTATTTCAGTGATAGACAAACTGATGTATTTCACATAGGCTTCATTTTATAATTAGAGCTTTTCCTTTAATGACTTAATTTTACAGTTAGAATACTGTATTACTAAAATACTGAAAACATCTTACCTTTTATTATCTTTACTCAGATTATGAAAATGTCCTGAATAACTACAGCAAAATTCTGCTTTAGCATACTGTACGGCTGTTTGCTATTATTCATTCAATTCCATACTATTCTGCCTAATCTCTCTACCCACTCTTGCTTCTATACACGATAAATATTTAAGAACTCTATTTTTTTAACTTGGTACAATTACAGATTATTAAGCATTTGCTGTTTTCAGACACCAAGACCTGAAACTTGTTCTGTAACCAAAGACAAGAGAGCTGAAAATAATACTTAAAGAAGAATGAATAAGAGACTATATAAACAGGGGGAAAAAAAATAAAGCATTTTGTAGAACTGAAGAAAACACAGCAGGAATCCTAAAGAAGAACAACACATCCCCTACTAAAATTAGCACATCAGAAATATGTGAAATCTTTCACTTTGGTGGAATTGAGCTCTGAGGAACAGAGACAGTCCAGTTAGTTATTTTGTACCTGTACTCTATGATAATCATTTCCTATTAGATTTAAGCAACATGTCATTTATTAAAAAAGACACTAAAACCTTAGCCAGTAATTTACCAAAAAATCTCAAAATAAACAGTCTTATCAGAATAAACACAATTGTTTACATCAAACAAGAAATCAACAAGTGACATTACTCAGAGGAGTACAAGTCTACAATAGAAAGCAATAGAAAAATCACTTATTAAATGCTTTTTGTTTAATTGTCATGCCTTGTTTTCAAAATGCTGCATCTGAGCTCTATCTGCACCCTATACAATTATTGAGCATTTCTTGCTTTTCCGATTTTAAAATTAGAAGGTAGAGAATGTTGTGTGATATAACAGATTTAACCTTTCCCAATTATAGCTGTATGAAAGAAGTACTGCCAGACTTGAGAGATGCTATACAACACCATGAAACATTTTATTCTTCAGATTTTAAGGAAACAAAAAAAAAAAAAAAAAGAAAAAAAGAAAAAATTAGCATCACAACTGGTTTCAGCATTTCTTCTCTACAATGACATTAGCATCTGATACAACCAATGGAACTCAAGGAATTATAAGATAAACATATTACTCACATACTGTTGAAGAGTTCTCGATATGTTTCATCACCTTTACCTTCTGACATTAGGCTGTCCAGTTTGTCAATCAGCTTTGCTTCTACCTGCAACATATAACTGTGGTGTAAACAGCTTCTTTTTCCTTTAATGAGATTAGAGAAAACAGAGGGAAGACCTGGTTTTATGTAAGGGACTTTGCTAAATGCATATTTTAGAATTACTGGTCAATCCTGCAATAAGTCACTTCGTCTCTTTGAAGCTGTTATAAATTCCCGAGGTTTGTAGGGCTTTTTTTTTTTTTTCCCTTTGGAGGGAGGGAGCTAATTTAAATTGAGCAACTTGACTTTAAAACTACAGGCTGAGTAGCATTTGCTGCTGCTAAGGCAGCTATCTATTTATGGAGTCAGAGGAAAAGCACACAGCCCAAATAAATTGCCTGAATTCTCATTGCAAGGCTGTAAGCACATGCTATTTTCTTAGACTGAAGTAAAAATATCTTTTCCAACCTGCACCCCATTCTTTATAATTTAATATACATAAATGTCTACACTGTTCAGAATACTTGGGAGCTCAGACTCTCCCAACACTCTTATCTGCCAGTGTATTTCATTAGAAAGCAAATTTCCTGGACTAACATATTAGCTATCAAAGAAACTTGGGGGTTAAGAAAATCTGGTGGCTAATGATTCCTCCAACTCATGATTTTAAATCCATTGATTACAGAGAAATACAGAGCTGATGCTACACTATTTCAATAGTACTTCTACTGTATTGTGTATTTCTATTTCAAACCTCCTTTTTGTCAGTAATATATTAACAATCACAAATCTAGGGGAGAAACTAAGCTGTTGTCATTATTTTATTACAGACTAAATTTAGTATAATTTAAACTTAAAACCAAGCTGAAGAGATAGGGAAGCAGAACAAGTGAATTTTCTCCCTTCTCACTCCTTGTGAAAATTTCCACATTTCTGTGGCAATTTTTAACAATAAATTTATATATAGACAGTGAAAAGCTACCTACTTGCATCACATACACTATTCTGTTTTAATAGTTTGGTTTGTGTTTTAGATGCAGCTGCCACCCTAAGCATTATGATTGTCTGGGAGTAATTAAAATACTTCTGCTTTCCTTCATTTTGAAGCAGCAGGAAGGAGGGCACTTAGAATGGTTTGAGGCAGTCTCAAAGAACTGAGTGGGAGCTGAGGGAGCAGATGGCACTCTTGGTGGTTCCTTCCTAGCCCATTAAGAAAGTGTTTGAGCAACAAGAATACTTGGATCTTTACAGAAGAACATCTGATCTTTCTCCATAGTAACCAGAAGGGAAGCTGGTTGAATCCTATCTAACCAATGGTCTGTACCACTGTAAAGCAGAGGTGAGAAACCACCAGAACAACATTGTTGAAAACACTCAAGTTCTTTTCTTCAGTTCAGCAGGCTGTGGATTTTATTCCATATCTCACATAACTAACGTGATAGTACTACCTACAGAATCTTGCTAGCCCTGCAAAGGGAAAAAAGGGAAAGCTCTTATAATCCCTCTCCAACAGGCTGAGTAGTGGATACCTTCTCCACCCTGAGCTACCAATGGAACTCCAGGTTCGAGTCTACTAGGACTCTATGACGTGCTTGATACTCAGCCCTGTTTTATAAACAGCTACACACAAAGTACCTGTTTAAAGTTGCCACTTCGCCTTTGCTCCCAGTCCATCATGTCATGGAAAATAGGAATCATTACATTCCTCAGGTCTGGCTGAGGGATCAAGGTCACTTCCAGGAAAGGGCCAATCAATGCTGGAATGAAATGAAGCTTGTGTTCCCCTAAAATGAAAATGAACGTAAACTTGAATGTGAACTGGGTGCCCCATGAGTTATCAAGCAATCCAATGAATGAAAAAATAACATTTTAAATGCCTACAGGTTTATTTTTTTTCAATCACATGTCCATCATAGCATGGGCTATTCCTTAAGCCCAAAAAGTGAAAGCTACAGACAAAAAAAGAATATAAGGCCGACTAATTTATCAGATTTTTATTATGCAATACTGAGTTCAGAAGTGACAATGGGTTAGCTGTACCCAAAGTTAATCCGCCAGCAAGAGAGCAATGACAAAGCACTCTCTCTGCATTTAATTTATATTTCACAGGAATAATATGTTTTATAAGATCTACATCCTTATGTTTACAAAATGGTTAACTGTCTGATATTCTGTGCTCATCAAAAAGAGGTAGGTACTTTGATTTTTACCTATTTTTGGTTTTTCAAGTACAGAAATGGAAATATGTGTTTCAGTTGCAGGAAAAGGAAAATATGACCCAGCTGTTCCCAAAACAACTTGCTTTAAAATCAGTTCTAAAACATTTATTATCTCACCATATTGCACTTAAAAGAAAATTAAGTTCTTGTCAGAAAAGCTAGAAATGGCAGAAATGGCATACAGTAAACATTGACCATTCAGTTTCAGTTTCCCATAGGCAGGACTTCTGATAGCCTCAAAATTAAGGGATTATAAATCAGGATGCATTGATTTTCCAAGGTAGGAATTAATTTATGTCCAGCCTACTTCTGAATATTCCAGTGGCCATTCACCCCTGCTTGCTGCTCAGTTCAGTGTCTGAGTTTGTGCAAAGGAAAACAAGAACTCCCTTTTCTGGAAACATCCTAGAATGCTTATCCCCATGAAAGCAAGGTGACTGTGCCAGGATCAAGGCTTATGATACAATGACTCTTACTGCTACAAGAACTGCAAAATGCTGACAAGCATAACACCAATTGAAATAAATATCCTAGCATTTAGTTGGACATAATATGCCAGCATAGTACCAGTTGGAGATGTGTCCCACAAAACTCACCCCTACTGAAAGGCATAATCTGCCTACATTCCAAGGCTCCATTCAGCAGAGAACAACATGAGTGGGGAAGTGATGTACACAAAGGTGTACTTGCAGGAAGGAGATGAGACCTGGGAGTGCATCCTCCATATATGCTTTGAAATACCCATAATGTATCCATGTAATGTAGAGGGATGTCTTAGCAAGTCAGCAATACTAAATACTGTAAATAAGTAAAATGTGCTGCTTTTCAGATGTTAACAAGATATTAGTAAGAAAATATTTCTTATTTTGAACATGTCTCTCTAGTACAGGTTGAGCTGAAACGCTGTTTTTGTGCAACTACTATCTCACTGGGGAACAGATTGATAGAACTGAAATGACAGTATCTCAGAAATCACTGATGATGGTTGCTGTACCTTTAATAAGCCCTCTGATGAAGTGAATATTGAATAACTGAAACATAAAGATGACAAATGTAGTGTCCAAATCTTCTACTTATTTTTTTCCCCCAAAAAATTCATAAGTTCAAGCAGTTTGCACAATTATGGCTTAAAAATATAAATGTGTTTCTAAGTTTATATTCAAGCATGTATTTTTCCATGTTGTCCAATGTCTCATTTATACATTAGTCACTGACTTGTTTATGCCTTCAAAATTTAGTGCAACTAAGACTTCAGAGAAGACTCGATAGAAATCCAGGATCTCCGGAGAGCTTCAGAGTCAAGACATGACCTTAAACAATTTGACAGTAGGACTGAAAATAAGAACATAAGTATATTTCAAGGCATAATAAATCTTCAAAAGAAGTAGCAGTTTCTTTCTTAGTTTTCTCTGATAGTATTCTCTCAGTTCTCTGTGAAGAAATAGGGTTGGGTCAGCTACAGTACCAAGGCATAAAAAGCTGAGTTCAGCTATAAAGGAGGGAACTATGGATAACAAACTTTTTCCTGAACTTGAATCAAGACTTCATGTCTTGAACATAATTATCAACAACTTATCTGTCACTGGGAAGTATATAAAATATGCAAAGAACTAATAATTTGCTTTCATTTTAAGAGTTATTGATGATGTGTTCAATCACTTACCTAAATTTTGCCACATACTGAAGATTTCACATCCCATTGTTACCCGCATGTCACCATATCTGCAGTGTATTAAAAAATAAAGCAAGAAAGTGAAAGATAATTTAAGAAAATCAAGTTCATATGCCATTCTGTGACATTATTAAATGAAATGTCTCATTTGTAGTCCACAAAAAACAACTTTAAAAGTGTTGGTTTCTCCCAGGCTTCTTTCTCTTTTGATTGTACCCAGCTAAAACTGGATTATTAGATCCAGGTTTATTTGAAATATTGTCAAAATGCTACTCAGCAGTGACACAGCAAAACCTATTTTTGGCCATAACATGCTCCAGTTCTCTCTCTGAAGGTGAATAGTTTTGCTCTAGCTTAAAGAAATACAATTAGTTAATACAAACAATAGTGCAGGGCCTGGCGGAAACACCTTAACAAGTTTGACTTTTGAATGGCTGTTTTGCTCCCAGTGTCTGAACCAGTTTAGGCACTCATATGAATGTTATTGGCTCTGAAGACCTGTACAAAGGGCCAGAATCAACTCTTGTTCTAGTCAGTGAACATAATGTTAAGTTTTTCTTTTGGTGGGTCCCTTTGCAACCTCCAGTGTCTTGCATTTTGAGAAATTTAAAATCTGTTACAGTTTTCTACAAGCTGACAGCAATACTTACTTTTCTAAAACCTTTTTCTTCTTGGAAGGTGTGAACATCTCCAGTTGCAGACATAACTGGTTTATAAAAATGACAGCAAGGAAAAAGTAGGAATCCCATATCTGCAACAAGCATATGGCATGTGGTTACTTCATTTTCTCAGTACAATTTATGATCACTCAAGATGCAAAATTTCAAATCACAGCCCTTGTTTCGGTCTCAACTAATAAATTACTCAAACTGCTTTTGACTAAATTTCTTTGACTTGAAACATACTTTTCACCAGCTCCAAGATGTTCAGCAGAAACACATCTATTTACGTATCCTACATCTCGAAATGCAAATGTTACAGAGTTAGAGGTTGGGTTTTTTCATCCCTCCAAACCAAAAAGCCTTACTTTTGGACACTTTCTTTTGGGTATATTTAAATAGAGAACTACAAAAGTTATGCCTTTAAGTCCAAAACCCCAAATATGCTGACACCTCAAGAGCTATCACATAACAGGACTGACATTCTCTGCCCATGACATTTTATAATACTATTTGCAGGTCTCACTTGCAGCAGCCTTCACTGGACAAAACTAAAGCTGGGTTTTGTTAAGATATTGCAAATATACAGATGTTTTGTGCTCATGCTTTATGAATTAGATGTTGAATATTCTACTTAGAAGACCTGGAGATAAAATTAAAGTGAAATGCTAATTACTATAACCCAATTATAGATGCTCCATGACTGGAAGTGTAGAGGGAGTCCTATTCCAGACCCTGCAGTTCAGCAGAACAGCAATAACATTGCCAATCAAGGAACACAGAGGCCTTGTCTACAGGTAATTATTTCATCAGTTTTAGCCTCTGAACTTACATAAATTCATAAAGAATAGGCTTCCTTAGGTTCAGTTAAGCAGATAAATCTGCATTCCTGCCAATTTATCTAACAGAGTCTGGATTTTCAGAGAAGCATCCACAACCCTGCTGGAAGTCAACAGGAGCTCAGGGTCTTCTCTATGAAGGAGACTCTGCACTTTACATGATGCAGCAGTTGCTTGGGCAGAATATTCATTCAGGTTTGTTTCCATGGAAATGTGTCTTTCCAGACACATTCCTAGATCTTCTCATCTGAATCCTAAAAGCATAATCTGCAATTCACAGTTTATTATAAATGCAGTATCTCACTGTATGAGGTATGCACTAACATCTTTAACTACATTCACCACAAAGTGTCATAATTTTCTATTTTTAATTATGCAGCATGTTAATTGGTCTGAGAGAAATTAAAGAAATAAAAATCAGCATTTTATATAAATTTGCATTGATTAAAAAAATGAAATACTTTTTCTTTCTGTAATAACTAAAAAGCCCAACTAAATAATTTCATTAGTTTTTATCATCCAAAAAATTGCTACGCAAAGATCCTAAATAAGTAGTCTAACAAAGAGGCTCAAATAATAAAACTAAAAATAAGATGAAATTTATATAAAACCTCACAGCACTTATTTTAAAGATAGTCTTGTATTTAAGAAAAAATATTTCTGAGTGCCTGAAATTGCTGACTTTGTACATATTCTAGTTATTTAGATACTGGAGCTAAGTTTAATAACCACCAAGCCACAGGACAATACAGCAGCTATTGCATCTATCATTTACTCTACCTTGTAATCAAAGTTTTCATTTAAGAAGTTTTTACGAAGGGCATCCGAAAGGTACAAGACTGTAGTAATGATCACACTGGGAAGAAAAGAATGAAAAGGAGTTTTCATTAAGTGAAAATTTATATTTAATACTCCAAGCAGGACAACTTTCCAGTGAAGAAACAGACGTAGCATGTCTGGTGGCATTAAATACTACGTTTTCAACATATTATTTAAATTCCTAACAGCAACTATTGACAGAAAATATGGCCATTAAGATAATAAGGTGTGCTGTAAGAATGTGCACTGAAAACAGACATTTTATTTATAAGAATATAATTGATCAAGACCAATCATAAACATTGTTCCAAAATAATTATTATTTCAGATTTATTACATACCTTGTATTGACAGTATTAATACACAAATTGTACAATTTGTTTTCAGCTTTCTTGGTATTGAAAATATGTGCATATAGATTATAAATATAAAATATCTAGTAAATGTCGATATTCAATACTGACACCCCTATGGACAAAAAGTCTTTTTTAATGACAACAGATAAATGCAAAACTGCATGAGCTCTGAGAGAAGGATCTGATTCTAAAGATCTCTATGTTGTATGTCGTAAAAAGTCATACATTACCCTACATTTATACCTACCTAAATTAAAATAATCTATCTTATAGAAATATATATGACCAAGATCCTTTCACAGTCGTTGTCACCAGAGGTCAGTGATGGCTTTGTTTATTGCAGCAACCAAGTTTGGTAATCTACAGAAATACAACATTCTTTGAGATTATTTAAATAACCTAATTTCAGTGGTTCAAACCTTAAACTAACCTCTGCAGCACTCTCGTCTGCCAACATATTTAGTCAAACTAAAAATCCATGTAAAACATTAAATTCTTCTTGAAAATAGTTGGAAGTGAATACTTATGGAGAGAAAAAAGATAAACACAGAATGATTGCTGTTACGTATTTTATAACAATCAACTGTTTAAAGATCTTCTGAGAAAAAGATTGTATCTACACATTTCATTTAGTTATAGTCTTGCCTATTATTAATACATTTCATTCTTTGAAGGTAGTTCTTGATCTGCATGCTGTTACAATGCTAAAATGTTTCCCTTTCTGTATTTTGGACTTCATTTCTTTTATTAGTTTTTGCAATGCATTCAAGACGAAAAAACCTGTTAAGTATCATAGCTACAATATATTCATTTCAAGATGACAATATTTTTCATTTTTACAACACTGGAGAATTAAATGTTAGCCAACCCAACTAGGAGTTAAACTATATTTATCTTCTAGCAGTTTTGACAGTTCTCACGTTTATGAATAAAAAAAATGGCTCTGTATAATTTAACATATTAGTAGTTGAAATGTTTGCTTCTGTCCTTCTACTTTTAAAATTACTGTCCCAGCCAAACTTTACCCTCTTGTCTGATGTGCCTGAACACCCTTAGCAGCCAGTTCTGAGGCTGTTTTCAGAATAGTTCTTGAGTCTCAAGTTCCGTTTATTCCTATTCCATTGCTCAAGTGTATTTTCATACATATTATTTTCTCAAGGATTACACTGTAACTTTTCTATCCAAGTAGTTTTCCATGCTTAGCACTCATCGGTAAGTTAACTCCACTTTTTCACCAATGAAGAGTTACAGCCTGTGTACAGCACTCACTGCAGCACAGAACACAAAGTGAAATATTAGTAAAATGCAGTATAATCAAAGTTAATAATTGAGGCATGGATAAGAACAGAGCCCTGTCATTCTTGTTGTTGTGCATGATTTAATTCAAGGTCCACATGCTTGACAAAATGGAAATACTTTGTATATTTCAGGAAGACATTCTAGTAGAAAGTCAGTTTATCGGAATTATTGCTATATGAATTCCAAAGTAATAAATCCCTGAAAAACTGTCCTCAAGAGAAAATTCCACAAGATCCATAACCAGACTGCCAAGTTTACGTTACATAGTTCTATTGATGACTGAGAGAATTCCTTTCTTGCTATGTTCCTTCCATGTCAGGTGAAACTGAAGAGAAAGATCTGCTTCAATTCTTATGAGGTAAATAAAGTAGACATCTTAAATGCAACTTTTAGAACATTTTTTGAAGAATTTTCCTGAGATAACAGAATAACTGCAATGCAAGTATTTCCTCCTATAAGGAACTGAGCTCAGGTTTCATTTGTTTGGTAAGCCACAAATATTATGTGGATTAGTCGATAAAATGTAGATCTCTAACATGAGATGGTATATTGAAGATTAAAAAAGCCTTCAAAACACCAGATGCAACACACAAGGTTGAAGACATTGTTTTTGACCCACCATCTGTTATTCTGAATCTACAACAAAATAAAATCAGGTAGAACAGACAACAAGCTAAGTTTGGGGATGCTCATGTACAAAAAAAAAGCAAAAATGCACAAAAGCAGAGGCAGTCGCCAGAGGACAGCTGCCTGATTTGGTACAGTACTCACAGTCCAAGTTGATTCCCAGCCAGCGATTTCCAAACAACAACATTAATTTGAAATCTGAGTATCAAACTATAAACTACTGAGTTTGTGACAAGACTTGCTTTTCTTCCTCTTACCACCTGCCACATATTTGTTCAGAATGCCTGTTTTACAGGAGAAAACCCTCAGCTTTTAGCTACTAAGTTATTCTGGACGCATACACAGGATGCTAACCCAACGTCTGGTAAGGCCATTGTTGATGGAATGGCTTTTCCATCAAATTTTCAGGGCAAACATTTCTGCAACAAGTTGTTTGAAAAATCCAGAAGTTCAACAACTGTTTACTGCCTGGGCTATGCTCTGGCACCTTGGCTTTTGCCTGGGCAGCCAATGGCAGGAAATGAAAGCTTTTCCTTTTCCATGCTGATATAGGACAAATGTATATCATTAACTTCTCATTCTATTTTTTGCTGTTTCAGAGCGAAATCATCCCAAACACAGAAGTATCCAAACAAAAAAACTAGTTCTTTCATATTTCATAAAGAGATGGAATAAACCATGAATCATCTATATGTGTATGTAACTATTCTCATATATTTATAAGCTTATTTATATATGCATGCATATGTATATATGTTTTTTGTTAAGGACTGAATGCCAGGTTCAGTTGCTAGCAACATTCTGTATTACATAAAAGCAAAAATGTT
Source organism: Cinclus cinclus (assembly GCF_963662255.1). Taxonomy (NCBI): domain Eukaryota; kingdom Metazoa; phylum Chordata; class Aves; order Passeriformes; family Cinclidae; genus Cinclus; species Cinclus cinclus. The sequence goes on along the minus strand of NC_085049.1, from coordinate 37,326,529 downwards.
GTTAGCAACACAATGTATTACATAAAAGCAAGAATTTTTGTTCATTGTAGGAGTCTCAGACTCCCACACCACGGGAGCTAACAGGATTCTTCAGAGCAGCCATAATGATGACACTAATGATGATTTGATGTCTTCCCGTACTGTGTATTCCATTTGAGTTACAATCATAATAATAATAATAATAATAATAATAATAATAACAATAACAATAACAATAATAATATATTTCAGCCATTACTGAATCTGAAAACCAAAAGGATTCCCTGCTTAAAGTCCTGCTGCCCAACTGTCAGTAGATACATTTGAAATTTCAGTGTAAGCAATTATGTAAACTTTACAGCTCAATTATTTTACTACAAATAATACTATTTATACATCTATTTTGTATGCTTATAATATTCAAATTGAGGAGTGGATGACCTAGCATCTCTACCACTAAGCAGAATGCTGAAAGAATATGCACAGTTAATTACACAGTGATCTTGAAAATTTAAAGTTTCTTGCATACCAAGAGCAGCAGAAAATTAGTTCTTTGTTCAATAATACATAGGCATAATGTGTTACTAATATCAAAGATTTGCTCAGCAAGTAATTGAAACTCCTTTGCTCTACAAGTCCCTCCTCAACTGTTAATAACATGACATACCTGAGTTCAGCTGAGTCTGCTAATTGCTCTCAAAGGATGCCAGGCAATTACAGTACTAGACAAGTAATTCTTTTCCTAACCTTAAGATAACTGAAACCAGTGACCATTACAAAGTGATTGCCAGTTGAAACTGAAATTCTTCTCCAGAAGCTTCACTTTTAGTCAGGCATATTTTTGCTATAAAATCTAGTATTTCTCTCTGGTGCTAGGCAACTGATTCAGGCATTTTCCTATATTATGTGGTGCTCCTCTGCAGTTACAAATAAAAGCTAGATACTACCTAGTTGAGGTAGAAAGAAAGTCTACTCCTAGAATAAATTAAAATAATATTTTCCATAGTATACATAAAGCCATATTTGTCACTCAGTAGTAATATCCACGTTAGAAATATTAAATGACCATAAGTAATTATTTTGCTTTCCTGCATGCATTCTGATTAGCTCAGATATTACATGGCTATAAAACTTTAAACAGAATTATTTCTCTTTGCTCAATTGTTAGAAGGCAAGGATGTTTTTGCATGTCCTCTTCCCATTACAGAATACAATTCAAAAAATCTATTTCTCTACTTTAGTGTGAAGCTTGCCTTTTTAAATGTCACTTTATTTCTCAAATTTTAGAAGTCAATTGGCAGTTTATTATGCTAGCCATTAATACTTTCACATGTTGGGGATCAGAACATTCAGAACTATAGATAATACATGTGTCATAATTAAAGATCTTAGTTTCTGGACAGTTACAGATTTGACTTCTTGAGCTCATAGTATCTTCTGGTAGGTTTTTTAAACTTCCCAGGCAGCATCCAAGTATCAGATGCTACATAATTAGTGAAAACATTGCAACTACGAAGGAAAAAAAACACCCCAGGAGAAGTGATATTTTTGTATGTAAATATAGCATATTGGAAGAATCATGGCATT